>NW_024426552.1:21008365-21328293 GCF_017311325.1 Ursus maritimus
TTTTTTTTTTTAATAGCTTCTCTTGCACTTCTAGTTTTAAGGGACATGGGAGCCATGACTGCATCATTTCCTGCTATTCCTGCTGCCCTGAAACTGATTGACACAAACACAGAAATAGGGACAAAGTTTGGTTTTCAGAGGATGATATTGGGAAGCAGAGTTCACAGACCAGTCACTCATGAAAATGTGTAGCAGGTTTTCATCATTTGGCTAAGGCGTGTTCTTTCCAGCCATTTTTTATCAGCTCCAGCGTGAGGGAACGGTGATAGCCAAGGCAAGAGAGGGTAGAATAGTATGAGGCTCCGCTAGAGGAGAGGAAAGAACTCCAGCAGAAAGAAGTATGGGGAGGCTAAGGGTGAAACAAAATACTCAGCAGCCATGAGCTACTTGTAAGACAGAGGATGAGATCCAGAGCACATGAAGCCCTAGGGAACCTGGGAAATATCTTGGATATTCAATAGAGATGCAAAATGGGTACATCTTGCATGGGCTATCTCTTAGCTCTAAGAGGAAATACAGACATGCAAGTCCGAACAATGCTTAAAACCCACTCTGAATAGATTTCCATCTGTATGGTCTGTCTATTGGGGGAAAATAACCCCAATAATGACTTTTTTAAAGATCTGAGATTTGAGAAACTGATTCTAAAATGTAAAGGGTAATCTTAAATATGAACAAATTTGGAGAATTTAAAGGATCAGGTTTGCTGACATATAATGAAGCTATAATAACTAAAACAATGTAGGAAGTAAGGATAGAGAAACCAATGGAACAGAACAGACAATACCAACACAGAGCCTGAAAATATGGTCACCTGATTTACAACAGTTACCATTTCATTTCAGTTTCAGTAGTTTGCCCTGGGTATATTGCCATCCTTGTTTGAAAACTATGAACCTTTATTTTTAACTCTTACTGCACACAAAAATTAATTTCAGATATTTGGTAAACTTAAAACAAATCTATAACAATAAAGCTTACAGAAATAAACATGAGGAATATCTTTATAAACTTGTAGTAACTTCAGATAAGGTTTTCTTAAATAGAATGTCAAAAGCATTATCTGTGAAAAAAATCAAAATTAACCAATGGATTACAGTCAAGAAATTCTCTTCATGAAACTATCCAATTAAGAGAATGAGAACAAGTCATGAGTATTATTATCCCTTTCTGAAAACTCCATGCATTTTTTTCTAATACATCTATCTGTTGCTGTGTAAAAACATATTTTAAAAACCCTAATGTACATGAGAAAAAAAAGCAAAGATAATAAAATGAGAGAGAAAAAGGCGTTCAGAAAAATACTATTTCAATGGTCAATAAACATATAAACTTGTTTTCAGTGTAACTTTATCTTTCAGTAGAACTTTGTTTCAGTTTCACTTTTCTTTAGCAAATGCAAATTAAAACCAACATGAGATACTGCTACACAAATACCAGATTAATTAGAATTCAAAAGACAGGACATTCTAACTTTTGATGAGAGTATGGAAAAACCTGATAACTGAGCTCTTGGACAATGCCGGTAAGATTGTAAATTAGCACAATCATGTCAGAAAACACTTTAGCATTAAGTATATTCATAACCTATGACCCTGAATTTTTCATAATGGAACATCTAACAGATATGAGTATAGCACATATGCCCACTGAAAGACATACACACCTACTTCTTTTTTTTTTTTTTATGATTTTATCTATTTATTTGAGAGAGAGAGCACAAGCAGGGGGAGAGGGAGAAGCAGGCTCCCCATTGCAGACCCTTAACCGACTGAGCGCCCCATACACTTACTTCTTTGAAGCTTTATATACAGTACTACAAAACTAAACCTGATCCCAAATACTTTTATCAGTTGAATAGAGAAATAAATGTTTGCATATTTATAGAATTGAATACAACATAGCAATAAGAAAAATAGCTACACACAAAAGACAGATACAATGTGGAATGGAAAATGTAAGAAATTCCAGATTAGGGAAAACTAATCTCTCCTGATAGAAATAAAAATAGTCATTATCCTCCCTAGGGGAAGTGAGAGTACCAATGAGAGGGCATCAGATAGGTTTCTGAACTGCTGAAGATGTTCTATTATTTGATGGAAGTGTGTGTGGGGGGGGCGGTGTTACATGAGTATGTATATCCAACATCAAACCATACACTTCTGTGTAAATGCCACATATGAATTGAGAAACAAAAAAACTTGAAAATCTAATACTTCCCTTGGATTAGTCACACTATGATCATTACTTGAATTAAATGTAGCTAAACTGGTTTATTTCTCCTTTCATCACATGCAAATAAGCCACTAAACCCTGAATCCCGGGGGGAAGTGGGGAGTAAAAGATTTGTCTGCTTTGTTCCTTGATGTATTCCAGTTATTTAGTAGTAAGATAGGTATTATAAAATGAATGTTTTCATGACTCAGTCTTTTGGAAGAATAACTATCTGTTAAACTACCATTTCACTCTATATAGTGTAAATATGAATAACTTTGGAGATAATTAAAAAACACATTATTTCAAGAGTTCGAATTTATCCATTTATTAAGTCTGTGAATTTGAGAGTATACAAAAATCCAGGCAGTTACCTTAATTCTGGTTAAGTAACTTTCATATTATCTACCTATTTGATAAACTATCCTTCAATATCAAAATTAGTATCTTTTCACAATTTGGGGTAAATTGTCTATAGAGTAAAATTGAATATGTTTGCATGAACTTTGAGCATCTATTACTGTCGCCTTTGTTCGAAGTGTATAATTTGCATCAGATTTAAGGTTCACAATATTCAAGATCTGGGTATAAAAGATGAAGAATGAAGGAATTCCTCAAACTTCCCCAATCTAACAGCCCCCCATAAAGCAGGAGCTCCAGACCACACTCCTTAGATGTATAACAATGACTGCAGATAAGCAGATAAGTTCATGGCTGTCTTTTGTATATTCCTTAAGCTCCCCCTGAACTACAGAGACGTTGTCCGTCAGTGTGGACTCTGAAATGCCTACCAGTGTGACTGTTCCACATTTACTTCTCTCAACAATGAGCTATAGAAAGACTATATAACCAGAATATAGAAATCTTTTTTGGGGGGGCGGAGTTAAATTCCACCTTAAAAGTGGGAAAAAAAAGTCAATCAGTAATCTTCCCTTTGAGCTGTACAGATGCTACTTGTTCCTTGCCAAATCATAAGGATTTAATTTGCTCCAATAACATTTCAGGACTGGATGCAACATTATTTAGCAAAGATGGCAAATCTCATGTGGTTGCCAGTAATTTGTTTCTAACTCAAAAACGTGTGTTTATGCACTTCTCTTTCATTGGTAGATTTGTCTCCGATGTGTTCTCACACGAGTGCTATTTTAATTTTTACTTGAATGTTTTTTTCCCCATGTTTTAATTTCAGACTTGAAGGGTACTGACCCTGAAACTTTAATTTTTCATCTTTGTTACCTTCCTCTGAGGTATCCTTACCTGCTGTGTCCAGATGACATCTTTTATCTGCAGCAACAGGTGCATTACAGGCTCCTGTAGTCTGCAGTGGGATTTATATAAAGCTTTCTCCCAGTGTCATTTGATAAGTATTCAGAGATGGGCAAATTACAAATTGTACTTGAAATTGACCTCTCCTGTCTCTTAGATTTCCATACTTAATCATCTCACTTCACTACTGGTCATCAATACCCCTTACATAATGCTAATATTTAGCAAGTTGCTAAGTCCACAGTTACGGTGTCTTGTATTTCTATGACTTTAATTGTCTGGTAGAGGGGATACATTTAGCTATCTCTGTCCTAAAATTCATGCCTTTCCCTCCCACTTTGTATGCCTTAAGAGGAATGTGACTGTCGGTTGCTCAAGCTTCCTTGGAGAGTTTGGGGGACGGGAAGAATTTTATCTCCCAGACATGTTCAATTAGTCTCACAAGTGTAACAACCCCTACTGCAGAACGTTTTTGAGAACACATTCTAGGTGTGCCATTCGGGTTCTTATCTGCACTCCCACCTCATACCCAAGCAACAGCCAGACTCATTCTTATAATTAAAAATATTTTTTCGTTTCTTTTACAGTGGTTTATTTCTTGTAGAATTCCTCTTATTTTAATGTTTTTTGCTTTAAAATCACCATCTAATTTAAAATTTGAACTTTATCTTTAAAAAAAGAGTTGTAAATAACTTGGTTTGGGCTTAAACACTCAAAACTCCAAGATGGTATCCCATTTTTAGTAAACATTTCCTATATTCTTTACTATGTCCTGTTTTCCATTGTTCTGTGGCAAAGAAAGAAAGAACTAGAGGGAGGGAGTCGAGGGTAGGGGAGAGGGATCGAGGAAGAGATGAAAGGAAACAAAAGAAACAGCTGGAGCAGAAAAACGTCCATGTTGCTAGAGCATCAGTTGACAGGACCTTTGACGATGTGACATACATGAGATCGTGGACTCTGGCAGCATTCGTTTTAAAAGGATTTTAGCAAATAATAGGTATGCAGTTCTGTAGGAGTCATGTGCTTCTAATTTCCACATTTCAGGTAGTAAATGGGTAAAATTTTATTCAGTTTCAACCTTTGCTACAATACAATTTTAATGTTTGTATGACCCTTATAATGTATGGATTTCCAAAAATGAAAATAAACACAATCACTTAAGATAAACCAATTACAAAATTGTTAGTGTCTTAATATCAAAATTAGTTCATTTTATTAAAAGAAATCAATCACTAAGACATTCGGAAAGAATAAAACAAAAGTCAATAAATCAGTGTCTGCATATAGATATGACTTCAGTTGGAAGATACGTAGCCTAGTTAAAGTGCATGCCGAGCAATTACCCCATTAATTTGATGAATGTAGACAGTAATTTGCAATGATTTAAGCCTCGAACTTATATTTTTCTCTCAGATTCATAGGGTTTGTTTTACTTTAATTATTTGGGTCATTGCCTTAATTCCCCATTTAACATTACTTGTAAAAAGGCCTTCTTATTTCTAAAATGTGGGCTTTTTAATGAAGTTCTTTCTACTACAGACTTTGACCTTTAAGCTTATCATGTTATGGCACTGTATGTAAATAGCCACCCTTAATAATGACATTTGGCTGGACTCCGGAAAGAAGAGTAGCTGGAAAGTAGTGAATTGAGGTTATTTTAGCTTCGATTTTAAATGTATGTTGCAATGTAACATCATTTCTCCTGCAACTAAGAAAATTATTCTTAAATATTTTTCTTTTAATATCTACCCTCCCTCAACCTTCTCTCCTTCCTCCTCCTTCGTGATATATTTGAAAGTGCAGTGTAAAAAGGATCCAATTATATACAATTTTGGACTTATGCTTGCTCATAACGTAATATTTCCTGAGCAGTGTTTTATTATACATATTAGTTTATAAATTGGTATGAACAGTTACATTTATTTCTTGATCAATTGTGTTTTAAAAATGATACTGAGTCTTTTGTCATAAACTAAAATATCTGTATATTTGCACAGTCAAAATTAAGAAAAAAATGGAATTTAATGACAATGAAATGTAAGGTTTGGGGTCAAATTAATATTCCTTAAAAAAGAAAATTTTGTTTTAAATTAAACTCTGTTTTAAATGGCATACTTTTATGCCATTATTCTTTTATTCTATTCAATTTAAAATTTTCATCTTAGAAAATTCTTATTGCTTCCACTTTTTGCCTTTCTGATTGATTGGTATTCTTGCATTGAGAACAAGAGTAATGAATTAATTTTTATGTTTAATTCTGATATAATTACCAAGGATAAATTGACAGAAAGAATTAGGATGTCAAGCTTATTAAGCTGAATTTTAGTTTTAATTTAGCTAAATTCAGATTTTCCACCTTTATTATGAGACAGAACAGCAGGCATATTTTCTTTAGGGTTATTAAGCAAGATTGTGCAATATCTCAGGTGATGGTTATACTTCAGGGGTCCAAGATGATCATTTTGTTCTATTTTGATGAGAGAGTCCGGAATCTTCCGGGAGGAGATTTCCTCTCAGAAAAATAAAAGTAAATAAACCTATATTTGATATAGTTAGACAGATTATGCATTCTCAAATCCTTGAATTCATCCCCAAATGTCTTTTCCTCTTGTCTACTTACCCATCATTCCATGGTGAAATCCTAGATCTTGTCAATATCAGTTGTAACACTTCCGTGGTGCCCAAGCAACCCACATTCTAGCCTGCATGCGTGACTTTTTAGTACTTCCCCTCTAATCTAGTATTTCAACTCCAGAGGGTTTTGTATAAAAAAAGAAGCCAAACTCAAACACACAAAACTGCCAGAATTCTTAGCTTCCTTGCCTCTTGACTGAATGATGAATCATTTGTTGTCCTGAGTAATGCCAGGTGTTCTTGTGTACTGAATCCGAAGCGTGTTTGACTATTTGATCACATTACATATGCAGTTATTCCTGTCCTGTTCAAATCTTCATGATGGTTTTATCTTTAGTGAATCAGTCCTGTCATTGTACAAGCCAACACACGAAAAAACAAGAAGAAAAAGCAAATCCCCGTCCGTTGATGATGAATGGATAAAGATGTGGAATACATGCCCAACTGAATATTACTCATCCATGAAAAAAAAATGAGATCTTGTCATTTGTGATGACGTAGATAAACCTAGAGGGTATCATGCTAAGTGAAATATGTCCAAGAAAGACAAATACCGTGATTTCCTTTATATGTCAAATCTAAAAAATAAAACAAATGAACAAACAAGGGACAACCAAAAAACAGGAAAGGACTCATAGAAAATAAACTAGCGATTGCCACAGGGAGGGGGATGAGGGGATAGGAGAAATAACTAAAGGAGATGAAGAGGCACAGATTTTCAGTTTTAAAATAAGTCATTGTAGAGATGAAAAGCACACACACACACAAAAGAAAAAAAATGTCAACCCCTCTTATGACTCTACATCTCCTTCAACTATTGGCCCATATCTCTGCTCATTTTTACAGCTGTAGTATTTCTATTCTTTTGATGGACTCTGAACAGGCCTTTGTCTTCATTATTTCTCTCAGGCAGCAATTAACCTCTAAATATTGAATCCAACTGTCATTTCTCAGAAGTCACGTTAGCCTGTGCATTTGACACAATTGATTCTCTCAGTTAAGAGAACATAACCATTTATAGCAAAATGCTTTGGTCTAAAGCCCCCTTGTGGCACAAGATATTCCTGCCCATTTGTCCCTTTACTACAGCACAAGATACCTTTCCTAAATTCCCTTTCTAAGTCTTCTAATAGCATGAGATAGCCCTGCCTAGTCATTTTCTATGGTACAAGGTACCTGTGCCCACAATTGTGCCTGTGTCGAAAGAGACCCCTCCCCACAGAATAAATAAAAACCATTTAACCACAATGTAGTGTAGTCTCGTAAAGAGAGCCTTCATTAATTCGACATTAAGTGTGTGTCAAAGATTGCCAAGTATTTATTGATCATTAGCCATCCATGAACAGATAAGATGAAAACATATCTCAGCTTTCTTCTGCAATTAGTTTAGTGCCCAATGACTGTGTTCTGATCAATATTACACAGAAAGAAGTATATTTAATCCTTCAGGCCTAGGCATCATGATCCCTACATGCTTTTCTATATTCTCTGTTGTCCGCTCTGGTGGCTACACAGGCCATGTGTTTAAGATGATAGCATCACACATCTTCCTTATCCATTCATCTATTGATGGAGGCTTAGGCTTCTTCCATACCTTGGCCATGTTGTAAATAATTGTGCAATAAACAAATGGGTGCACATATCTTTTCAAATTAGTGTCTTCATTTTCTTTAGATAAATGCCCAGGAGTGGAATTATTGGACTATATGGTATTCCCATTTTAATTTTAGTGGAGGAACATCGAATATTGTTTTCCACAGTGGCTGCACCAATGTACTTCCCTTTAATAGTGCACGAGTGTTCCTTTTTCTCTACATCCTTGCCAACACTTGTTCTTACCTTTTGATACTAGCATCCTGAAAGGTATGGTATCTCATTGTGGTTTATATTTGTATTTCCCTGAGATTCGAGATGTTGAACATGTTTTCATTTGTCTGTTGGTCATCTGTACATCTTTGGAAAAATGTCTGTTCCTGTCCTCTGCCTTATTTTTAATTGGGTTATTTATAGTAGCCAGGATATGGGAGCAGCCCAAGTGCCCATTGATCGATGGATGGGTAAAGAAGATGTGGTATATATATACGATGGAATAGTATTCAGCCACAGAAAAGGATGAAATCTTGCCATTTGCAAGAACAGCAATGGACTTAGAGGGTATTATGCTAAGTGAAATATGTCAGATAAAAACAAATACCATATGATTTCAATTATGTGGAATCCAAAACAAAACAAATAAACAAAAAGCAGAATTAGACCTATAAATACAGAGAACAAACTGATGGTTGCCAGAGAGGAGGGGATGTGGGGTTGGGCAAAATGGATGAAGGGGAGTGGGAGATACAGGCTTCCAGTTATAGAATGAGTAATTCATGGGAATAAAATGTACAGGAATCTAGGGAATATAATAAATGGTATTGTGATAGTGTTGCGTGGTAACAGATGGTAGCTACACTTGTGAGTAAAACATAATGTCTAGTGTTGTTGAATCACTATGTTGTCCATGTGCAACGAACATAATGTTGTGTGTCAACTATATTCAAATTAAAAAAAAAAAGATTTAAAGATGGCAACGCAAAATGAGAGGAGACAAGAACACAGTGCCATTTCTTGGAAAGCCATACAACATATATTGAACTGTGATTTACGAAATAAATATTTTGTTTTTTAGACACAGATTTGGGAGTTAATTCAGTTGCCGAATACATGTCAAGTCTCATACCTGCCTCTGTATGTTGGCACTCACATATCTAACTACCATCTGAAATTCTGTTCTTGGAATTCTAATTAGTATCTGCAAATTGAAATAGCCAAAATTTAATTCTTGATTTTTAGTTTTGTTCCAAAAGATCAGATTGTTTCCACAGTGTTCCCTCATTTTTTTTTGTATGTAGTTTAGGCCAAAAACCTTAAGTCAGCTTTGACTCCTCTTGTGCTCTCATCCTGTATTTAGCGTAATCAAATTCTTTTGGCTAAACCTTGAAGTATTTATAATCTCTATCCAAATACTTTTCCTTCCCGTTGTCATTACCCGAACCATATTACCTCTTACCTAGAACATTGCAATGGAATTCTAATTGATCTATTTGTTTTGAATATCTTATACTTTTTTTTTTTTAAAGATTTTATTTTATTTTATTCGACAGAGATAGAGACAGCCAGCGAGAGAGGGAACACAAGCAGGGGGAGTGGGAGAGGAAGAAGCAGGCTCCTAGTGGAGGAGCCTGATGTGGGGCTCGATCCCATAACGCCGGGATCACGCCCTGAGCCGAAGGCAGACACTTTAACCGCTGTGCCACCCAGGCGCCCCTGAATATCTTATACTTCTGACCAAATCTCTCTTGTGAGTTTTCAACTGTTTTAAACTGGCATCCATACCATAGCCTAGATCTCTACCTGAAATTAGCCCTGATTTCCTAAGGAAACATTTATAGGAATCATGGTAAAAGATTTTAGGGACATAAGAATTGGATACCTGTTTTGTATTGGGTGATAAACATTGGCTTAGGAGGGATGGGTAGAAGCAGGCAGCATGGATTCTTTCATTCTTAAAAATTCTGTTTGGACATGAGTTCACCTTGCTTCTGAATAGACATTTCCTACAGACACATAATAAGTAATATTGAAGATACTAGTGCAAGGTCTCAACCCTATTTCTAACAAGTTTGTGGCATTCTGTGTACTGTCCATGATATCCAAGGCCAAGTTAATTACTGCAGAGGCCACAAAAATATCAGTTATCATCATGAGGCAAGGACATTTAGGAGATTTATAACTGAGGGGAAAAAGAGTGTAAATCTTTGCATGTGATGCTACAGTTATAAAAATGTATTGAAATCAGAAGAGGATACATTTTATGAAGATAGTTTTGTCAGCTGGTCAGTGAGATAAGTTGAAAGATTCAAGGCTAATGATGAGAAAAGAGTTAGCAATCTGCTGGAGGAATCCAGCTAAGATATAAAGAGGATTTGAATCTCTGCAGAGCAGTGGTGTTATAGGGGAGGCGATTGATATGAAAAGTATTAATGAAGGAAGATAATCAGAGCTTTATGATTTGGTGGAAGATGAGACACTGGACAGAAAGAAGGGGCCACAATAAGAAATAATACCGGCTTTTGGAAAGTTGGTGGTTTGTGGAACCATTATGTGATGTGGAGTCTGTAAGAGGTAGAAAACATTTTCTCATATGTATTTTCAAGGATCATTCTAACTTAGATTGCAAACATCAACTTGGGAATTTAATTGCTGCTCATAATCTAAATTTCAGCAGGGGCAAATGGAAATTGGTAATATGTACGGACTGAAAAACATTTTACCCATCATGACTAATTTTTCTTATTGTTCTAACCACATGAGTGAACAGCTTAGCATACCACGCACAAAAAAAGAAAAATACAATATCTAGAGAAACATTATCAGGTCCATGATTCCAATAGCAGTTGGATAGTTTTTCTGTCTATAGCTTTTGAATTAAAAATCTAATACCTTTTCTTCTTCAGTTAAGTGCAATTTCTAGGTATAATTGCCCATTAGAGCACACACACACACACACACATACATAGGCTTACATTTCAGAAAACATTTACCCTTACACCCAGAAATCACTGATGGGAGATATAATTCAGACCTCTGTCATACAGCCGAGGACAAGTGTGAAATATAATGCTCTAAATACAAGGTACAGTCATGGGAAAACCTGAAACTGATAACTCTCGTTTTGTAAAATCATGACACAACTTGGTAAACTTTTCTTTCTTAATATGTATTAATAATTAGTATCTTCATTTACCAGTTAGTTCCTGCTTAATTCTCTCAACTAACTATAGGGCCTAATTGCTTTATCAGGCTATCTAACATCTTATTTAAAAAATAATATTAATAAAAAATCAATTTAATTCTCTTGGGAAATATATATGCTGGAAGAATCAGAATTAAAAACAAAATAGATCCATGACTGCAGATCCATTATATCCCATTCTGTCCTGATAGTGGAAGGGAGATGATAATCAAGCAATAGAAATAGTACTGATGAGGGGCGCCTGAGTGCTCAGCCGGTTAAGCCTCTGCCTTCGCTTAGGTCATGATCTCAGGGTCCTGGGATCCAGCCCCGCATCGAGCTCTCCACTCTGCGGGGAATCTGCTTCTCCCTCTCGCTCTGTGCTTTCTCTCTCTGTTTCAAAAAAAAAAAAAAAATCTTAAAGAAAAGAAATAGTACTATTGATATTATTAATGGTTATTAATATTAGTATTACTAACACATTGATCATTGCCTAGACACCAAGTGCTTTTCTGAATGGCTCATGCTTATTGTGTGGCAATCCCCAAAATACCCTTAGGAGGCAGTTTTTTAAATTTTTTGTTTACATGTGGAATGGAGTTTTTAATTAACTTTTTCCAGGACAGACAGCTGGTCAGTGATGGAACTCAGTTTTAAACCCAATTATAATATTATGGGTTTTTTAAATTTATGATACCTCTAATATTTTGTTGATAGAAATCATTTCTGACTTTGGTCATTATATTTTGTACCACTGATTTTAAGATTTACCTACGAAAGAGTTCATATTGCTATTTAATTGTTCCTTCAGACAACTAAAGCAAGTGGGAATACTGCCTCCCATAATAGTGGCTGACATAGTTTTGATCTCCTTTGTTTCATCTAGGGCAGTAATGCCCAGCCTTACCCCTAGAGATTCTGATTCAATTTGTGTGGAAGGAGGCTTAGGAACTGGTGTTGGGGTGTGTGTGTGTGTGTGTGTGTGTGTGTGTGAGAGAGACGATGATGATAAATGGTAAAGGTATTCAAAAAAAATATCCAGATAGTTCATTACATAGTAATTTATATAATATGCACATTATATATGAAATATATTATAATACAATCAATAATATAGTTTAATTATATAGTTAAATAGTTAAATATCCAGATATTAATGCAGTCACAATTGGGAACGACTAATTAAGAGGTTTAATTTGAATCTTTGTGACTGTGCTTATGTTCTGGTAATAAAATGAAGGCAATAAATAAGTAAGGTATAACATAAATACCTGAGAATAGCATTGGTGATTTGTGTATTAAAAAAATTACGTTTGTAAGAGACTCCCATATATCTTCCCAAAGTGGTTGTATATTTTCTCCATTAAACCAGCAACAAATAAGGAAAAAATGTTCCATATCCTTGCCAAAAGTAGATACTATTAGTCTTTTAAATATTATATATATTGTTGGGTATAGTGGAAACTTAGCGCAATTTAATTGGCATTTTCCTCATGATTAATGGTAATGAGCATACTTTTATGGGCTTGTAAGGTACTTGTAGACATTCAGTGAAGTGTCTTTTCAAAATGCTTATCCATATAGTAATGGAGTTGTTTGTCTACTTATTATTGAGTCATAGTGTTTTCCATATATTCTATGTACAAATTATTTGTCATCTCCATGTATGTCGATTACTCTCTTCACAGCAAATGGCAGGTATGTTTCTTGTCTAGTGTAATAAATATGGTATATTCCTCAAGAACAAAGACATATTCAAAGCCATTTCAAAAGATCCTGGTATTCTAAGTTCAGGATTCCTCTCTTTTTTTTTTTAAGATTTTATTTATTTGACAGACAGAGAGAGAGAACCAGCGAGAGAGGGAACACAAGCAGGGGGAGTGGGAGAGGAAGAAGCAGGCTCCCAGCAGAGGAGCCTGATGTGGGGCTCGATCCCAGGACTCCGGGATCACGCCCTGAGCCGAAGGCAGACGCTTAACGACTGTGCCACCCAGGCGCCCCCAGGATTCCTCTCTTATAATGCAGGGGCTGGTGTCATCCGACTCTTTTTACATTGACCTATAGAAATATGTGCTTTGCAAGTTGGCGAGGAATGCTGATATTCTGGCTACTGTTATTTCCATTAGTAAACTTCACTTCTGACTCAGGAACCTTCGGTCAGCTACCAGAAACTGTGAAACCATGCCAGCCTAACCTGTTAGCTTGTAAGTAGTTTAAATCACAGAACTTCTATAGTTCTTGACAATGACTACAACTGCTGGACAGATACTTATGGTTTATTTAGAATTCTCCATCAGACTTCTCTTCTGGACTTATAATGAAATGTGAGAAGGGAAAAAAGCCACACATCTCTCAGTCTTGGTTTGTAGAAAGCTCTGGTACTCATTGAAGAGATTTGATGCTGCATTATAACCCCATCCTTACGTGGTTGTGTAAGAAAATTGGGGGGAAAAACCCTCCCAATGATTAGAATGTCATAGTGGATCTTGCCGCTCCCCTTCCTTGGTATAAAATATGTCCAGAGGTTAAAATATGCATTGATAGTAATTGCTTGATGTATGGCCGGGGACTTGTTGACTTGGGACTCGGTGGCAGTTTTATGTCAATAGTCATACGGCTATTCAGAGCACATTTTGTGTCCTATTTGAATGTACACCAAGTTAACCCACAGTAGAGGAGTATCTTGATAATCAGGAATACCAAATATCCAGTGATGTGATTGCTGCCTTGTTTTCTCAGCCTCACTGTACTTGTTCATTAAGTCGTCACTAGCCTTAATATCTGTCACCATTTTTGAGTACCCCATCTGTCTATGGTAGAGACCAATGCTGATCCACTTATATGCCACTTTTCCATTAAAGAATAAGCTGGCTAGCTAGTGGCAAGTTGATTACATTGAGCCTCTTCCAAAATTGACAGAACAGTAATTTTTTTTCTTGGAAAAGTGAATTAATCGTAATAGTAGAGTTAATCTCACTTTTCTTGGTTCTGATGCTTCTCTACACATTGTTGTAAATGCGGATTTAGTGAATATCTTATTTGCTGTCCTGCTACCTCACAAAACATCACTTTTGACAAGTCAATCATTTTTATAGCAAAAGAGGCAATGCACATCGTACGGCAGTCAGTGGTCTCAGTATATATGTGTCATCTAGAAAGAGTTATAATAGAATATTGAAATATCGGTTATACTGCCAACCAGGTAATAATGTTTTCATGTTTAGGTACTTATCTGTAAAAGAAGACTGTGTATCTGGAGCTTGCCTCTAAAATATAGTACTTGTTGTGATGCCTGAGCACAGATGTAAGAACCAAGAGATATAAGCAGAATGGTCTTTCACTACTTCTCCCAACTACAATCTCAATTATCCTTCTTCTTATTCCCCCAGTTTTACCCTCTAATGATGGAGAGGTATCGTTTTCTTCAAGATAGTAGTACTTCTCCCATGAAACAAACAATGGTTCCACTGAAGTAGAGGGTGATATTATCTCCTTCCTATTTTGATTTCTTTGTGTCATCTGGCCATTTGGAGTTCCTGATGCCACTGAAACATAACCAATGGCTTTGGTGATGCATCCTGATTGTCATGAAACAAGAAGAATGCTATGGGGTAAAGGACGCATGTTTGAAAGACAAGATTCTCTGCGGCACCCAGAGATGTCTCTAATGAATGATGAATTTCCTGCCTTTCGTTTTGATGAAAATGGTGATTATCTATTCATTTGTACAATGATACCTGTACCATATAAAATGGAAACATGTTTTTGATTATCATTGTTTCTGTACTTTAATATGTGTAGAAGGGTATTTGAAAGCAGAGTATCCAAAGGGATGTGCTGATTGTGTGGGATGCTTTCTTTTATAGTAAAAGCCACCATTGCTCATCTAATATCTTGCTGTGTAGCAAGGGCTGGAAACCTAGCAACCACATTTCCCAGACCATCTTGACTGAAAGATTCCAAATTAAAAGCATGTATGTGAGGTTTGGAAATTGGAAGAAAAGCAGAAGCAGAGATAGTTACGTTTTCGGGCACATGGAAGAAATTATGTTTACAGTGGCTTCCTGGACATCTTCATTGAATCACCCAGGCAGGTGGACCACTGGAAATAGCTTCCCATGACCCCTACACTTCCAGATTTTCTCCTGCTTCCCTATGATATCTGTTCCCTATCTCTTTACAGTAGTTTTGAAGGCAACAAATTTCCTCTGTAAATCCCATTTTAATAAAATACCTGGAGTGTTTTGTTTTCATAACCAAACGTTGATTTATGTATCAGTTACATCTCTATTAGGAAATCAATAGTTTTGATGTATGTATCAGTTCTTTTTAGGTTGCTTAGCAGGGACTAATAACCATCATAATGTTGTAAGTTAAGATAGTTATCTAAATGAAAATAAACAAAAAGCCAGCTAATAAATAAGTGAGTCTAACTTGGAAATTTTACTGAGTGGCATGTTGAACTCCATGCAAAAAATCTCCCTTTTACTCTTTATGTCAGTGATTTTCAAGCTCTTAAGTAGATCAGAATCACCTGTAAGACTCATTAGAACAGATTTCTGGGCCTCACTCTCAGATTCAGCTTCCATAGGGTTAGTGTGGGGTGCCGACTTTGGATTTCTAACAAATTCCCAGGTAATGTCAATGCTGCTCATTCATGGACAGTGTTTGAGAAACACTGTCCCCTCTATATTTTAATACTCCACTGGTTTCTCCTACTTTTCAAATACATATTTACTGGATTATTTTACTTTTTTTTTTTTTTTTTTTTTAGCAGACCTTATATTTTCTTTTTCTTTTCTAATTCAGACTTACTAGCTATCACCAACTCTTTAAGGTCTCCTCCACTAGCCCACTTGCCCAACCCTAATAGTCTCTGATTTAAATCATTTCATTATCAACTAGTTATTTTAATAGAACAGCTTTGCGGCCATTCAAAACTATGAATTCTCATGTTAAAATAATCCATGATGGGAAAATCAAGCGTAGTGAGCAAAACAGAAAAAGTTTGGAAATCATGTGTTTGTGCCCTTCAGTATGTATGTGTCACTTTTCAAACCTGCCTTAATATTCTTTGACACCCCTCTCCTTAAATCCGGCCTTTGTGATTGTTCTTCAAAGATGTATTTCCTTGAAGTCAAATCCACTATGTAAATTGGTTAAATCAATTTAACAGTCAATAAAGTTGATTAGGTGGTCCTATGAAGAACTGATTAATTCTTTGAATGTATAATTTGTCGTATGGCTTTTCAACATCCTCTAAGGAGCTTTTGTATTGATATTTTTTTTTACTAGATTTTATTTCATTTCAAGGTGGAACAAAACAAACTGATCAACTTCATTGATTGGAGGCAATCCGGTATGATGTTTAAAATATAAAATTTGACACTGATCCATCACTTACCCATTGTCACACAGAGAGTAAAGTTAATGCATCTATTTCAGCTCTCTTGTCTAAAAGATAATGATTTCACTAATTAATAATAAGTATTATTAATACATATGTTATAATGATTCTATGAGTAGACATAAAATGCTTAGGGGCTTTAATAAACATTAGTTGTTAGATAACAACCCAACCTGATCAGGTTAAGACTTTAAACACAAAATGTCTGGATTTTACAACTTATTTTCTGATTATAAAAAGGAACTACAGAAATTTATAAATACAGAAATTAACAGTGGAGTCTGCATGCCTTCTCAGCTTGTAGACATAATTTATCTCAAATAATACTACACCATTTTTGGTCACAGGATTTGTCAAATTTAATCATATTTTTCACAAAAATAAAGTATTTCTAAATCTCTCAAAAAGGTAGAAATCTGAAAAAATCAAGCCTGGTTGCCAAATTCACATCTGGCCACATTCTTCTGGAAGGACAGTTTATCTAAGAGGGCCTCAGGTCTCTAGTCCATTCCTTGCAATCAACTTCACTTATTTTCATGATTGTCTCAACTTTCTGTGAATCTGTATTTTAAAAATGTGGTGTTAGAATGTTCAGTGTTTTAGGTCTAGTTCCACAAAAGCAGAACCTGAGGCAAGGATCCAAGTACATGGGCTTTGTCAGGAGAGTATTCTTCAGGAAAGACCTACAGGGGAGGAAGTGAGGCAGAGCAGGAAAGTGGGAGAGAGCTGAGCAAGTATTTGGTCTTAGATAAAGTTTATCTTTGGCCTGCTCCACAGAGAGATTCCTCTGGAGCATCAACTGGCCCACAAAGCGAACCCCACTGAGGGTCCTATCCAGGCTTTATAACCACACATCAGGCAGCCATTGACTGAGGGCCGCTGTTGGAAGGCAACTTCCCTGGTGAGGGAGCTCCTCCATTCAGCAGAGGAAGATTCTCCAGAGAAGGTGCATCTGTGAGATGCAGCAGCTGACAGGATGAGACAAAATAAGCTGTTGAGATGATGGTTCATTTCCTTATTCTTTAATACAAGACTTTGTAGTGATGAAGGTTCAGCGCAGTGTTTAAGAGTATAAGTGCTTGAAGCGTATGCCTGAATTAAAATTCAAACTCTACCACCTCAGGATTGTTAGGGGCAGGTTAATTAACCTTTTGTGTCTTACATTTTTGAATCTGAAAAGATACAGATGACATTGGAATAATATCTTTATCACAGGGCATGTGTAAAGGTTAAATAAGATTATAAATGTTAAAAATTCAAAACTGTTTGGCCTGAATTCAGCAGTACATAAATGTTGTCCTTTATTGTTATTATTTTTAATTCTTTATGAAAGTTGATGGGTAACAGGGAAGTGTATTACAGTAGGTACCCCACCCCAAAAATAGAATTCTGAACATGATTCTTTGGAAACTGCTTTTATAATTAAGACTACTATATTCTTAATGTCTTTTCATATATTCATAAATATAATAATTTTTCCCTTCCCCCAAGATGGTAACTTTGATTATTTTCTATTTCAACAATTGTTAACAATTTTGCAATATATATATATTTTTAATTGGGATGCCTGGGTGGCTCACTCAGTCAAGCTTCTGACTCTTGATTTCTGCTCAGGTCATGATTTCAGGGTCCTGAGATCAAGTGCCACATAGAGCTCCCTGCTCAGCAGGGAGTCTGCTGGAGATTCTCTCCCTCTGCCCCTCCCCCCTTCACTTGCTTGCTCTCTCTCTCTCTCAAATAAATAAATCTTAAAATTTTTTTTTCAAATAATTATTATGGACAAATAAGTGTTTTATAAATTAAAATTTAGAACTATAATTTTTATGAGAAGGGTGACTTTTATCAGATACTCTTCTGGAATACTGAACAATATATTACTATAAATGGTATATTATAATGCTTATTTCCTCTCAAAATGTTCACTTTTCCCCCAGTATACATACTATATATATATGTTTTTCTTTTTGTAAATCTAGTCGGTCAAGCATATCTTTGACATTTCATTGCTGTTGTTGATCTTTTTCACTGTAGTGATGTTAAATGTTTTCTATGGCTTTCTATTCTGTTATGTAAATTTGTAAACTTTCTGCTTCTGTTGTATATAATTATAACTAATTAGCCTCAGTTTATTAATTTATAAGAATTTACACATATTAATATGTTGACTATTATATATCTATGTTGTAGTGCCTCCTATAATTTTGAAAAAGAAAAAAAAACTTTAATCATATCCCCTACCATCAGCCATTTCTCTCTTTTTGTGAACAATATATTTCTCCATTATATTTTGCACACTCACTATCTCTAGTTTCTCACTTCCATTCTCTCTGTCTTAAGTATATATGATTTTTCTCTTTTAATGGTTAAAGAACATAAAATATTCAAGTACAACTTACTGTTTTTATTATTAATTAACTACTTACCTAATTACCACATGAAAAAATAAATAAAACATTCTCAGGAACCCAAAACATTCCTCAAATCTCTTCCCAATCTTACTCCTCCTTTGATCTATTCTGACTTCTAAGTAATTACTCTGTTGGTTTTCTTGAGAGTGTTCTCACTTATGTGTTTACATTTAAAATTACAATTCAGCTTTTCTTATTGGTGAACTGTACAGCAAGGAAAGCATGAAGTGTATTTCTTTGTGCCTGTTTTCATTGATTATATTGTATCTGTGAGACTTATCTTTGTAAACAACTTGAAGGACTTTATTATTTTATTGCTAAATAGAATTCCATAATATGAATATATCCCAATTAATTTTTCATTATACTATTGATTGGCATTTGTATTGATTCCAAGTTTTAGCTATTGCACTTTCGTTTGGCAGAACCTTCTTATACATATTTCTTGGGACCAATGAGCATACAGATGTTCAGTTAAAGTGTTCAACTAAAGTAGAATATTCCTAAACTTGAGTAGATATTATTACAAACTAGTTGTACCAATTTACTGTTTCACCAAAAGATCCATTGATCCATATCCTCATGATTTCTTCACTTTTTCAGACTGTGGAATTTTAATCATCAGGGTAGGTTCATGGCCTTTTAAAAATTTTTAAATTTCCTGATAAGTAATGATGTTGAGAACATTTTCATATCAGACTTAACAATATTCTCTTTTTAAAAGTGGCTGATGAGGTCTCTTGCCAATTTTGTAGTTTGACATTTTCCTCATATTGTTATGTATCTGTGTCTTTTGTTGGTAATATTTTAGTTAAATATGTTACAAACTTATTTTCACTGCTTGGTCTTTTTATGATGTTTTCAATATTCAGCTCATTAGTCATTTCATTTGTGATTATTTTGGTGTATTAGTTCAAAAACATCTATAGGTCAGGAAGATATTTTCATATATTACAATATACAACTTGGATGTGCAACTTAGATTTGAATTTAGATAAACAGTTCACTGAGAATTTTGTACAGGCAGAATATAAGAGCCAGTCAGTTTTTATATCTGAATATTCAGTGGCCTAAGTACCATTGATTGAACAAATATTCTGTCTACTGCTCTATTCAAGTATTTCTTTCATTTATCCATGTCCCAATCTACTGTATCTTAATGGTTTAGATTAATAATAATTTCTGATATGCAGAAAAGCAATTCTCTTCTATTTTCCTTCTTTAAAGAATATTTTGGTGGTTCTTCTTCCTTTTTTCTCCCAATTTATGCTTTATAATCTACTTGTTGCAAATTTTGTTATAATTAAGTTGAATTTTTGGTTAATTTGGTAACAATGAACATCACATCTTTTACATGTTGTTGAAGATTTTTCTGGGTGTTTTATATATTTTCTTGAAATTAGAGTTTTTATGATTTTATAGTTCCATGTTTGTGTAGTTTTATAGAAAGTTAGAAGAAGTTTCTATTTTGATCTTGTATCCTATAAGATTTCTAAACTCAGTCTTATATCCTTAAATTATCTTTCATTTTTTTAAGTGTTTCACTTTTCATGTTCTATATCCTCATGAAAAATAGGAGCTTTATTTCTTCCTTTCCTATTTTTATAACTTAATTTCTTTTTCTTGCATTACTACACTGTGTAGAATCATTAATATTGAATCAAAGTGATTGCAATTGATATCTTTATTTTTAGTCTTTTTAAAAAGAAGCATTTGATTTTATTTGCTCTAGTGTAGTTCTTTTTACTTTTCGTTTTTATCTTTTTATTTTCCTCCTTCCACAAGTTTTCCTAATGTTTTAATATGGATATTAGCTCATGAACTTAAAACTATTTTTTCTTACTAATATTTGCCCCTAAGGTTATAGGATTTCTTTTACATTGCACAAGTATTCGTATGTATTCTTTTTCTTAACGTTCAGTAAAATATTTTATATTTTCAATTAGGTTTCTTTTATTAATTTGATTTTTTGGTCAATTAACTTTTGATTGATTTGATAGGATATTTTGTTAATTCACCAATTTATTTCTACTTTGTATATTGGATTTTCTAGTTATATATTGGATGCTAATTTCAAACTAATTATTTTATATACTAGAAGATATACTATATGTGTTGTAGTTTGTTTTCTGGACAGTATATGGTCACTTTTTTTTTTTTTTTGCAAATGTTCTGTATATTTTTTAAAAGAATATAGATCTGATGATATTGAGTCTACATCTCCATGAATCTCCACGCAGTTTTTGCTTCAAACTTTTAAAGCCATATTAATATGCATAGCCAAATTTTAAGTATTGTATCTTGTTGTACTATTATCAGTATGGTTTTATTAGAAATTATATCATCCCTAAATATCTTAGATTTAATGAATCTACATGTTAATCAATACTTTTACTATAGTCTCAAGCTCTGCTTTAAACTTTGGATACTATGAATATTCTATTATTGTCCTGTGTTTTAATTAAATGTGTAATTTAAGTCCCATTTAAATTGTAGTCATCCTCTAATTATTTACACTATCTAGTGATTTACATATATATTTACACAATTTCTATACAAATATATAAATTATATATATTTTACACATATCTGTATTCCAGTGGCAATTTCTCTAAGGTGTTATTTCTACGTGCTTGGACTAAAAATCTCTTTAAAAGTTATTTATTCCTTTATATATGGGGGCCATTGGATGCCTAATTTTGTTGATATCTTTCTACAATTCTTGAAAACTTTAAGCTGCTATCTCTTATTAAATTACTTCCACCACATTCTCTATTTTGTTTCTTACTGGGAATCCAATTGCATGTACATTAAGCCTCTGTAATCCTGTCTCCTCATGTCTTACCATTCAAGAATCAGCTCAAATATCTTTTGAAATAGTTCCTCATACTCTTATTTATATGAATCCTTTTTCTTAGTCCTCCTAAAATGTTATCTGATTTATTTCTTTGTTTACCAGTTATTAGCTCCAAACCGACATCAAGTATATGAGAACAAGGATTTAATACACTTTGTTCTTCACCGTATCCAGGGCCTAAGAAACTAGTACGGAATATACTCTAAATACAAATTGTGTGAGAAAGACATAATTATTGTTAGAAGTTCAACTAATTTAAGATCAAACAGGCAATAAAGTATGGTATATATCAAGAGACCATATCAAAAACCCCAATTAATAAATTAGCAAATAAATCACTTATTGTTTGAACTTTAGTTTCTTTAAAATGTAAAATGTACAATGAAGATTAATAATAACTACATCAGAAAATGTAGTATTATAGTAACTAATGCTCATATATTTAATGTAATTCTTGCTACATGAATAAGCTTTTGCTTAATTTTGGCCAACAGTAGAATAATACATGGGCATGCACTGAGACAAAATGGTCATTTAATACATTTGGAAATACGATCAATGTTCACTTTTTTTGATCATTGAGTTGTAGGTTACTTTTTTTGAAATGATTAGTTTTAACAAGTTCATTCAGTTCTTATATCAATTCCAGATGATACAATAAAGAATCAGGACTATTTTTGAAAATTAACTCAGCAGTTTCATGGGCTTTTACTTTTACAAGCATCTGACTTTGTGATGGGCAGCTCAATAACATGTTCTATGCTTTCATTTATTTTCATGTCACAAACATTATTCTAAGCACGCTTTTTTTCAGTAGTGTTCCAAGGCTTACTTTTGAGCTTAAAATAATAGTATTCAGAACTTTAAAACTACATTTTAATCCAAGAGCCATGCTAACATTATGCGTTTCTGTCGAGTGCCAATTCTGAAAAGCAGGATCCCAAGTTGCTATTAAAATTAGACTCCCCTTCAGTGTTTTTTTGTTGGCTGTCTTGTAAAGAAGAGAAAGTTTAGCGCAATAGAGATGTGAAAAAATGCATATGATTATTATCATGTAAGTTATTAACAGTGTCAACATAGCAGCCGTGCAAAAAGACATGCCACAGTGAAAAAAGCAAGTCGTTGATGGGATTTATCAGCTCAGTCGGCATGTAAAGCCTATTTGTTTTAATGGCATATTTTAACACAAACAAGGAAACATATTTTGTGGCAAGAATCTCAATTAATTTGTTTTTGGTCAAGCTATATTCCTTTCTAAATTTAAAAACAACAGCAATCGGAATACTTAAAATAATTAAGATAGTTCACATTATTCACTACCCATTTTAAAATGCCAACTATCTTAATCACTGAATCGTTTCCATGCAACTGTAGCCATGCGGAGAAATTGCATTTATAACAATTTGGATAGCCTCGTAACATTCATTAAACATATTGTACACAGTACAAATATTTACCACAGTATATGTGGCCCTGTACATTTATATATGCTTCTGCTAATAGCTATTATTTGAATCTAAGAGACAACATTATTTTGATTAAATTGTTCCATGCCTATTAGCAATCAATTGATCATGAAGGCCTATTAGTGGAAAATATTCTCAATTTGGAAAATCATGCAATTCAGAATTGGTTTAAACTATTTAAGAAAAGAAAAAGTTAAAAGTATTTGTCATTGATTACTATAGAGCTATATCAATACAAGCTCTTTCAGGCAACCTTCAATAAAAGATTTTAACCATTGTTCCTATAAGCACAGGTGTATTGGCAGACTGAAAACTCCAGACTGATGCCAGTCGAGACAAAGTTTCACACTTGTTTAATCCCCCATTGCCTGGAGCATATTTCCAATATACCCACCTGGATTTTAAATTCCACAATGGCAAATACATATATATGACAAACCTATCATATTAAGGACCAGAATTGCTGGATAACTTACTGTATCTTCATTGTCAAAATCCCAATATTATGTCTACTATAAAATGTAAGTTCATGAAATCTTTGAACTGTTTTCTCACTTTTAAGTTTAAATAGTATCATGTTTATTATAATCTGAAAGAGGAGTTGGCAAGCTTTTTGTTCAAGGGTCAGAGAGTCAACATTTTCAGATTTGTACACCATATGGTCTCTGTCACATGTTTTTCTTTGTTTTTGTTTTGTTTTATAATTTGTAATTCTTTGCTAATATAAATCCATTCTTAGCTTTCGGGCCGTACAAAACAAGTCCACACAATGAATTTGCCGTGCAACCTATAGTGTGCTGACCTGTGTAAAAAAACATTCCCTTCATCTTCATCTCTAGTTACCTCAGTTGCAAGTGATGAAGGAAGATTAATAGCCCCCTTATCATCACAAATTATTTTTATTTTATAAAATAAAATATCATCATTATTTTACTTAAATATAGGTATATTTATATCACCGTTATTTTACTTAAACTTAAGATGAATGTTTTTCTTGGAACATTTATTTTACAGAATAAGTACATTAAATAATTTATTCATTTAAAGTCATATATTTTGCCTTAAATTAGAATCTGACAAGTGGCAACATTAGAAGTATCTCTTTGAGTGTAAATTATTCAGATGGTACATCTTCTCTTACCACCCTCTAGTGTCTTATTCAGGATGCTTCACATATTTGTGGTAGCTACCTGTTCTAAGTAGGTGTTTGCCTTTGCAATCCCTGGAATAAATGGGCACTAATTCTTTGTTTGAAACAATTTAATGCCTTTCTATTTTTCTGTGGGTAAAATGACACATCCGGTTTGTTTCCTCTTCATCTGCTTTCTTCCATTCCAAACTGTCTTAGGTTTCTGTCCACTTTCTGTGTTCCTGCCACACTGGAATTCCTTTAGTTTTTCTTTTTAATTTTGTTATTTTTTTAAAGATTTCTGTATTTATTAATTTATTTTTGAGTGGGGGGCTGGAGGGAGAACAGAGGGAGAGAGAAAGAATCTCACACAGACTCCCTGCTGAGCACAGAGCCCCATGCAAGGCTCAATCCCATGACCCATGAGACCATGACTTGAGCCGAAATCAAGAGTCTGATCCTTAACTGACAGAGTCATTGAGGCGTCCCTCTTTTTTTTTTCAAGTAGGCTCCAGGCCCAGTGTGGAGCCCAACACAGTGTTCAGACTCATCACCCTGAGATCAAGGCCTGAGCTGAGATCAAGAGTTGGTTGTCCAACTGACTGAGATACCCAGGCGCCCTCTTTAGTTATTCTCATGTGCTTTGCAACCTGCATTTCTTTAGTTATTTTTATTTTCTTAAAAAAAATGTAATCATTATTATACTTTAGAGTGACGCTCAAACTTTCTCATACATTTGAGCAGGAAACAAAGATGTCTGCTCTCACCCCATCCATTAACATTTTACCCGAAGTCACAGTCAATAATCTCATATTGTCAAGTCTTCCATTGCACTTGATGCTTTATCAGTTTCAGGTCCTTCTACTTTCGGTGGTCTGATAGCAGAATTCTCCCCGACTTCTCCTTTTCTAGTTATTTTTTGCTTTTCCTTCTCTTCGAAATTTGTCCTTATTGTCATTACTGTACTTCCTTTAATCTCTACATTCTATTCAGATTATCTCATCTATTTTTATGGCTTTATTTCCATTCCTTGTCTGATATTTAGAGTCACAGATCCTACTGATCAATTGGCATGTTTAGATGTCTGTTATTCAATATTTTATCATATCTAAAAATGAACACGGGTCTCCCTCAATTAACCTTACCCCAAATTACAATATTTCTCTAAAAGGTCATCTACGTAGTTACTCAAGTCAGTCAGCCAGAAGCTGTCCTTGATTTCTCCATTTCTTTCTCTCATGTTCAGTTTATCAAGTTCTCTTAGTCATAGATAATAGGTAGATAGATAGCTAGGTAGGTGATAGAAAGAAAAGGTAGACATATATGTATATTTATATATATCAAGTAAAATATAAATCATAGTTGATACCAAGCATTGTAGAATATATCTTTACTAGTTATATACTTATAACTAGTTATATACTTATAACTAGTTATATACTTATAACTAGTTATATACTTATAACTAGTTATATACTTATAACTAGTTATATACTTATAACTAGTAAAGATATATTCTATTAAAGACACTAAAATATCATTTTAATAACATTACACAATTGTTTTATTGTCAAGAAGGTCCAACTTAAAGGTAATTAAATGTGATAACATTTTAAACGTTAAGTTGAAATATAAGGTTCCATGCCAGCATTAACAGTAAAAACCAAGTCAAAATGTAGTTTCACGGATTACTTATATTTTTAGAAGGGAAATAAAAATAACATGGCATGGTTTCAACATGGTTACATAAATATACAAATACATCTGTATCTTGTATTTCCCGCACAGAAACTATCTGTGTAGGCTCATCTAATTCTGGATTAATGGAGTGATCAACTTCTGTTTTCTTAACAAATGCAATATGCCATGCCATTTAGCATACTTGCAGCTCTTGTGGTGACTAGAAGCCATTTCAGATGGAAGTAAAACTTTAAAATATTGTGGTGATATGTGAAGCAAGATAATTGCTGCTCAATAATGCAGAAAATAATGTCTATCCCTAGCATAAATTCTAGGCTAACACCTGAAGTACATTTCTTTGCCCTCTAATTTATTAGTACAGTTTGCACGTTATGCCATGGTTAAATAGCATTAAGAAAATTGCTAGGCTCCAAAACATAAAAATAGATTTAATTTACACCTGTGTTACATGCCCTGTATATTTGCTTCTGTTTAGTATGGTTGAGAACATGGAAGTATGTGATTATACTACAGTACCAATTTTTATAGATTTAAATTACATAGGGAAAAAAAGTTAACTTTTTCTGAAATGCAATTAAGATTTATAAAAAGACGTTCAAGTTGTGCTTTATTTGGTATATATTGGTTTTATCTGTCATGTAAAGAATTGCTGTTTCTCACGTAACAAGTAGCAAGCAAAATAAACTATGAAGCCAAAATATATTGAAATTGCAAAGCCAATATATAAGAAATAATGTTAGACTATATAGTTAGGAAAACTAAAATCTCTTTTATATCTGTGAAACCTATTTTACAGGAGAGTATTTAAAAACTTACAGTTTTACTTTTAAATTCCATCATTGTCATAATTCATGGAAATATTTAACACACATTTAACTACTCATACTAAAACTTTCATACTCATATATTCATATTTTCATGAAATAAGCACTTTATAGTAATCATTTGTTATTTGAATGTTTTCTTTGGGAATTGGGACAATTCCTGCAAATGTTTTCCTCTTTTTCTTCGTTGTAGGCTATACCACTTAAGAAGGTAAGAGCCCACAAACTAATTACTTTGTGAATACAGAAAATGTGGGCTTCTCTCAGGGAAACAATTGCAAAAAATATATTAGCTTAAAAATGAAGTTTTGGTCATAGGGAAGAAATTAGTGAAGAAATTGTTCAGTTAGAAAAATTAAATTGATGAGCAAAATTCTTGGTTTTTTTATTTTAATGATTTTCCATATTTTAAAATAAATTTTATAAATTTATTAATTGAAAGAAAGCTATCTTTAAACAACATGTTTTTCTGGAAAAATTAAAGCATTGCTCTGATGGTTTTTATATTTTCCTTATTTTGCAATTTGGTTACCACCTTGCGAAGTCTCCATTCTGAATTTCCTAGACTATAAACAGAAACCTACCAAATTTTCCGTATTCCTGAAGTCATCTGAGGGATCGTTAGAAAGAGAATTAGATGAATAAGTTCTGAGAATCTAGTACAGAGCATGGTGACATTGTAATCAATAATACTGTGTTATATGCTTGGAAGTTTCTGAGAGTATATCTTAATGTTTCCACCACAAAAATTAGTAATTATGCAGGTGTAAGCTAACTCTGTGGTATTCATTTTGTAATATATATGTATCTAATAATCACGTTGTTCACTTTAAACTAACATAATCTTATAGGTCAATCATATCTCAATAAAGCTGGGAAATTTATAAAACAAAAATGAATGCTAATTAATTAATGTGTTTTACATTTTGCCCTGTGGATATCAGTTTTCTCACCCTTGGTTCGATGTCACTATTCCCTCTTCAGTGCTGGAACAGTAAACTGCAAAGTGCTATGTAATAAATATATGAGGTAATGAAATAGATATGTTATACAAAAACTTCAAAATCACAAAATTGGTGAATCGTTGATAATTTTTCAAAGACATGACTAACTTTAAGCCCTTTGCCCTTTAAACACAATGATGTATTGTCTCCATATTCAGGAAAGTTCCTAACTTCTTATGGCCACTAAGAGTCCACTAGCTTTTTGATTGCTGTCAAATTTCAAGATTTGTTATAAAAATCCTAAATTTCATGGTTGAAGTGGGGCTCTTAGTTTCTACATTACTTTGTAATGTAGACATTTTCTTATGAGTAAGTGATGACTCATGAAATACACCAAAAGTAGAATTCTCATTGAGAAGAACTGAAGATATTAACTGATTTTCAAATGACATCTTTTAAAAATATCATCGTAGCTGATTATGTCTAATCCAATATTATGACAAGTATACTTGTGATTAAATTTGAAGTGATGAATAAAAGAAAAATTGTTTAAAATATTAAAACAGTTTTCATAAATAATTTATAGTTTATTAATGTGACTGGACTAGAATCTTATATATTCAGTCAGTTAGCATTCTTTAATCTTTAGCCTAAAAAAGCACATTACATCTAAGAAAGATGAAAATGCCATAATATCTCCTAAGATATTCTAAAGGAAATGAACCATGAACATTAAGACTGAGATAAGAGAAAACTATATTCATTACATGATAAATATTAACCTGAGATGTTGCTAGATAAAATGAGTGTATAACCAGCTTCACTTATTTTTTAAAGATTTATTTATTTATTTTGGAGGGGGGGCGCAGAGGGAGAGAGTGAGAGAGTCTTAAGCAGGCTCCAGGCCCAGCACAGAGCCCCATGCAGGGCTTGATCTCACCACCCTGAGATCAGGACCTGGACTGAAACTGAGAGTCCAGGGGCGCCTGGGTGGTGCAGTCGTTGAGCGTCTGCCTTCGGCTCAGGGCGTGATCCCGGCATTGTGGGATCGAGCCCCACATCAGGCTCCTCCGCTGGGAGACTGCTTCTTCCTCTCCCACTCCCCCTGCTTGTGTTTCCTCTCTCGCTGGCTGTCTCTGTTAAATAAGTAAATAAATCTTTAAAAAAAAAAAAAAAGAATCCTAATCGACTGCGCCACCCAGGTGTCCCAACCAGCTTCACTTATTGATAGTCATTCACTCATCAACTCTTTTGTTCAACAAATATATGTGAAGTACATGTAAGTTACCTGTGAACCAATGAACATGATAGAAAAGGATAGTGATTCATTTCAAAGAGGTCAATTAGTTCTATAGTCAACTACCAACCAAAATAAGATATGCTATTACAAGTTGTGTGAAGGTCAAACACAATTTCATATGTTGAAATCCGTTTTAATACATTTTATCCATTAACCATACTTACGACTCAAATCAAAAAGGGTTATTAAAATAAAAAACAGGGAGAAAAAATTTTTGGTTGTTCTTGGATTTAAAATGAGACAAGGGAGACAATAAGTAGACTTCCTGAATTTATTAAGAGATTTGCTCACATTTGTAAGCTTTGTTGTTATTTGCAGTAATTATGGTAGTTTGAATGAATAGTCTATTGTTCTTACATTCATTTTGCTGCTGTGCTATTGTCATGAAAACAGTGTTTTCTGAGTCTTATTTTTTTTTTTATTGCTTTGAAAAGTCCACTTCTCATAGTTGCAAAAATTGTATCAGGGATTGCTTGTCTGAAGACTTTGGAGAACAAGTCTCTCTGCGTGTGAAAGTTAGTTGTGAATGTGTTACAAGAAGCATGGAGGGTGCCTACAGTAAAAATAGCCACTGAGTGGGTACCTCTTCAGGTATCACTTCAAGGGCAAAGGATGACACACTACGATTAACTTTCTCACTTATAATAAATCACTGTATAAACCAATCTATTGATAATCCATTCAAATATATTACAATTATTCTGTTTAAAAATACATCTTATTACTGTAAGCATAAAGTAAGTGTACATGTCCCTAGATCTCAAATGTTTACAGTTTTCCAAAAGCAATAGCTGTTTTTATAAATTAAATCAAGACAACATAATATATTCAAAGATAATGATGGGGCAAAAGAGATTGAGCTTTCAAATTTAATAAGTATAACTCTTTGTAATACTATTAACTTATAACTCCTGTACAAAAGTTGAACCCTGGCTAGGGCAATCTTTGTATTTATACCAACTTGAAATGTACCTGTGCAAGATAATTCCAGTTCCTCTGAACACCAGGTTACAGCTGCCTTTGCCTTTGCAACCGCGTACCTGGAAGTACATTGCTGTGAGGTCTGCAAATGGTAGTTGTTATTCTGCAAATGTTAATTTACACACACGCAAAAAAGAATTACGGAAAATATTTTTATATCATATGTAGCATTTATATTTTTTAAAAATTATATAAATGCAAACATACATGTAATTTATATATATTGTAAATACATAAAATATAAAAAACAGTTTATATAAATATATTTGTACAAAATATTTATATAAATTTGTATAAATATAGTTGTATAACAAAATATATTTTATATCAGATATAAAATATACTTATAAAATATATTTTATATCAGATATAAAATATACTTATAAAATATATTTTATATCAGATATAAAATATACTTATAACATATATTTACATTTTATACATTTTATAGAAGTATATTTTATAAATGTTTATACATATATATAATTTTTAAGGAACTTTTAACCTCTCTGCATAGCAATAAACTGAGAAACAAAGCATAATCAGCATTCCCAAGTTTTCTGTAAGGAGCCCTCAAATGGAGGGTCTTCAGCTTTTCAGCTGTTTGTTTTGAACAAATCTTTTAAATGACTTAACATGATGGAAAGTTTTGAATGATGGTGAGTATTGATAGTCTAATATTTTCCAAAAAATAAATGAAATAGTAAAGAGATCATATATGTTCTTTATCTTCCGGTCTTCAGCCCTCACCTTTGCTACCACTCCTGTTTTCAAACAAACGAAGTTGAGGATGCAATGTCAGGTCCCCTACAGAAGGGGGGAGAAGAGAAAGAGAAAATGGCAACAGAAGTTACCATTTCTCAGAAAGACATTTTTGTAAAAGGTCCTCTTATTTTTGAGTCATGCTGCTGACTTTGAAGTCAGCATGAGTCCTTAATGAAAGTATTTGTAGTTGGGATATTTATTTCAAATGGAAATAAGAAATGTGGGAGAAAAGAGGAATAGATAAAAGGGAACTATGTATTTGTAATAACCTCTTTGTCATTCAAACAAAAATCAAGTTGGGATTTAACCACTTTTAGTGGCCAAAGTATTTTACTATATTCATTTACGTATTGATATACAAAAGCATATATACTTTTGTTATTTGCAATTTAAACTCTGGTCACCAGAATGGAATCATTAGTATCACCATGGAGTTTGAAATGAAGAATCTTAGCCTCCTCCCCCCACATGCTGAATCAGAATTTGCTTTTTAACAGGATCCCATGTGGTTCATGTGTCTATGAACCATATGACAATTTGAGAGACACTTTCTGGGCGGTCATGAAGGTCCTGTAATTGAATAAATACAAAATTTAACTCTAAAATTAACTCAGTGGTTATTTATACCATTATTTTTATAATATGGATTAAACTATACTTTATACCTATAAAACCAAACCCAATTATATCAGTGCCATGTTATTAGACACAGTTATCAATTTAAAATTGAAATTATTTTAATGATAAAAATTAAACATATGCTTTTTATACCCGATTATAGTCTTGGTATGTTTCCCTGGCCCTGATTTATTCATATATTTATACAAATATGATACACTATAATGTAATATAATACAATATAAATCATATAACAGAAATACAAGCATAACCAGTATATAATTAAAGAATTGACAGTAGAGGAAATTTAACATATTTGCTCATGCAAGAGGTGAAAAATATGTGGTTCTGGCTTTAGGGCTTTTTTCATCAAGTTACTCTGACTCATTTGCCCTTGATGTCCATACCCATGTTGACCACGGGAATAAGTCAAGCTTCACTCTGGCAAGGTGAATGATTTATAGGTTTCATCTTGAAATTTAATACCTGAAAGTGATTGCATTGTCACAATAAACCATTCTCAGATCATCCCTGTCATCGAGTGCCATATACCATTTGTTTATTTTACAACAAAAGCCATTTAAAGTTTTGACTCAACTAATAACAGTTCTCTGAAACAGTGAATCTAGGAACAACTATTCTCAGTCTTTATAGTGGAAACTATTAAGATTTGAGAGAATGCCCTTATTTTAAAGCACCTTTTCTACTCTGGATACCATATAGCTGTTATTATTTCAGTGACTGGAATGTAAATGGACAAAATGGTAAGTCCCCTTCTTTCCATCCCCACCCTCAAAAGAAAAGTATATCCTCACAGATGAAATGTGAGGGGAGATCAGTGATCCATCCCTTCCCCACAGGAGTACAATTCATCCAGGTGAAATTTTCTCTATCTGAACATTCATAGAAATATAGAAGTTGCTGTGACATTGTGAAAAGAAAAGAGTGAAGTTTGAAAACACAAACTTTATTCTTCTTCTGTAATGATTTTCCAGCGAATACACTTCAGAAAGTACACAGTTCCCTATTATGTTCAAAAAGGTATTTTTAAATGATAAAATGGTCCCTAACTTCTATCACAGCTGTTTTATTCCTCTACTTTGAGTTTACCAATTTCAACTGTACCTTAAGCAATAAACTTAAGCACAGTTTTTCATCCATTTAAATACTTTTCTGTAAAAGGTTTCAAATAAATTCTCAAAAAAATGTTCTTAATCTCTTTTTCAATTAATAGGGTTTGAAAAGAAAATGAACCATTATTACAAACAACACTTAACTGTATTAATTTCACAGAGCTAATGACCTGTGGAGAGAATCTTGGGGTGGGGTAGAAATATCTGGAATAAGAACCCATCCCGATCCTGGACACTGAGAATAGATGGGCAGGCCCTTGAAGCTATAGCACATGAGTTTCTGTCTGCAAAACATGCCTAAGCAAAGAATTCCCCTCATCTCCCTATCACCCAATTTTCCCAATGTCTTACCCTGAATCCACACTTGTGTGCCTCTTTTGATTTGTTTTGCTTTTTGTTTGTTTGCTCTTTGTTTTGTTACTGTGAATGAAATATCCCTGCTGCTGTTTAAGTCCAAGTTCTTCCCATGTGCTGTGGACTCCACCTACCCGTTGCTTCTCAGAGACCATCTTACCTCATGACTTTGTCTCTTGCCTTTTTCACAGGCTTAGAAATAGACACCACATTCCCTCCAACTAGTATCTCTATTGTTTTCCTTCTTTTCACAGCACACTTCTTTAGGAAAATGTCTAAAATTAGTGTTTATATTTTCTCTCTTCTCTCACCATTTTACACCATGAAGCCAAAACAAATCAGTCTTCCCTTATTATTCCAATGCATTCCTGGACATTGTCACTGATGACTTCCATATTACAGTGTTACTTCTCTGTGTTCTACTTACCTGACATAAAAAATAGTATGAGATACCCCTCCTTTTTGAATAACTTTCTTCTCTAGGATACCATAATGTCTCATATCTAGTGGGGGTTTTCCCATGCATATCGCTAGCCACATATTCTTAAATCATCTTTACTACCTTCCACTCCATTAGGAAATCTTGATTGTGACCCCACTCAATATCTCTAATGTTTGTTGAACATGAGATTCATAGATCCTTGACTCAATATATTTCATCCATATTCCACATGGCTTCATATACGCGAGCCCATAATAAAATTATGACTACCAATAAACTTTTGCATCCTGCAAAATTCCTTATTTTGGAATTGGCAGACTTTTTCGCAGTGTTAAACCACAGAGATAGGAGTTAGTACTCATGCCCGTTTTCTGTCTCTCACTCCCTCATCTACTACATCGGCAATACCTACAACTCTACTAAAATTATCTTGAACATGTTCGTGCTCTCTATCCTCTTACACTTGCTCTTGAACAAGCTACCACTAGCAGCCATGTGGGCTATGCAATAGACTCCTAACCATCCTTCTGCCTATCACATTATTCACACAGAAGTTAGAGGAATGTTCAGAACCATGAGTCATATCGTTTTATTTACCAAATCAAAACTATCCATTACCATAGATTTTAATGCATTGATATTAAAATTCAAACTTTCTATTTTAGTCTATTGGATTCAATATGGCTGGCCCCAGAACTTCATCTCTGATAATCTCTCTGAGCTTCACTTCATGACTCACTAAAATCATAGTTTGATAAAATATTCAGCCACATTGGCTTTCTTTATAGTCCTCAGTTGTATTGAATTTGTTATCACTTTAGGGTCTTCATCCCATTTCTCCTGCCCAAGAAGTTATTCTATTTAAATAGCTAGTTCCTTTTAACAATCAAATGTTGCTTTCTCCAGTTGGTAGCATCTAACACAGCCTGGTGCTCCTTTCTGTTTAAATCTATTTGATTCCACTTATCATAGCAATTACAAAAACTGGTGCTTTCTTGCTTACCCAATTATTTAATTTGCACATTTACTGTCTCTGCTAACTAGACAGTAATATCCAAGAGAAGAGAAATTTTTCTACTTTGTACATAGTTGTATCTCCAAATACTTTTAAAAGACACAGTACATTCTTAGTACACTGTAGACATTAACTGAATAAATAAACAGGACATGCTCAGTATTCAAGCAACATATGCTATTGTTCTAAATGGGTCTACACTGAACTCACAGAGGAAAAATATAAGTTTATCCAGCTATGAACAACTATCCAACTCAGAAGTACACAAAATCAAATAAACCATTCTCTAAATGGTATAAATTTTCTTCATAGCATCCATACTCAAGTAATACTCCATTTCAATTTTTGTGTTTAAAAATATAATTAAGCTCAAGTTTCACTCATCTGATAGTGAGAAACTCAATCCCAGTGATTTTATTTTGAGTCCTTTCCTGCAAATGTGGAAAAGAGAAACTGGAGAATTTGAGAATTTCTTGGGACTTTAGAGTGACAATTTTGCTTTTTCGTGGCAGTGTCCTGAGAAATATTGGACACTGCAAGCTTCCTTAATGTAGGAGCTGTCTATCACAAGAGTCTTCTCAATGAAGTGCAGATTCAAAAACAAAACTAGGAAGTTGGAAGATTTTCCTAATTTGTAAATTTTCAATTTTCATTTATGCAAAACACAAAAACAATTAGCAACTTCTAAATCTATGTCTTAGTACCCAAACACCTAGGCTTATCCACTTTTTTTTTTAAGTAACAGAGAAGAGAAGAAGTACCTCATTTCATATTTCTACAGCAGAAAGAACAAATACTGTCATCTATATAAATTACCTTACTATAATTATTTATTTTAGATGTCTGGAATAATGGCCAATCCAATTTAGGTTAATGAAGCATAAAATTTTTAGTTTTGCCCATTCATAATAATATTCTCACTTTCCATTCTTCATTGTCAAAATGTTTCTGTCTCAGTCCTTTGCTATGTATGTTTTTATCAGTTTTATTTTTTACAGTTAATACATTACTGATTCATGATTAAATGGTGCAAAATATGATCTATAATGTCCAATGTACATAAACATAAGTTGTAAACCCCAGGCTTTATGGGGTTGCTACTATGTCTGCTAAAATGGGCAGTGACCTGTGAAAAGGTAGGTAACCAATGAATAGAGATCATGTAGGATATTGGGGTCCTCTTCTAGTTATCACTCAAACCAGAAAGTATATTTTAGCCCAAATCCAAAGGGGTATAGTAATGACATCAAGTTTCCACTCAAAATTCTTACAGAAGAGGGAAAAATGATCCTTCTAAGCAGCTGGCACAGAAACTTACACAAGAGAAAGTACTATGTGTGCCAAGAACCATAGCTGGTAAATGAAGGACATGTAGATAACATTTGTTAAATTAATGTAAGTAGGTCAACAAATAAGTAAGGACAATCATATCTTCAGCATTTATAAAACTCTATAATGGAGGGAAATTGAGCAGAAAATGTGACATACAAATAAGGAGCATAAGGGGGGTGTGTGTGTGTGCGCGCGCGCGCGCACGTGGGAGTGCACACATTTTGCCAGACGGCCCACTAGTACCTACTCTCTATATTCTTTCTCTCCCCATAAAACTGGACTATTCAGGAGTTTCTGTCCATTTGTTTCTATTTTCATCTACTTAAAGTTTATATGTTTTCAGTTTGGTTTTCATTTTTTATCTCTTTCAGATGGTTACTGATAGAATTTATAAATTAATGATTATACATGCAATAGGCCTAAAACCTCAGAAAAATGACTCAAAAATAACTTTAGGTATTTTAAGTACCCTTCTGCATATGGATCTACAATACAATACATTTCAGAAATGATTTTTATCTCATTAACTTTTCATGTATACACTATCCCAATCATTTTGTCAACTTCCTTATGTATTTATATAATTAGTAAATATATCTCTACAAGCATACCTATGTAAAATGCCTCACCCTCAGTATGAAAGTTTAATTATTTTTCATTAATGAAATTGTATGTAATCATATGGAAGTAATAATTGTATTAATCACTTGGAAGAAGGATGCAATGTAATTTATTGAAAGAAATAGTTATTTGATAAATAGGAAGCTTTTAGAAAAAATGAAACAAATTCTATAATTCAAACTATGTTCAAAACCAAATATGTAGACTTTTATTTATTTTTTAGTAATTTCCTTTTCATCTATTCAAAGAGACATGCATTATTTGTTATCTTAATGGCATCTTTGGAACACTGTGAATCACTGTCTATCTTATTAAATCTATTTTCACTTAGTGTTTTTTCTACCTCTTGGAGAAATTGATGGGGATGATTAACAACTGAAAAACAGCATTTTAGTGGATATATTAGATATAGTAAAGAGAGGTCAAGACTGTTTAGTAAGCGATAGAAACAGAGAGAAAAACCAGCAGCAATTCAAGGTTAAGGGAGACTGTGAGGAGACAATATTCGAGTGACATTAAATGATGAAATGACAGATAGGTTACTGACAAAATAAGGTCACATTTTTATACATGCACTAATGATTCAAATCATTTTATTAATAAAAATAGTCAAACTATGTATTAGTAAGAAATATATTTTAGAGCAATTTTGGATTTACAGAATTATTGAGAATATAGTAGTTGTTTTCCGTTCATTTTTCTTCTATTTTATTTTATTTTTATTTTATTTTCTTAAAGATTTTATTTATTTATTGGCTGCAGAGAGAGAGAGCCCAAGCAGGGGGAGCAGCAGAAAGAAAGGGAGAAACAGACTCCCTGCTGAGTAGGGAGCCCCATGCAGGGAGGACCATGAGATCACGACCTGAGCTGAAGGCAGATGCTTAACCAACTGAGCCACCGAGGCACCCCTATTTTTTATTTTGTCTCTTCTATTTTAGTATCCTACATTACCATAGCGTGTTTGTCACAATTAACAAACCAATATTGATATATTATTTTTAATTAAAGACTATACTTCATTGAGATTTCTGTATTTCTCCTTAATGTATTATTTTTTTTCTAAGATCCCATCCAGGATACCATGTTACGTTTAGTTGTTAGGTCTCCTTAGGCTCCTCTTGGCTGTGACAATTTCTCAGACATTCTTTGCTTTTTATGACATTGACAGTGTTGAAGAGAACTGGTCAGATATTTTGAACAATGCCTCTCAACTGGGATTTGTCTGATGTTTTTCTCATGATTAGACTGCAGCAACTTATCTTTGACAGAAAGACCATGGAGGGGTGCCTAAGTGGCTCAGTCAGTTAAGCTTCTGACTCTTGGTTTTGACTCAGGTTATGATCTCAGGGTCTTGAGATTGAGCCCCGCATGGGGCTCCCAGCTCAGCAGGGAGTCTGCTTCTCTTCCTTTCCCTCTGGCCCTCCTGCCGCTCTTGCCCTCTCTTTCCTTCCCTCTCTTCGTAAAATTAAAAAGTCAGTCTAAAAAAAAAGAAAAAAAGAAAGACCAACCATGGAAGTAAAGTGTAATTTTTATCACATCCAGTACATACTGTAAGTATTACTTTCACTTTTAATGGTGACTTTGATCACTTGGCTGAGGTAGTGTTAGTCAAGTTCCACCCTATTTAAGTTACTCAATCCTCTTTTCATACAATACTCCTTGTATAGAAGTCACAATGTACAGCCCAAACTTAAGGAACTGAGTTATGCTTTACCCCTTAATGACAGAGTATCTACACTCAATATGAGGAATTTCCCTGCACAGAAGATGTGTCTAATCTCTTCCATGTATTTATGTATTCCATGATTTATTTATATTAGTATAGACTCATATTAAATTACTTACTTTAAGTATTTATCTATTTATTAATTTGAGAAAGAGAGAGTGTGTGCATGTGGGGGGGAGGGGCAGAGGGAGAGAGAATCTCAAGCAGACTCCCCACGGAGCTTGGAGCCCAACTCAGGGCTGGATCTCAGGACCCTGAGATTATGACCTGAACTGAAATCAAGAGTCTGATGCTTAACTGACTGAACCACCCAGGCACCCCTGCAAATATTTTCTTTTAGTGTGTTGGTTCTCTTTTTCATTTGCTTAAGCATGTCTTTTGTAGAGAAGTTTTAAATTGTAATAAAGTCAAACATCAGTTTTTCTTTTTGAAGGATCATGCTATTGATGTTATATTTAAAAACTAATCACTGAAATAAAGGTCATATATATTTCCTTTACTTTCACTCAAGAAATTTTATAATTTTACATTTAGGTCTAAGAGCCATTTTGACTTAAGTTGTGTGAAAACTGTAAGGCCTATACCTAAATTCTTTTTCTCTCCCCTCCCCTCCCCTCCCCACCCCCTCCCCTCCCCTCCTCTCCACTCCCTTATTCTCCCCTTCCCTCCCCCTCCCTTCCCTTCTCTTCTCTTCTCTTCCTTTTTCTTTGTCTTTCTTTCTTTCTCTCACCCTTGCTTCCTCTATTTCTTTCTCTTTCTTTCTTCTTTCTTTCTTTCCTTTCTTTCCCATATGGATGTCCAATTGTTCCAGCCCATTGATTTAAATGACAATCCTTTATTACTGACTTGCCATTATTCCTTTACAAAGATCAGTTGACTAATGTGTAGTTCTATTTGATCTATGTGTCTATTCTTTACCAGTACAGTGTTATAATGTTTACTATAGCATTCAAATCTTGAAATCAGGTAGTGTGAGTTCTCCAAATTTGTTTTTCTTCCTTGGTATTATGTTATGACTACCCTAGGCCTTTGCCTTCTCATATAAATTTAGAATCACTAGGCTAATAATCACTAGAATTTTGACTAGGATTGCATTTATTTATTTATTTATTTATTTATTTATTTATTTATTTATATTTTTTATTTTTTAAAAGATTTTATTTATTATTTGACAGAGAGAGAGACAGCCAGCGAGAGAGGGAACACAGCAGGGGGAGCGGGAGAGAAAGAAGCAGGCTCCCAGCGGAGCAGGGAGCCCGATGTAAGGCTCAATCCCAGGACTCCGGGTTCATGCCCTGAGCCGAAGGCAGACGCTTAATGACTGAGACACCCAGGTGCCCCCTAGGATTGCATTTAACCTATAAATTAAGTTGGGAAGAATTGACATTGTAGCAATTGTATGTCTTCCAATTGATGAACACAAATTATCCTTCCATTTATTTAGGTCTTTGATTTTTTTCCCAATATTTTATAAATTTATGAATATAGATTCTACGTATTTTTGTTAGATTTATAGCTAATTATTTAACTTGGGGGTTGTATTTTTGCAAATGTTGGTTTTCTCCTTTAATTTCAAACTCCAATAGTCCATTTCTAGTATGCAGGAAGGCATTTGTTTTTTGCATATTAACCTCACAACATGAAACTTTGTTCCACTTATTATTTCCAAGTTTGTTTTCTAGCTAGTTCCTTGTGATTTTCTCCCGAGAGAATGATGTCATCTGTAGGTAGAGATAGTTCTTCCTTTTCTAATTGTGCATGTTTTATTTCCTTTTACTGTGTTACTACACTAGTTAACAATTTCCTGTATGATGTTGAAGAACAGTGGTAAATAAGGACATTTTTGCTTGTCTACAGACCTGTGAAATACACTGATTAATAACTGAAAGTTTAACTGACCTTACAAACTTGGTGGTAGTGCATGATTATTTTATATGTTGTGGGATTCAATTTGATATTATTTTGTTATTGTTGAGGATTTTTGCATCTCTATGATAGATACTGCTTTGTTGTTTTTCTTTTCAGTAGTATCTCTGTCTAGTTTGTTGTGTTTGTTCCTCCTTAAGACTGTGATGTTTTCCAAGTTTTTATTTTAATTCTAATTAGTTAACAGGCAGTGTAATAACAGTTTTAGTGAACAATATAGTGATTCAACAATTCTATACCTCACCCCGTGTTCATCATGACAAGTTCACTTCTTAATCCTCATTACTTATTTCACCCTTCTCCCCACTCACCTCCCTCCTGGTAATCATCAGTTGGTTCTCCATGATTAAGAGTCTGTTTCTTGGGGGCGCCTGGGTGGCACAGTCGTTAAGCATCTGCCTTCGGCTCAGGGCGTGATCCAGGCATTCTGGGATCGAGCCCCACGTCAGGCTCCTCCGCTAGGAGTCTGCTTCTTCCTCTCCCACTCCCCCTGCTTGTGTTCCCTCTCTCACTGGCTGTCTCTGTCAAATAAATAAATAAAATCTTTTTTTTTTTTTTTTTTTAAAGAGTGTTTCTTGGGGCGCCTGGGTGGCTCAGTCATTAAGTATCTGCCTTTGGCTCAGGTCATGATCCCAGCATTCTGGTGCATACAGCTCCCTGCTCATTGGGAAGCCTGCTTCTCCCTCTCCCAGTCCTCCTGCTTGTGTTCCCTCTCTCACTGCCTCTCTCTCTGTCAAATAAATAAATAAAATCTTAAAAAAAAATTCTTTCTGGAATAAAATTTGTAAATATCAGTCAGAACTGTTATGAACATTTTCCTAAACAACAACAAAAAACCCAAAAAACAAAACACAAAAAACAAACAAACAAAACTATATACAGGAATTTATAGCAAAACAAAACAAAAATAAGAAGAGCAAGCCAAATTTACATAAAGAGATTTTTCATTGTTTTAACTTATTTAGTAATACATTTGAAACCATAGAACCCTAGTCAATATTAGTAGACTAGAATATTTAGTAGAGAAAATACTATTTTTATACAATTTCAAAAAACAACAGAGTCCCATCACTTTTAAATGGGGATATTTTGAAACAAGTTACTTTCATATTGAAATTGTAACTGTATATGTGTGACTGTGTGTATAGTCAGAATTTTACTTGGAAAAGAGCTAAAAAGTGTGGAAAATAAATTCATAGTTGGTACAGCACTAGCAAAAACACACACTATTACTTAGGTTGATAGGAAAACAACCAAAAACTTCCTATGGAGTAATGACTTACCTTGCTAAATGTTGGGTTTGTGCTCTAGTTACTGTATTAAATGGGTTTTAAAAATAACCTGGGGGCGCCTGGGTGGCGCAGTCGTTAAGCCTCTGCCTTCGGCTCAGGGCCTGATCCTAGGGTTCTGGGATCGAGCCCCACATCAGGCTTCTCCACTAGGAGCCTGCTTCTTCCTCTCCCACTCCCCCTGCTTGTGCTCCCTCTCTCGCTGGCTGTCTCTGTCAAATAAATAAATAAAATCTTTAAAAAAATAAATAAATAAAATAAAAAATAAAAATAACCTGGATTATTTCAAGTACTTTTGCATGGTAAATTTCTTTACACCAGTAATTCATGTATGAATTTCTAGTTAGGAAATAAACAGCATACACCTTTTGTTATATTTCTAATTCTCTTATTTCAAAATTAAAAAAAAAATAGTTACTTGAACTTGTTTTCAAGTACGTTTTAAATTGTATTAGTCGTACTTCAAAGTTAGGAATTATAGACTGGGAAATTATAAAATGATGAAAAATTTAAGGATATATATATATATATCACTGTTTGTTAATTCTGAATGTAACATGATATGAACCGAGAGGCAAATGTACCCAAATCTAGATCCATTCTTGCATTGGTAGAGTGATCAATGTTATGGGGCTAAGACTTCTATAAGAAGAAGAAGAGATGTGATGGAATTAGAGAATGTAGTTTTCCATGGAGTTTGATGATATTCAGATAGTTATGTTGAGAAATGACTAGAATTTCTAGTATTTATTCTAAAATAGATTATCTCATAGAAATATTTATTCCAAATGGAAGCAATTTTGTTCTTTAAATCTAATGTTATATCCCTGTCTATTACATAGTGAGATGTATTTGGTCAAATTATAAAGGTGGCAATATATATTATTACCTGAGGTGTTCAAGGGCTTCAGATTTTTAAAGGGTTGAAAATTAAATCTTAGGATAGAATATTTTTTCCTAAAACTCTGGAAAAATAGTACACACATACACTTACAAGTATCCTAAATCACATCAGCAAGTTTCCTTTGAAACTATTCCCTGTCAAAAATGAATGTTTTTCTAAAAAAAATAAATAATACAGTTTAACTTAACATACAATTTTTATGTCAATGGTTCTTTAATATATTTACAGAATGTCAAAATACTTTCAAAAGTAGTTGAAGCTGTACGAGACTTAATGACCATAATTTCCTGTCTGCACTTTTAACAGTTATACTCTTTGAAACTTTTGAATATATTCACAGTTGTATTCTCAGTAAAATTGAATATGTTGAGTTGATTGAATGTCCAGAGGAACCAATTAAAGGTGGGATATTAATATTAACAAGAGTGTTTCATAAATGATGAAATTATTCTCTATTTTTTGGTATTGGAAGATAGATTGCTTTCCCTCTAGAGCTAAAAGCTTTTTAAAATTTTGTTATTTATTAAAGTACAGGTTTTCTTTAAAAGTGAGGCTAGAGTAACTCTACATGTAATCATCCTAGCTTGAAGTAGGAGAAAATGAACCCTCTATAAAGTCACATTTAATCTATCCATCTCTTAGATTCACGCAGAGAAGTGTTGCCAAAGGAAATTCAGTCAAAGAAGGTTGTGCACTGGGGCCAAGCTCCACTTTAGGAAATAACATTTCCTGATTACGCATTTGGGACTTTATAAGGAATTTATGCAAACGAGATCATTCAACCCGGTTTCTGTCTAGGTTCTTTATTTGAAATGTCTGATATTTGTTGATTTTCACATGACAGGAGTGTACAATATAGAGTGTAAATATAAATTTACATATTTAAATAATTTTAAGGAAAATTTTAGTTTTTGATATCTAGATACTCCTAATTTGAAATAAGTCTAAAAACATATACAAAAGTGAGAGAAGTGATACTAGGAAGGTATGTAAGAGATGTTTAAGTTTATTTCTAAAACTACTGTACTGAGTCCACAGATTTACAATTGCCATCCTGCACTCTTGCCTTCAATATACTTATTATTTAATTGATTTAAGAAAATTGACTCTACCCTATGCTCTAGTTTTAGATGCTCACAGAAAACCGTATATCACCAATTTATTACATTCAATGTAACAGCCTAAAATGCCATTGACCCACTATTAAACATTAAAATCTTAATGAAAGTAAAAGTAAAATTAAACAGAAAAGCATCTTAAGGTGACTATAAAGTAATACTAGATTAATTTGGGATGCATTGTACATACTAAGAAAATGCTGCCTAACAGCACTAAAATCATAATTAAATTTCTAGTCAAATACAATAATGGCCAAATAATTCAACTGTAGTATTATGTCACATGTTGTACTCTGTTTATAATTTAAAGTTCTTTCTAGTTGTGTCTATTAACAGGACCTAAGTATCACACTCCCATCCTTAATCTCAATTTATTTCCTGTTATGTAAATATTCTTAAGTCATATTTCATGTCTCCGTATGACTTACTCCTCCATGGGTCAGTTAGATTCTTCTTCCCTCAATTACCCATATCAGTGGTTAGAATTAGAGTAGTTTGGACAGGTTCTTAGAAAATTTGAAAACATTGATTTGACTATATTGAGCCATTATTTCTGTCCTATGATCTTTTCCTAAAAAACAATCTTTCTCTCTTTCACACACACACACACACACACACAAGAACACACACACAATCACAACTTTTCCACTGTAGAAAAAAATTTTTTAAAGATTTTATTTATTCATTTGTCAGAGAGGGGACTTCTTTTGCTTAGCATAATACCCTCTAGTTCCACCCACATCATTGCAGATGGCAAGATTTCATATTTTTTAAGATTTTATTTATTTATTTGGGAGAGAGAGTGTGAGTGAGAGAGAGCACAGGTGGGGTAAAAGGCAGAGGGAGAAGAAGACTTCCTGCAGAGTAGGGAGCCTGTTGTGGAACTCGATCCCAGGACTCTAGGATCATGACCTGAGCCGAAGGCAAACACTTAATGACTGAGCCACCCAGGCATCCGAAGTATAGAATTTTTTAAATTTAGTTTTTAATAAAATATATATTTAGTTTTTAATAAAATATATAAAAATATCTAGTGTCTGAAAGAAATATTGTTATTACAGAATCATGATGATGCTATGAAAAATTTAAAGCAATTCAACCATGTGTCGCTATCAAGTTCTACCTTTCATTAAAATTACTAAACCAAAGGTACCAGTATTTCATGGTTTATAGCTGCATTAGTCTCTCAGTAATTGTTTTTCCTTGATACCCCAGACCAAAACAGATACTAGCTCCATGTGTGAAGTAGTTATAAAAAATATTAGAATGCACAGAATCCAAAGATCTCACTGTGTTTCACTAAAAATTTAAAATATTATTTGGTGTCCCTGTGAGTTTGCTATGAGGCTTTGGTATACTTTTTGGGAACTACAGGATTAAATTCCTATAATTATTGGGAAATTGTTACAAAAATGTCTTTATTTTTACATAGACACAGATAGAACATCCTCTATGAAGGGTTTGCTAAATGTATATATATGTTTTTAAAAAATACTGTTTCACCACGAAGTAAGGTTTAGTTCACAGACTGAAAGTATGACTTAAATCTATATATATCTATAAATCTATAAATCTCTCTCTCTCTCTCTCTCTCTATATATATATATACACATACCTATGCATTTCAGTACATGAATCAACTAAAATGTGATAAAATTGTATGATCTCAAAGCAGGCTAATAGATATTTGTAATTGAAAATATTTTTTAAATTAGAAAATAATGTACACTGATAAGTAATAGGTATAAATAGCATATGAAACCACCTCATTAATCAAAAACAGGGGGCAATACAATGGAGCAGAGAAAGTCTCTTTAACAAATGGTACTGACACAGTTGGGTAGTCATATGCAAAAAATAAATAAATAATCTAGATGCAGACCTTACATTGTTCACAAAAATCAAAATGACTCATTGACCAAAGTTTAAGATATAGAACTATAATACTCCTGGAAAATAACATATAAGAATAGATTAGGAAAAAACATAGGAAAAAACAAAAATATATATTAAGATACAATAGTAGTAGTAATAATAACAATAAGTAAGTTTCTCTACTGCCAAGTTATAGCCACCACTGCCTTTTTTACACTGTACTCTTTAGAAGAAAGTCACTATTTTCAGCTCACAATTAAGAAAAAAAGAATAGGGGCGCCTGGGTGGCTCAGTTAAGCTTCGCTCTTAATCTCAGCTCATGTCTTGATCTCAGGGTTGTGAGTTCAAGCCCCACATTGCACTCCATGCTGGGGAGTTTACTTAAAAAACAAACAAACAAACAAACAAACAACAACTGAGGAATAAGGTTCCACTTACTTTAAGACAAATTGTCTACTTAAATTATTTTGAAATCTTTATAGGTGATTTGTTTATTTTATTCCTATTCATTCATTTAATTATTCAATGATTTATTATTCCTTAAGTGCCTATTATATCAAATTGGTTAAGTGCTTATCAAGTCAACTATATACTTGCTAATATTTTGTCTGCTTGCACTACCAATTACTGAAATAGTGATATTTAAGAAAAATCTGTAAGAGTGGGATTTGTGTATTTCTCCTGGAGTTCTATAGAGTCCCCACCTCCCATTCTTTCCTGCCACCCCCGACTCCACCCTTAGTCATTTTGATATTCTTTTGTTAAATTCTTACACATTTAGGATTGGCTTGGAGAATTGATTCTTTTGTCATTAAGTAGTACTGCCCTTCCCCTGATAATTTTCCTTGTTCTGAAGTCAGCTTTGTCTTAAAGGGCAGGTGCAACAATGTATTCCTTCAAATTTTATTTGTCTGAGAATATATTCCTTCATTTTTGAAGGACAGTTTCTCTGGATATAGAATTCTAGGTTCATGGGGTTTCTGCCAAGAAGTCTACTATAATTCTTACCCTTGTTCTTCTAAAGATAAGGTGCCCCTCCTCTTCCAATAACCACCACCAAGTACTGGCTTGCTTCAGGATTTTATCTTTGTCTTTGGTTTCTACACTTGTGATATGTATGCATAGGTGTCAGTTTTTATTGTTTGTTGATGTTTTGTTTTGTTTTTGGTATTTAATTGGCTTGGCATTCTCTGCACTTCCGAGATCTGTGGTATGTTGTCATTACTTTTGGAAGGTTCTCAGCTATTGTTACCCAAATATTTATTCTGCTCCATTTTTTCTTTTTGTCTCCTTGTATTCTAATAATGTATATTTTATACATTTTGAAATTGTCCTACAGTTCTAGGAAGTTATTCTATTTTTTTCTATTATTTTTTTCTCTTTACATTTCAGTTTGGGGAGCGTGGCAGTCAGGATTTTCCAGAAAAGCAGAACCGGTGGGATCAATCTTTCTATGTAGGCAGAAAGAAAGAGAGATGGAGTTTTAAGAATTGGGTTACACGATGTGGGGATTTGGTGGGTCTAATCTCTATGGAACAGGGACAGGCTGGAAACTCCTACAAGAGTTAATAGCGTAGTCTTTTTTTTTTTTTTTAAGATTTTTATTTATTTATTTGACAGAGAGAGAGAGAGACAGCCAGCGAGAGAGGGAACACAAGCAGGGGGAGTGGGAGAGGAAGAAGCAGGCTTCCAGCGGAGAAGCCTGATGTGGGGCTGGATCCCAGAACTCAGGGATCACGCCCTGAGCCGAAGGCAGATGCTTAACAACTGAGCCACCCAGGCGCCCCTAATAGCATAGTCTTAAGTGCAGAATATGTAAGGCAGATTGGTCAGGGGGAAACTCAAGCAGAATTTTAGTGGTACACTCTTTTTATTTATTTATTTGAGAGAGAAAGAGAGAGAGTGCATGCACAAGCAGGCTGGCGGGGGTGGGGGGGCAGAAGGAGAGGCAGAAGTAGACTCTCCACTGAGCAGGGAGCCCCACACAGCCCAATCCCAGGATCCTGTGATTATAACCTGAGCCAAAGGCAGACCTACTGAGACACCCAGGTGCCCCTCAGTGGTACAGTTTTGTATCAGAATTCCTTCTCTCAGAAACTCAGTTTTTGCTTGGGTACAGATTTTAATTACATCTACTAAATACCTTTACGGTAACATCTATATTAGTGTTTGAACAAACAACTGGGCACCATAACCTAGTCAAATTGATACATTGTGTTTTTTAATTCTTGCATGTTTTTAAAATTCTGTTTTAAAGTTTAAATCTTCTTACGATACCAATCTGTTTTGTATATTGTACATTTTTTCCATTAGGGTCCTTAATATATTATACATAGTTATTTTACATTCTCTACTAATAAAGCAAATGTCTAGGCTACGTCTGAGTTTGGTCCTAATGCTTTGTCTCTTCATGCAATGTCTTTTTTGTTTGTTTGTCTGTCTTTGGCATGTCTTCTATTTGTTGTTGTTGTTGTTGTTGTTGTTGTTGTTGTTATTGAAAACCAGTCTTCATTTATTGGCAATATGAACTGAATAAATAGGTCTCTGGTGTAAGGATTTATGTTGGCTTCTGTTTAGGACTCGCATTAGCCATAGACAGCTTCAGATTCCTCTGGTGCCTCGTTTTTGTCTCCCGTCTTGACTTCTGATTTTCCTTATTGGTTCTCCAAGAGTTTTAGTCTTGCAGCTTTTCCCGGTGTGATTCATTATTATTACATTGTAGCCCTGTTGATATCGGGGTAACACATGTGAGGATGGGTGTGTTATATGATTTTCCAGGTAAATTTCAGTCTTTTAGTAGACCTGTATCTCTGGTTGTGACCAAATTTACCAGTGTTGTCTCTAGTGTAACTTTTTCCTCTCTTTAGTGAGGCAAGACTGGAGAGAATTGGAAAGAAAGGAATGCCTAAGTGTCTAGGACAATGCGCCACTAATGTTTTACTCCCTGGGCAGTAGATTTTATAATCAAAAGGCATTGGACATATTCACAAGGATTGGTCTTTCCCTCTTCCTGCCAGAGGCATGCAGGTATCTTTCCCAAATCTTCATAAAGAGAATCTGAATAAGGTTCCTGGAGATAAAATTCCCCAAAATTGTGAGGGACCCTCTGATGTTGCAGTCCCCCGGTGACTCTCATTCTTAAGCTATTCTATTCTCAGCTTCTAGCAGTTCATAAAATTATCATTGAACAATTCCTACCTGCTTGTGGCTTTACAGGTTTCTACTCCAGGTGTGCAGTTGTTGGCTATGAATCTCTAGATCTCTGGTTTGGTCCATCTCTCTAGAATTTGGGGTGAAAGTTTGCCCTTTGACCTCAGTTCTTCGATGGGTCCAAATAAAGTTGCTGAATTCAGTTTGTTTTGCTTTTACTTGTAAGGATTTTCTTACAGCCTTTGGAAGCTCTGTGGACTTGCAGGCTTTTCAAATGTCAAAGCTGAAACCAGAAGTCCCTTGACAATAGTCATAAACCAACCTACGCTCCAATGAATACGTTAAATATTTTTCAATTTTCTTGTAAATGAGTATATGTATTACTTTCAATGATTACCTAAGTGAGAAGTGAATTATTGACAGTTTTCATGGTGTGATTAAATTACTCCAAGTCCTAACAGCTCCCAAATGTCAATTTTCTTTCTTTTTTTTTTTTTTTACTCTATATGTGATTATGGTCCTCAATGTAACTTATCTTTTTTCATTGAAATTCATGTGTGATTTTAGAATTACATATTCCAAATGTGTAAATTCTTCTAGAGTATTACTTGTGATTGGCAACATTCATAGCAAACCAAATGCAACAGTGAAAGAATACTAAAATGATGTATTGTTGTAGAATAAACTCTGGATTAGGAAACATGAGAATCTCAGTTTAAGTCCTTCCATATTAATTTGCCAAATGACCTTGATAAAGAGCTCAACACTCTACATACTCTTGACTCCTTATGTATATAGGCTCAAACTGATCTTACTGTCTCACTTCTAAGTTAAGTCAAATTCCAACAGTGTTTTTTAGCCTTCATAAATGATGAGAGAATTTTGAATTAACTTCTTTTATGCCAATGTTTATTCTGTTTTAAAAAAGCTTTCCACCAAAGGTTTACTTAGATTTTACAAAGGTTTTATAAATGAAACCTTAAACTAGTCTTCGCTTAAATTCTATACCCCTTGATCTCATTTCTTCAATTCCAATGTTAAAAAAAATTCTTAAAACAATGCTATTTTCCTATTTAATTCCTTAAAAATTAATTTATAGGATTTCTTTTTCTGAATATGCAACAATTCTTTCTTAACTCTAACACTATTCAGGCTTTTCCTCATCAAAATTTGTCTTCCCAACTAGATAAAAAACTTCAATAAGTTAGAAACACCTGTGTGTGTGTGTGTGTGTGTGTGTGTGTGTAATATTACTTAGTAACTAGAATTGTTACTGGCAAGTAAGGAATTTTAAAATAAATGAATTTGTAATTAATTATATTTCCCTATAGTCCAGCAACTCTGAACATTTTGTTTTGAGAAATCTTACATGTTCAAAAATTATTGAGGCCCATCAAATACTTTCTTTCATAATTTAAATTCCATCTATATATATCATTTTAAAAATTATATTGAAGTTATTTTAAATTATGTTTTTAAAGTAACAATACCATTATTGTATAACATAAACAACATAAACTTATGAAAATAATTATATTCCAAAACAAAAATATTAAGGAGAATATAGTATTGTTACATAGTTTTTAGAAATCTCTTTAATGCCTAGCTTAAAGAAAGACTGGGATTCTTGTATCTACTTTTGCCTTCTCTCTATTTGCATTCAATCTGCTATTCATTAGCCTCTGAAAATTTTCAGCATGCACACATGATAACAAAGAGTGGATAGTGCAAATAATATTTTAATATTTATATAAGTAGTTTTGACTTCATGGACATACTGAAAGGATATTCACGACTCCCTGGGTCACATCTGAAGACCCTTGCTTTCAATAATGAGCATATCATAGAAGGGTTTTCATTTCATTTATATAAGATTTATAAGTATAGCACTATCACATCCTGGTATTTATGATGTAATTTACCATGTAATTCTAACATATAGAAAAAAGTTTTCAATTTAAATGCAGCTGAAATTTGTAATGATTCTTGTTATTACGATCAGATAATAATGATGAAAGAAAGATCAAAACCAGAAGTTCTTGTAGATTATGATTTAGTTTCCATAATAATAATAATAATAATTGATAATCTGTTATGCATCATAAGCCAAGTTGCTTCTGTTATGGACTCTTTTTATCTTTTATTTGGCAATTTTTAAATAATTTCTTCTGAAAGGTTAGCTCATCTGTGGGTTTGGTGACTTAATTTACTCTTTCTACCTGGAATTTTTATTGGAAAAATTTTTATACATGATACAATATTTTAGTTATATTATTAGCTTTACTACTTAATGCAATGATTTTTGCTCTGGGGCTTCAGGGAACATAGAGAAGTAACAAAGGGAAGAAGGATGGCATAAAAAATATTGACTCTATTCAGTTATGGAAAATAAATCTTATAAAGATTTCCTTAAAAATCAGTTATGGCTTCTCTCAACATCATCAAATCAAATAATGCCAATATTTCTTTCCCTTGATAGAATGTCCTTGCATCCATTTCTGAGAATTTTCCACCTTCTAATTGTACCTGATGTTGAGCTGAGAGGAATTTAAGAAAGGAAATATGAAAATGAGAAGTTTCAAGAGTGTTTACTACACTAAAATCACCACCTAGTACAAATACGAAGATAGTGGTAAAATCTCAAGACCTAAATGGAGGATAGAAAACTTTAAGGACAACTAGAAAGGAAAAGATTATATAATACAGTTAACTGGGCATTCCATCAACAACAAGAGGTAAAGAAGAAAACATAGCAATTATTTCAGTTCTGAGGGAAGTAATTTTGAATGTCGTATTAGACATGAAATCAAATGTTCATTCATATCAGAAGAAAGCAATGTAATTTTTATAACACAAAAAGTTAGATTATAACTAACCCTTACCCAACTAAAAAATTAAGCAGCAACAAGGAAAACAAGAAAGATAACAAATCCAGAAAGGTAGTTTTAGAATGTAAGACACAATATTGACATATGCTTTAAACAATGTTTTATTAAATGTAAATAATAATTACTGTCAAAAGTTGATATTGCAATATTGTTGTAATTTCTAATTTTGACTTAAAATTCTAGATAATCTATACTGAAAGTGAGAACTAAGCAATGGGGAAAATAGAGGGAAATAAAACCTCATTTTGTTTGGCAGCAAAATAGTAGTTGGAATTCAGAAGTTTTGTGAAATATGAATTTTGGGTATTCAAATGCAAAAGAGAAGGATAAGTGCCAAAAATAAAATATAAAGTGTATGTTCAAACACAATAAAACAATTTAAAAAGGCAGTGGTAGAATTACATTATAGAGAAAAAAAGCTAGAAAATAAAAGAACAAAGACATGCATGCAATTTATAAATAAAATACTAGAAACTTAAATTTTAAAAAACTGAGATGTACAATGTTTATATCTTTCCATTGTTATACAAGAGACAAGTCAATATCAAAGCAGTGCTTATACAATTGGACTTTCTTATCCATAGGTCTTGAGACCTCAATCATAGTATACAGAGAGACTGTAGATGCTTTTAGTTATAATGCACTTGATTCAATGAGATGTTTTGTGATATTTGTAGTATATTTGACAACTTATAGAGACAAAAGAAAATTTCCAATATTAATTATTTTTCCATGAGAAGATGTTGTCCAATTTATAACAGATTTTGGGAAAAATCTTAAATGGAAAGTACACATCAAAATAACAACTTCAAGGTAAAGCTATTCATTTAGATGACTTATGGTGACAATTCCATTTAGCCATGATTGTGAAAAATCTACGTTTACCACTCTAATTAAGAAACCACTGCCCTACTGCCTCTCCATGGGTTTGAATTTGGCAGGGCTGATGTGGGCTGCCCGGCCATGGGAGGCTGATTCACTTCCATCCTACACACTGTCCTTGGCCGACTACAAGTCCAGGTCCTCATGGCAGGCGCCCAGGGGCAGGGACTGGCAACGGTGATGGTCTGCTTGCAGTCATGCTGCTGAGCTGAGCAAATCTACCATGTAGCTGCTTTCTCCCCTCAGCCAGAAGAGCTTCCTGTTTGACTACAACAATCACCAAGGGAGGATGAGGAAGATGTGGGGGAGATGCTCATGATTCAGTGGTTAAGATGGCGAGCCTGTGAGCAGTGGAGGTACGGAGCTGATCAAGTGTGGTTGAATCAGGAGATAACCAAGAAGAACAGAAATAGGTGGACATACCAGAAAGCCGCCTGACCCCATGAGAAGTGTGATTTGTGGGCAAAGAAAAAGAACGTGACTGTCTGCAACAGAAAGCTCTGGAGGAATTAAAACAACAGCTAGAACAAAGAAAAGAAATGGAAGAACATGAAAAAAAGGTAATTGCCGAAGAGAAGCACAAGGAATGGATTCAGAAAAAGAATCAACAGGAAAGAAAAAGGGAACAAAAAATTAACAAAGAAATGGAGGAAAACGTAGCAGAGGAACTGGAGAAGGAACATTTGCAAGAAAAGTCAAAAGAAAAATATCAAGAATGGTTAAAGAAAAAAATGCTGAAAAACGTGATAAGAAAAGGAAAAAAACAATTGCAAGGTGAATTACAGGGAAAAAAGGAAATAGCAGGAAAAAAGTTTAAGGAGTGGTTGGAAAATTCAAATAATAAACCTTGTCTGGCTGCAGAGAGCTATGGTTATGCCAATGGAAAACACAGAATTCTACAGTGGAAATTCTGATCGAGAATCAACCTTTTATAATCTATTCCATGGAAACCCATCCATATGCATCCTTCCAAAGAAGCTAAGGATGTATGAGGAAAGAAGACTAAAGGCCTTTGGTAAGTCAGCCAGGGAGCTCATCATCTCTGGTGATTCAGACAATGGAAAGTAATCTTTGCCTTGGAACTCTGTGCAGAATACAAAGATAGTGGACATGGGAAATGCTTTTACCTGGAGCTAGTTGTAAACTTAGAATCATTTTTCACTGCTCAGTCAGCCCCTCAACATTTGATGTGATTATTGGCAAGTTCAAATTTTTGCATTTGTATGTTGGTCTTACAGTTAATTGAGGAAAGTGTTTTATATATTTTCATTTTTAAAAGTGCTTTAAGCTTGATCTTGGCATATTGTTTCACAGAATAAGTGATTGAATATCTAACAATTGTGTTTATATTTAGCTTGTATTAAAACTACACTGTAATACCAATAAAATTGACAATTTATGTTGTGCTAAAAAAAAACCCACTGAATGTGAAGAGGTATTTGTTTGAATACATACATGTCTTATTGCATGTTACATGTTAGTGTTTTATTAAATATTCTATTAACAATACTAATAAATTTATTTTGTTCAGATGCTGTATTCATTCTGAAATTTGACATCATAAAATTGAGATAATTCTGATCTCTCTGCAAATTTTCAGTAACTCAGTTGACCTAAATATTATCTCTAATAACTATTTAGATCACCCTTCAAATCTTTTGCAATTGACCGCTTACAACCTTTGTAGGTAAGATAAAAAGGACTTGTAAACTATTATTCCCTGAACAGGGAGCAGAAATTGGTCACACAGTGTATTAACTATTAATTTTAATCAGTAATATTCTTATTTTGATTTTCAGTATTGATAGAAAACAGTAAATTATTTCAAGATTTGAAAGAAACAAAAGTGATCAATTTGTACATTCTTAGAGATATTAATGAATATTGAGTAAAATAAAAATAATGAAAAAGAGCTTGAAGATAATTTCAAATTCATATGAATATATTTCTCAAAACTTATTTGACACATAAATAGACATTCACATTGGAGAATTCTAAAACAAATTATCCTATTCATATTATTATATCAGATAAAATTAATAGACATATTTACTAATAGTCATAATGTATTACTAATGTACTCATGCTTTCATTATTTTATGGCTGCATAACATTTCATTATTTCATTATATATATATTCAAGTGTTTGTTTATTTCCCAGCAAGAAAGTGTTCAGAATAATAATATTCCTGTTGTAGTTATGCTGTTGTGAACACTCAGGTTTACTTAAAGCAGAGTTTATATAAGTGCATATTTAAGTTAAGTTTCTACCAATTGAATTCTCTGTAAAACACCATGAAAACCTAATGCTTAACGTATTTTTTTAAATTGCAAGAAAGTTTAACTAATTACCCAGGTGTAATTAGTTTATACATTGTTGGGGCTTTCAGTATTCTACTTTAAAAGATACTGCATGCACATGAAAAACAAAATCACTTTAGAGAAAATTGCAAGTTACTGTTTCTTACTCCATTCTTCAATGGAAATAAAAATGAAAGGTACAATAAAAGGGTCAGTGACCTAAAGTTAAAATGCAATATCTTTTGAGAGGAGAAAATCATAAGCATAGCACTAACTTCTCTATACTTCTGTGGCCTGACAAGTAAAGTAAAACCTCAAGGTGGTACTCAGAATAACTCCCATTATGCTCTTCACTACTGTCTTACGCAAGGACTCATGAATTTTTACATGATAGCTTGACCTAAAAACATTTTTAACAGCTGACAAATCATACTCCAATGTGTCATTTAATATTTCAATGGAATAAAAGGGAAAATCTGGTGTTTCCAAGAACATTTAAATCAGTATTTTTCCTTATATTTTTGCTATACACATTGCACCATTCGACATTTCTTTTGTTTCCAGAGTTGGTCTCTGTAGAAAAAAAATGTAATCAGTCTTTTTTTTTTTAAAGATATTATTTGTTCATTTGAGACACAGAGATACAGAGAGAGAGAGAGACAGCGAGCATGAGCAGGGGGAGAGGGAGAAGCAGGACCCCCACTGAGCCAGGAGCCCGATGTGGGGCCTGATCCCAGCACCCCGGGATCATGACCCAAGCTGAAGGCAGACACTTAACCATCTAAGCCACCCAGGCGCCCCAATCAGTCTTCTTTTATAAGTCTTTTTCCTAGGAGGAGAAAAACAACTAAACTAAGATCAGCATATATTTCATTCAACTGAAAATTTATTTCCAAAGTATTTGTAATATTTTACATCCCAAATAGCAATGCATGAGAGTTCTGACCCTCTACTCTCTCCTTAATATTGTGTATCAGTCTTTTTTCATTAATGATTCTATTTATTATATCCTTTCTTGTCTTGTGTGTTTCAGTGTTTTAATTTTTTAAAAAAATTAAGCTATTCTGTTTTCATTGTATACTCATCTAAATTTAAGAAGCAAGTTTTCGTATTTATTTTGAAAAGTCTTTCTGGAATGTTTCTTAGGGTTGGTTTTAATCTATAGATAAGTTTGGGGGAACTGGCATCTTAATAATATTGTTTTCTAATCCATGAACATGATGTATATCTCCATTTGTCATCTTTAGCTTATTTTTTGGGTATATTTCGTTTTTACAAGTCTGTATTTTTGCATATATTATTTATTTATTTATTTTTATTTTTACACTTCTAGAGATAACTTTATAAACATATATTATTTAATTTCCAGTTAATTAGCCTACAGTGTGAGGAGTAGAGTTTAGTGATTCATCACTTACATGCAACACCCAGTGCTCATCACAAGAGCCCTCCTTAATGCCTATCACCCATTTAGCCTATGCCTCCACCCACTTCCCCTCCAGCAGCCCTCAGTTTGTTCTCTGTAGTTAAGAATCTGTTTATGGGGGCGCCTGGGTGGCGCAGTCGTTGAGCGTCTGCCTTCGGCTCAGGGCGTGATCCCGGCGTTCTGGGATCGAGCCCCACATCGGGCTCCTCCGCTGGGAGCCTGCTTCTTCCTCTCCCACTCCCCCTGCTTGTGTTCCCTCTCTCGCTGGCTGTCTCTGTCAAATAAATAAAATCTTTAAAAAAAAAAAAAATCTGTTTATGGTTTGCGTCTCTATTTACCCTCTATGTTCATATGTTTTGCTTCTTAAATTCCACATATGAGTGGAATTATATAGTATTTGTCTTTCTCTGACTGACTTATTTCACTTAGCATAATACACTTTAGCTCTATCCACATCATGGCGAACAGCAAGATTTCATTCTCTTTTTATGGTTGAGTAATATTCCATTGTTCTTATATACCACTTCTTCTTTATCCATTCATAAGTTAATGGACATTTAGGCTCTTTCCATAATTTGGCTATTGTTGATAGTACTGCCCAAAACATGCATGTATCCTTTCAGATCAGTATTTTTGTATGCTTTGTATATATATAATTTATTTTTAAATATTGATATTTTGTTGATAATATATAGAAAGAAGATGTAATTTTATATATAACTATACATGCGTAGAGTTATATATGTGTAATCTGTAGATGATACACATGCATTTATTTGGGTGTATACACATTCAGGGAGGAAGAAAGGTGTCATGTTTTACCATAATTATATGCTATTTTACAGTATTAAGAGAGGATATTTCAAAAAGAAATTAAAATACCATTTACTAAAGTTGTAAATTCATAGGTCACAAACCTTTCTTGGTAAGTCTTTGAATATTATTTTAATAAATTTTGTGATTTAATACTGGAAATAGAGATATTCAAAAAGACCAGATCCTTCCCCTGAGAAGCAACATTTCATTTTTTTTGGTCAGTATGTGTGTTTGAAAAATGCATAAGATGCATGCCTGTTCTTCTGTGATCATTCAAAAATAAGAGGGGGTATGTTTCATGTATTTTTCAATATACCTGTCATATTTATCTGAAAATGTTAATAGTGTATATTTGATCTTTGATTTATTTCCACTTGTATTATCATCATATCAAGGAAGCATATTGGCTTGTATTTTAATTTGTCTTCTCATGTCCTAACCTGACACTTGTATAATTTTTACTTCTTTTTCTGAGAGCCTCTCAATGATCCTCAGTGATTGTAGCTCATTGCTATATAACCTTACATTTCTGAGAATGCCCCAGTTACTGCCATTCTTATTTCCTGACTAGCTGAACACAAACTGTTGTTCTTTATGTAGTGATGTATCATGTTAGCCATGTAAAACTACATACAGACGTAATATTGAGCTTCTGTCAAGAAAGCCTTCTTATTCTCTCTATGAACAAACACAGAAAAAAATTGCAAAAAGTTATTTTATACCATTGTTTGGTTTCTCATCTTAATGTATGGTGTTACTGCAAGTTTCAAGATTTTTTACTCCTTGTTGTAGGCTCTGTTATTGGAAATTATGAAAAAATAAGAAGGAACAAGATACAATATGCATACAAGATATGTGTACTAGTTAAGAATATTGCCTTAAAAGTTAGACCAAAGTTTGAATTTATTTGTCTATCTTTCTTGTGGAAACTTGGACAACATTTTAAATCTCTCTTGATGTTTCAATATCTATAAAGTAGAGATAAGAAAAGTTTATTACTTTGAGGATTATTAGAGGCAATAAATGTAAAATGTTTAGCACATTGCTTACCAAGAAATATTACTTACTCTTTAGTTTTAGCTCTTATTCAAAAGGACTTTATCTGGGTCTCCTGAACAGATTTAATTTTATTTCAGAAACTAGATATCTTGGGGATCTATCAGTTATCCTTTCCTGTATAACAAGTTACCACAAAACCCTAAGGCTTTTAACAATCCGTTTACTTGCTCATCATCTTGTATGTCAGCAGTGTGGAATGGGCTTAAATGGGCAGTTCTCCTGTGAGTGCTTCCTGGGATCAATGGTAAGCCATAGTCATCTTGTGACTCTACTGTTGCTGTATATTCTAAGATGGACTTAGATGTCTGGCATTGGTTGTTGGCTGTCAGTTGGTAGTCAGATGACAGTTCTAGAGAAACTCAGTTAAGATAGTCCTTCATGTGATCTGTAATCCCCCACCAGAATGAATAAGGATTATTTGCATGGCGGCTTGAGAACAAATTGCCAGGGGGCATGAGAGTGGAAACTTCCAGTCCTCTTCAGGTAAACATGTGAATTCCCGCAATGCATACCCACTACATTTCATCAGTCAACACAACTTACAAGACCAACACTTATTCCATGAGGTGAAGAAATAACCTTAATCTCTTGCTGAGAAGGGCAGCAGGAAAATCCCATAGCAAATTTAAAGGAGGAATTTGTAGTTATTTCCTATTTCAATTAAATATACAAGTTTTATTTCACAGATTATGTACCCTGAATTCATTATGCTAACGAGGTATTTGCCAGTTGTCTATCACAATGAAATGTCTCTAATGTTTTCTGAAAAGGCCAGAAAATTCATGAAAATCTTCCTAATAGAGGTCAGAGGGTGATGGTTGGTACAAGCAGAGTATTATTAAGAAAATTTAAGTTTTATATTTCTATAAAAAATAATCTTATTTACATCTGCAAGGATGTTTTTCATGGAATTATTTTTACCAGTGTAGTTGTATACAGCATAAATGTTGAAAGTCAACAAAAGGTTTTATACATAAATTGTAATAAACCAATAATATTTAACATTCTGACCTAATAAATTGTCCTTATGTTTACACAAGTGCTTACTTTTGTTAGAGAATGACAGTATTTTTTCTGACAATTATATTTTTGTGCTTTCTCTGTGCTGGTCTTTTTTCCTGATTTTTCCAGTATAAATTACCCATTTTTAAAAGTTTTTATATAAAATCCAGTTAGTTAACATACAGTGTAATATTAGTTTCAAGTGTACAATAGTGATTCAACACTTCTATACATCACCTGGTGCTCCTCACAATGGGTGCACTTCTTAATCCCCATCAACTATTTCACCCCCCCCCCCCGCCTCCCCTCTGGTAACCATCGGTTTGTTCTTTATAGTTAAGAGTCTGTTTCTTGGTTTGCCTTCCTCTCTCTATTTCCCTCTGCTTGTTTTTTTTTTGTTTCTTAAATTCCACATATAAGTGAAGTCATGTGGTATTTGTCTTTCTCTGACTGACTTAGAAAATGGAACTGTACTTTTTAAATATCTACATTATTTCACAATTTTAATTGTAATGCCTTTTTATTAAAATGTAAAGAATGTGACATTTTTCAGTAACTTAATTATTAAGAGATAGCCACAGCCAGCATACTATTTAAATATCCTTTATGTTTTTCAGACTCTATGGGCTTGTCTTCTATACACTTGAGGTTGTACTGTATATTAACTTGTATATCTTACTGTTCTTTAACTTTAAGGCGCTTGTAATGTTCGACATATTTCTCTGTTACAACACTTTCCTTGTTGTAATTCTGCATTTGATCAGTATATCTTGCTTTCACTACATTGAAAGCTTTCTCTGTCAAGGCTGTATTCCCTGTATGATCATCATTGTTCCCTATGCCATGCACAATATAGTAGCACTAAACATATATATTTCTAATAAATGTTGAACGAAAAGGCAAATTAAGTACTTTAAACCCCCCCTTTTTTTTTTCCATTGAAACTTGAAAGCAACTTTTATTTTCCTAAAGAAGAAATATTTGCTCATTAGCAAGCATCTGGTGGTCATGGAATAATGGTCACAGTTCTCTATAATGAAGGAATAATGAGTAACTAAATGGTTTAGCTTTGTAATGTATTTCTCAGTACCAGGGGACCAAGCTGCTGTTTGTTTTCCTACAACTTGACGTTGAATGGGAAGTTCAGAAGGGCAAGTGGCTTTTTTATCTTTTTTTTTTTTTGGTAACAGGACAGAGTCATTACTACCTTTCCATTGTTCTCCTTTTCTTGTGATGGGCAATCCTCTTGACTCTGTACATTTGCTACTTATCCCATTTAATAGTTGTGGTCAAGCGGAAATCAGGCTAGATATGACTTGTGCACTTGAGCTTTCCACACCCTATTTACCAAAACACAAACTGATTTAGCCTTTGACATGCTTTCTTTGCTCACCTAGAGATGTGACAAAATCCGTAACTCTAAAGAGTTCTACAGGTTACAGCATGAGAAAAGATTAAGGCCACAGGAGGCTGTGTCCAATTTGAGCTTCTAGTCTTGGAAATCCCTGCCCAAAAAATGAGAACATGTTTTTGGCTTCATGAATATTTTGAAATTGTTATTACATCAGACAATAGTGTCTGAAAAATTGTATCACAAGCTGCATCTTTTTGTGAAGTAAAATGGAATGGGGTAAATGGTATCCAGGATTTATTTAAAAAAAAAATAAAAGAATCATTTTAGAGTCATGTATCAGCCTTATGTGCCACCTGTCTAGGAGTTTGTGAACCACTGGGTTATTTTCCTCTTAATAATTTTTTATGAAAGCATTGTTTTGGTTTCTTCTGGAGAAACAAGGCTGGATAAAGACCTTAGAAAAACACTTCCCATCCTAACCTACTTCTTCTTATATTGCAAAATTTTATAATCTCAGGATAGCTAAAAATCCCATGTAGTATGTATATAGACAGTATGCTGTTTGTGAAGAAGTCCATCCACATTACATAATCATGCCTGATTTTAACTTTGATATACCATGCTTAGATGGCCAGCTATTTTCATATACCTTATGGGAACATATTCCTAGAAACAAAAGCAAAAAATCAAACCAGAACAAACACTAATAAACTCTTAAACTTATTTTTATATTGTATTATGGAATAGATGCAGTAGGTAACTTAAGTAGATTTTATTCAAGTCTGTTGCAATAGGAGACAGATTGAACGCAGCTCCACTGAAACAAAGGATGGAAGAATTTTAGAGCCCTGGGGTGAACTAGTACTAGACTGTAAGAGGGGAGGTTGGCCAATGTGATTAGGCCATCAATGCTTATAATTGGTGCTTTTAGAAGTTAGGCTCTGACCCTCTATAAAGACAGGAAAATAAAGACTCTTTTCTGAGGATTACATTTCAAGATGGCTCCCAGGTCCTTGAGAAGGACAATTCTGGGTTGTAAAACTGGCATGAGGCAGAAAGAATATTTATACCTCAAAGGAGTTGAGAAAGAATTGTTATTGCAAGTTTTTGAAAATAAATGCTTTAAGAAAAGGGAGGTCTGATGCCTACCCATGAGGAGCAAACCAGTCTAAACTTCAGTTAAGCTGAGGGGGGTATGAAGGCCATCTTGTTTAATTATAACTGCTACTTTTTTTTTTAACTTGGATGGAAAAGACACACCCCAATAATTAATTACATAGGACAACTAAAAATAAGATGGAAATGCAGTTTCTAACAAAAAAATTATTGAGTCATATTCACATATTTTTAGTATTTTTACCTACAATCTAAAATATTTACAGAAATATTTCCAGAACATTTATTTTAAAAGTTGCATTACCATAAAAAACTGAAATTTGTTTTATTTTGACCTTCCTGTAAAATTCAGGCTCATAAATAATTAGATACAGAAAATTTACACAGAGTATTATAAAGTTTATGACTCTTGAATCTTGGTAATAATCAGAATATATGCATTGTGTATCAAAATTATTTTAAAATTTAAAATTATAGTTATATACACAACAATTTTTCTAGACTATTACCTCATGAAGCTAACATATTAGCATTTCTTAAAAACTTGGTAGCTCATAGAAGATCAGGAATATTATCTAATTTATAAATAAATTGGTCAAAAGACTGATTCACTGATGTATACATAACACCATGAAAATCCATAAATATAAACTCATACCCATAAATCTATTTGCTGCTGGATGAGATACTAATGATGAAAACAATATAATAGCCCCAAAATACTGAGTACACATTTAGTATGCATTTAATTATTATATGCTAGATGTTCTTTTTAGTACTTTATGTTTATTTGAAATAGATGTTCTTGTTATTGTTGAGGAAATTGAGGGACTCGGAGGTCTTAAAAAGTTTCCAAATCTGATAAGGGGCAGAGAAAGTGTTTATCTCATGACTGAAATAGAAATCATTATTACCTACCCCAAAATGATCTCCCTGCATTTTGTATTTTAGTGAATGATGTCACTAATTGTTCTTTTGCTCATTCTGAAACCATGGATTTTACATTTGACTTCTTTCTCTAGTTTATGGCCCATCTTCAACCAACTACTAGGACTAGTTGATTCTATCATCCTAACAAACTCTCAGATCCATTCATATTTTACCACCCTTTTGCTTTTAATAAAATCCCAGCTCTTGACTGCGTTTTTACAATAGCTTCCTATTGAATCTTCTGTCTCCAGTCTTATAACTTTTCCCTTTTGTTAATTACTTCAAAAATATTTAATTTAAACTGTATGCCAGGAAATAACATTTATTAGATAACAACTATTACACTGTTTTTGGCCTACATAGTGGTAAATGCCTTGGAATAATAACAGAGAATGTGGGTCAAAGGACACAGTGATGGGAGAATGTTTACAAATTTAAATAGCACAGTTAGGAAAAATCTGATTGAGGTATTGAGATTTGTGCAAAAACCTAAAGCATTTGAGGGAATGATCCAGGTGAATAATGTGATTCCAGTAGAAGGGACAATTGAAGTCCATTTTTAATGGTGTGGCTTTTACTCTGAAGTGAGATGGAAGGCTTATGGGAAAAGGAATGACTTAATAATACTTAAATCTGAACAGGATGTTGCAAATCTTAGTTGCATGTTGCAAAAAGACCAGAGAGGATGTAAGGAGTAATATAAATTAAAAACAAGAGTCTAAACTTTCCCTGTTGAAAATAAGCAGAGACTTCCCTTCCTTTCTTTTTCTTGGAGCATTAATTTAACTAACTATAAGTTCTCAGTAATTTTAATCTAAGTAAATTGTTGAATTCTTTCTTTGTCTCTGAAATACATGTAAATCTTTTTTTAAAGCTAAACCTCTTAAGTTTAAGACCCAGTAGTCTTTCTCCAGGATCTGAGCACCATCTCTTTGAAATCATCAAAATCATCCCTACCTTCCCATTTATGTGGGAAACTAAGTGCCTAACTTGAAGTACCTCGAAGCACCTTGCTTCAAGTTATAAAAATCACCACCTGTTATAAAGATATGAAAAATTTATTTTTCCTATGGACAAGCAAATTAGCAAACATAAATAGCCCTCTCAGTTACCGATGAATCTAGGATAAACTGCATGTGGCAAGTGGTACTTTCAATGTTTCTTACTTGATGAGTAGTTATTGTTTATCATGAAACCTGAATGCAATGGGTTGTATCTACTTGATTATATAAAGGGGTGAGATTTCTTCTGTCTTTGCAATCTCTTAGAAGAGAGCTTTTCATTCATATCATATTCTAGCTTAATGCTTATTCAAATAAATAAAAAAGATATGCAGATGACAAGATTTGAAGCACGCTCAACATCATATATCCGGAGGGAAATGCAGATTAAAATAATGAGATACCACTACACACCCACTAAAATGCCTAAAATCCAAAACACTGAAAAACATCATATGCTGATGAAGATGTTAAACAATAGGAATTCTCATTCAGGGCTTGTGGCAATGTAAGATGATAGTGCCATTTTGGAAGCCAGTTTGTTTCTCAACAAAACTAAAAATAGTTTTACCATACAATCCAATAATCACACTCTTTGCCATTTACCCAAATGAATTATAAATTATGTCAAGACAAAAGGTTGCACATAAATATTTATAACAGTTTTCTTCACAATTGCCAGAACTTAGAAGCATCCAAGATGTCCTTCAGTTGGTTAATGGATAGATAACCTTTGGTGCTTCAGACAGTGGACTGTTATTTAGTGCTAAAAAGAAATGATCCATCAAGCTGTGAAAAGACATGGAAGAGATGTAAGTGCATATTACTAAATAAAGAAGCAAATCTGAAAAGGCTATATATGGTATGATTCCAACTATATGGCATTCTGGAGAAGACAAAACTGTTGAAACAGCAAAAAGAGCAGTGGTTGCTAGGAGTTAGGGAGTAGGGATTGAGGCATACGCAGAGCCTCTGGTGATTTTTAGGGCATTCCCCCAAAGAAATGACAGCTTACCTTCATACAAACATCTCTCTGTGAATGATTTTAGAAACTTTGTTCACAGCTGCAAAATTGGAAAGCCACCCAAATATCCTTCCATTGTAAATGCACAAATACACTGGAATACATCCATGCAGTGGAATATTACTTAATAATAAGAAGGAACAAATGTTGAATATTCAACAAGATGCATTTTAAATGTGTCCTAATTCAGGAAAGCCTTCTGTGCCCACATACTATACGGTGTCATCTTTAAAATCTTATTCCACAATAGACAAAACTACTGGGAGAAGAAACAGCTCACTGGTTGCCAGTGGTCCAAAGTGGGGAAAAGGTTTGACTAAAATGGGTGAGCATTAGAGAGATTTTTTGAGGGAGTGATGAAACTTTCTTCTATTTTTAATTGTGTATATGGTGATATGACTCAGTATTTGTCAAAATTCATAGAACTAAACACACATGGATATAAGAAAGAGTGAATTTGTAATAGATAAGTTAAACACACACATACACACATGTACAGAGAAATGGAGTAGGTTTTTATGTTCACGTTTCCTATTTTTCAAGAAAAAACTGTAAATTATTTTTTACCTGCTGATAAATAATTATGGCTTATATTGTAAACACTCTGTAGACTAAACAAAACATATCCACTGGTCAAATGCAAAGTTCATAGGCTATTAAATTGAAGCATTCTTGTTGAAATTGTATTTCAATTGCTTTTATAAATGTACTCTCTTAAGAACAGGCTTTTATTTTAAGACTGTTTTGTTCACTTTATATACTAAGTATCTAACATGGTGTTTCAAAAAATTGTGAGTGAAATTCAGGGTATGGATATCTGCATGCATTGACTCTAGAAGTGCACACACAAATAATTATCCCACAGCTGTTGCCAAGAAGAGAGAACCTGTGGTCAGATAAGAAGGCAGGGAGGGGAACTCTTCACTTCATAGTGCTTTGTGCACTTTCAGTTTTGCAAAACATATTACCATTTAAAAAGTCAATAGAATTTTATTTCAAAAATGTAGTTAGGAATGGAATCTCCCACAAACTCTTTACATTTTACACTTATTGAACTGAGTCTTGAGAAGGAAGTTGACTATGTGGCAAAAAATCTAGAACTAAGAAATCCGTCCATATCATAGAACAGTATACATTTCATTGTACTTTTAGGAAATTTTCAGTACAGAGGAAGAATTAGTAGAACTGTAGACATAAGGATGTGGGTACAGAAGCCAGATGACAAAGGGATTTATGTGCCATGCTGAACCGTTCCTGTTTCAGCTTGAAGGTAATAATAGGGCATCACTGAAGCATGTTACGTGAAAATGCCATAATCTGGTTTGTCTTTAATAACGATCCATCCATGGTGAAGGGATGGCTATGTTATAGTAGCCTAAGTGAATGACAGGAAGATTAATTTAAAATATATTGCAAAAACCAAATAAATAAAATAAAATATATGGCAAAAGTCCAGTCAAAACAAGACGAGAGCTCAAGTTGTTAACTTCGCAGCATTACATACAGTTAGTTATTTAATGTAATTAGTCTAACATTTTAAACGTCATTATGAGACAAAGTACAAAGATAATTAAAATTTGTTAATTTGTGCCAAATTTCAGAGCTACAGAAACACCTTAACTTACATGTATTAAATAACAGCAATTGGTTCATTCATAGGATTTTGTTTTGTTGGTCTCTGAAATTCAACTAAACGTGTTTAGGATTAGGCTGTTGAGTTATGCATGTTATATCTATGAATCTATCTAAATGTACATTTACATATTTATATATGTATCTGTAGATATATATTTTAACAATCTGGTGATTCTTGTATTACTTCACACTTTCTTTTAAATATTTGCTTTCTAAAAGTTCTGGGGAAATTTGAACCAGTCAGATTGAACCTATGAAGTCACGTGTGCTTCTCTCCACTTTCCCATTACCCTGTATTTATCCTCCCTCCCACCATTCTATCATGCTGCCCATGTAGGTTTCTTCTGTTGTGTGAGTGTATCTACAGTTGCAAACGTCTTATGTAACCACTGAATGAGAAGCATTTCCACCAAGAAGAATCAAGGGAGTAGTTTCTTCCACTGTAAACAGTAGGTCATTTTGTGTCCTCTCACATGCACCAGCACCTTCTATAGGTCTTTCCAAACTAGGGAATATGAGTTCAATTTTCAATATAAATATACCAAATTTTCCTATGAGCATGATGTTCCCACTACATATGAAATTTTCCATGTCTTTAATAGCACAAATAGTCTAGCACAAATTTTCCCCTGGTGGGAAAATCTTGGTTTCCAGAAGGCCCATGCTGTGTTTCCGATTGAACCACCTACTAAAGCTCTATACACAATGAGGCAATTTTTGGTGTGTGCATTAAGGTACCAGTAACCTTTCTACATGAGAGTGCTTGTTACTCTTGTACTTTGGTATCCTTCCAGGAGGCCAGAAAGTGTGAATAAGACTTTCTGTGGAATAAATCCTAGTAATGTCTACTATGTAGGAGATGACAATTCATCAGCAGAAAACAAGCTTCAGCCTAAAATCTAAACACAAATGCATTTGGAGCAAATTGCTTCTGAGGCCCTGAGATTTGATGTCCTTAACTGTCAAGTATTTTCTTGTTAAAACTTTGATAAAGTGAAGGTTGAGAGAGAAAAAGAGATAGACAGATTGACAGACAGACTGACCGATTTAATTTTAAAATTTTAGGCACCTTGTCCTGAGTTATATGTTCCTATTACTTGGTTTTGTTTGCCTCTTTTCATGAAACAGTTACCCTGCTGCTCAAAGTTAATAGGTAATTCCATACAGTTTCCCACCAGTTGGTAACTGATTTCATCTTATTTGGAAATTGAGAAACTCTTTGATGTGTTTATATTTTTCTTTAATTAAAAAGTGCAATCATGAATTTTCAAATTTACATTTGAGTACATCTAAATAAATTTCTCTTAGTACATTCTGCTTCCAGCCAGAAAGTAGAAGGGAAACATTGAATTCTCATGTATAAGTAATTTTCCTCATGTTTTTCTCTCTTGACATATTTGGTTCTTGCTTGAATGCTCAACATTTCTCATCTTTATTGGAAAAATAGAGTTGGATTTTTTTTTTAATTAAATGAAAGAAATGACTAAGCTGATTATTTTAAAAGGACAAGAGTATGTTACAGAAGGATATTATAGAAGTCTGCGATGGGTTGGTTATGGGGATTTAAGGAATGGGATATGAAGCAGGGGAGAAGATAAGGGAAAACAATGAGATACTGAACATAAATCAGAAAACTTTTAAGAAATTTTGGATGAAAAAGTAGGAAAAATATTTTTGAGGAACAGATACCTAATATTAGAAATTTTGGGAGTCAAATAATGACTACTAGGCAATCTAATTTTAGCCCTTTCTGGAAATTTTTAACAAAATTTTAAATTATGTTCATGTGTTTTGGATGACTGACTAGTGTCTGGGATGATACCAAAAATTAAGAACTTCAACTTGATTATATGTATTACATGCTGTCTCAAAGCTTTGTCTTTTTTTACTATTTATAAACTCCACATATTTTGTATAAGAAAATATCAAGCCACTCTGACATCAAACATTTCAGGTTTTAACTACATACTCTGATCTTGCAATTGCTCTCAACAGCTTTAAGAAAGTATACATCATCTTTGCTTTATTATCAATTAAGTGCTGTATTGCGAAAAACTTTAAAAATCTTCTCCATCCCAAAGGCTATGCTGAAATATTTTAAAATACAAATAATCATGATTATATAAAATATATAATTATATATAAAACTATATATAAAATTTCACATATATTTCACTCATATTCACACACACACACACACACACACACACACACACCCCTCTTGAACTCTATATATTCTTATATTCCTTCTGGTTTATTTTTTCTGTTGCTTTTGCTTACAGTGTTAAGTACACAATTCCTCAAATAAATATGGCTATTTCTATTTATTAGTGTGTCATGGCAATATGTGTGACTGGCTTAAATTAATGTTATGTATATGACAGAGTACATATTTGAAAAATATCTATTATGAACATTGTACTGATTTGAGCATATTAGGTTTATGTCTTGTAATATTATGTTCAGATGTAAATGACTGATTATCTAAGGCTCATTATACCTAAGATATGTTTGGATAGTAAGTAATTCAACTATCATTTTTGCTTGATAAGGTCAAAATAAAAGGATCTGATACAACTTTTGTCACCTTAAAGCATACAAATTATTAAGTGTAATTTCCGTATGTCAGAAAAATTCAGATTATTGACATAATTTTTTGAAATGAAAACAAGTTAGCGGGGCGCCTGGGTGGCACAGCGGTTAAGCATCTGCCTTCGGCTCAGGGCGTGATCCCGGCGTCATGGGATCGAGCCCCACATCAGCCTCCTCTGCTATGAGCCTGCTTCTTCCTCTCCCCTGCTTGTGTTCCCTCTCTCGCTGGCTGTCTCTATCTCTGTCAAGCAAATAAATAAAGTCTTTAAAAAAAAAAAAAAGAAATGAAAACAAGTTAGCAAAAGTCTATGAATGACAAAGAGGCAAGTGCAAAAGGGCAAATTCATTGTAAAAATTCAAAAAATCAGAAGAGGTACAGCTCATTCCAGTGTCCTTGATTGGCTCATAAATATATGTTAATATACAGCATTCAATACTTTTAACCCTGTTAATCCACAGACATGTGATCTTTGGAGCTTTGTTTTACCCTACCTAGTGAAAAAAGATCATTCAGTGCACTTTGAGGAATACTTCTATACAGAACCCCTACTGCCTGTTTAAGTCAATTACAGTATTGTAACTTCTCATAAAAAAACATATTACTTTCCTTTAGAGCTCTAATAGCAACTGTAATTCTTCATCTATTTACTACGTATCTCCTCAATTAAGCTCCATTAGTTCAAGGAACCAAGTCTGACGTCTGGAAACTCAGGGGAGCCAATGCTGTATTTTCCTTATTATATAATTTATTATGCATTATTCTTTACTAAATTATTTCTTCAGTTGTTTGAAATAAATGTCTTTTTATAGTGTTGATTTTTTTCTAGCTTATAAGCATCGTGAATTGAGGCTATGAACTCTTTCTCAAGAAGAGCTTGAGTCATATAATAGGATCTGCTGTGGTTTTATTTTTATAAATATCCTAGTAGCCTAAAATTCTAATTTTCATACAAGTATATCAATACATTAGCTTTATAAGACTACATATTACCTACAAATTAGGGTAGAGTTCTAATATATTTTACGCTAGTGTAATACATTTGTATCTAAAAAGAGTTTAAATGTTGTGTTTCACGGGGCGCCTGGGTGGCTCAGTCATTAAGCGTCTGCCCTGGGCTCAGGTCATGATCCCAGAGTTCTGGGATCGAGCCCTGCATTGGGCTCCCTACTTCACGGGAAGCCTGCTTCTCCTTCTCCCACTCCCCCTGCTTGTGTTCCCTCTCTCTCTGTCAAATAAATTAATAAAATCTTTAAAAAAAATAAATGTTGTGTTTCAGTAGTTTGATAAAGTAGAATTTAAAATAGGCAGTCTTAGCTCAATAGTACATTCGCAGTATTCTATTGTTCATGTGCCGAAGTTTAATTTGAATTGTGGATTTCAAAATAAATACATTTGTAGGTTAATTGGTAATAATAAAAATATTAAGATGAAAATATTTGGAAAATGTACATTTCCAATTAATTGTGCAGGATTTTTTTCTATTTGTATCATCTATTTTTTCTGGGTTTTTGGTGTTGTTTTCACTTAAACAATAAAAGCTTTTAACATAAATAACTGTTAGTTTTAAACAGTTTATTCTAATTTCTGAGTGTGATTTCACTTTACTCTTTTTTAGTATAGTAACACAAAAAAGCATAAAATATTATGCAATGAAGAGTCTTTATCTAGGATTATAAGCCAGAACTTTTTTTATAAACAATAATTTTAAATTTTATTATTGCTAAAATTATGTAATGTAAACTTAACCTATGGAGTGTATTAGCATAACAGTGTTTTCCAAGTAATATCTCAGCCAGTTATTATAAAAATCCTTTGAATGAGGTAGCTTCCCTCCTATTATATTGATAAAGGAGTTAAATATTTTATTGGCTGATATGTATCAACATCTGAGTGAGACCCAGAGTTCATATTTTAACAACCACAACACTTTCTATTTTGAAGAACACATGCAATCTTAATGATTTATTATTATGACATTATTTATTTTAGAAATGTATAATTTAGGGTAAGGAAGAATTACCGTGGATATAAGTTTTTTATTTTTATTTTTAAAATACATTCACTTTTGATAGGGCAAGTGTCTGGAATGAAACATTTATTATCCTAGGACTCAAATACTTAATTCCATTTTTTCTTCTAATTTTATTATGTCATATTTTTTAATTGATGAAAATAGGTCTCAAAGGTCCTTAAAATCTAATTCCATAAATTAAGTAGAAAGAATGTGCACTATTATAAAATGTTTATATGTACAGATATATAGAGAGAAAATTATACATGGCAATTTATTTTGTGCATTTATTCAAATCAAAAGGAATTTATTCAAGGATTTTATTTATACCGTGAAATCTCAAAAGATAAGGAGGTAGGAAGTTAGGTCTCCTACATTAAGAATAATGATAGCAATTGAATTAGTCTGAATACTGGAGAGAAAAGGTTAACACTCTAAATAAGAAAAATATTTATAGTGCAACATTACTCAAATTTATACTGTTTGCATATAAAAGGATATTACTTACTTTCACCACTTAAAACCTACTCCCTTTTACAATGTTAGCATTGATCTATGGCTTGCAATAAAATAAGCTCATAATACGCTGATGCTGACTAAAATACCTGAAAAGGAAATTTCTCTAAGTCTTATCATTATTATCTAAGCTGAGGCTTTTTATAAAGAAGATAAAGTGAGTTGAAGCCCAATTTTGTTTTTCTAGAGAATGCTCTTTCCCTTTACAATTAAGGAAAAGTTATATTAGCCATGTTAAGTGACACACAAATCATATTTTAAAAAATATGCCGTAGGGGTGCCTGGGTGGCTCAGTCAGTTAAGCGTCTGTCTGCCTTCAGCTTAGGTCATGATCTCAGGGTCCTGGGATCAAGCCCCACATCAGGCTCCCTGCTCAGGAGTAAGTAGGGGTGCCTGGGTGGCTCAGTAAGTTAAGCGTCTGTCTGCCTTCAGCTTAGGTCATGATCTCAGGGTCCTGGGATCAAGCCCCACATCAGGCTCCCTGCTCAGGAGTAAGTCTGCTTTTCCCTCTTCCTCTCCTTCTGTGATCTCTCTCACTCTTACTCTCTCTCAAATAAATAAAATAAAATCTTTAAAAAAATGCCGTACATCAGTGGTAACAACACTCATCTCCATGTATTGACCAGTAGAAATATGAAATCCAATGTTAGTCAGTCTGTTCTCTTAGATAAAACAAAGGAATAGAGGCAATGATGATTAGTATCCTGTTCTCTTGACTGAGGCCAGCAGGAAATTTGGGGTCCTTCCTCTGAAGAATTGAGTAAGAGATGAAGTGATAGGAATACAGAAGAGGAGCCTGAGGCTGTGTGCAGGGCTATCTAATAGGGAAAGCTCTATAAGAGGTGGGGTTAATGGAGTCAGGGTCTCATATTATAACTTGAGAAGCATGATTAACTCTCCCTCTAAGAAGACAGCAATGAGAGGGGTGCCTATGTGGCTCAGTTGTTTAAGCGAGGACTCTTGATTTTGGCTCTGGTCAGATCTCGGGGTCCTGGGATAGAGCCCTGTATGGGGCTCCGTTTGCTCTGCACGGAGTCTGCTGGTCCCTGTCCCTCTACCCTCTCTCTGCTCTTTCCCCTGCTCTTGTTTTCTCTCTCTCTCTCAAATAAATAATGAAATCTTAAAAAAAAAAAAAGATACCAATGATAAAACAGCAAGACAAACCAGTCTGCTTATTGTTAAATAAAGGTTTTTAGCATACTAAGGGTCATCCAGAACCAACCCGAGCAAAAATGGTAAAAGCATGAAACTTTCTCTGCAGGGGTCACAGATGTGTGAAAGATTAAAAATAGAAACCCTTTTTTCCACAATACTTTTTCTTTTCTGTACCTGACATGCCAATAAATGCATGGCTTTTAAAGTTGTTAATATGAAAAAAATGAAGTTGGTAATATGTAATTTTGTTTTTTTCTAAATTCTTGCCTTTTTTCTCTTAAATGATACTAGTATTTTTCCTCTCTATAATTTTCATAATGTTTCCTACGAATATTGAAAGTTTTTTGCGATGTCCATTATCCTCATATTTTGCTGATGAAAGGTTAGAAGTCAGTGTAAATTCTGTTCTTTGGTTAATAACCACTCCTTTCTTAGTGTCTGCTTTTTCCTTCTCTCTCTGGATGATTTTTACTGTCTTAAAAAAATGTGTTCTGAAATGTTGCAAAAATATTTCTAATAATGGGAGACTTCTTTATTCTAAACTTGACTTACCCATTCAATCATCGTTCTTGAGTTAATTTATTAAATATGTATTCCCTTATTATCAAGCATCTGCTGTCTGACAGGCACTGTCATAGCTATTGCGAATGTAGCAATTAACAAAAAAATTCTCGTCATGTTGGATCTTACTTTCTAATGGCAGAGAAGAAAATTAATGATAAATAAACAAAGAAAAACAATTTAGAGGACTTTAGATGGCAGTAAATGCCAGGTAGAAAGTAGAGAAGGTGCATAGTGTCAGGATTGGTTGCAATTAAATTCACAACAAATTTAAATGTGATGACCCAGCAAAACCTCTTGAAGAGGGTGACATCTGAGTTAAGAGCTAAATAAAGTAAAGAAGTGATTCATTTAGTTTTTGGAAATATTGGTAAAAGAAATAACAGTTCAAAAACCCTGATCCAGTGCCTGTATGGCTGAGCATTTTTGCTGGGGGAGAAAAGAAAAGGGGTCAAATAACAAGGGTATGGATTATAGGACCTTGTGGGATATTGAAAAGAGTTTAATTTTACTCTGATTGAGCAGAGAGGCTACTGGATGATCTTGAGAAGAGGAGTAACATGAGATCTAGAGTATTTTGCGTTTAACAAGAAAACTGGCTACGTGTTGAAGAAGAATGGACGGAAGAGAGGAAATGTTTGCAATAAGGGAAGAACAACTGGAAGGTTAATTAATAATCCTGACAAGAGATGTTGGTGGCAATAGAGATAGTTCAAAATAGTTCAATTTATGAACATATTTTTAAGCTGTGATGACAGGAATTGCAATCAATGCAGTATTTCATTGATTATATCTTTTGCACCATGGTTTCTGTTCTGAATTTCTTTAAAGATTTATTTATTTATTTATTTGAGAGGGCTAGAGAGAGAGAATGCAAGTGGGGGAGGGGAGGCGATGAGCAGAGGGAGAGGGAGAGAATCTTGAGCGGGCTCCATGCTGAGCAGGGAGCAGGATCTGGGGCTCAATCCCAGGACCCTGAGATCATGACCTGAGGTGAGGTCGCTCAACAGACTGAACGACCCAGGAGCCCCTGTTCTGAATTAAACTCCTTATTAGTGTTGTGTTGAATCTTTTGGTTTTAGCCCATATATTTTATTTTTTCTCTTATATATTCTAATTATTTTATGTGGTTTTATTGTCTCTCTTCATAAATTTGATGACCCTCCTTCATCTGGTTAGATTTAGGAAAAATAATTTTAATCCTTTTTTTTTTTTTACTTTTTAAATCGCATGAAAAGGACAGTTTCTTGCTAGCTCTCTTAGTTGAATGTAAATTCTCACTAGGAGATCCATGTAGAACAGGAAAACACAGGGCTTATAAGTTAATAGGCCTTGATAAACCCTTGAAGCTGAGATGCATATGGAAGTGGTCTTGAATATACAAGAATTCAACTTCGAAACAACAAATTGGTTATTTTCTCTGACTGAACAAACCACAAGGAACCCACATTGTCTTCATTGTCTTCAGGTTGCTGTTCCAACTCCTCTGCTACCTTTTCTAGGTAACACTAAATTGTGTTTTTCTAACTAAACAGTAAACTCTTCCCTTTGGAGAGAGTTTCGATAAATTATTAGATTAATTTGCTTTCTGGTACATAAAATTACTCATCCAATATCACCTAAATTTCTTTGGGTTAAGGAAATTTAATTCTGTCCATAATGATGGGTCTGGATAAAAATTAAAATAGGGGGCATGTATACGTTAACTGCATTAGTTCCAACATGTTTTCATGTTTTGCAATTATCGTTTCTATATATGTACATATAATATGTAATATACATATATATATTCTGAACATATCAAATATAAAAATTTTTGTAATTTGGAGAGATTAAATTGAGTTTGTATTGTTTTCATGGACATGTTTGTACTTTCTGGAAATAATTGGTTTAAATAACTACTTATTTTCTGTCATCTCATTTGTGTTCTGATGGCTTCAGTAGGGTAAGTAATAAGGAAAACTCACTAGCTTCCAAGATGTATGCTGTTTAATAACATCTTCACCAGCCAGGGCCAGACCAGTTAATGAAGAATTCTTCACTCTCAGTGTATTAAACAATGAACAAATGAGCAAACACAAATCCTGTTCCTCGGGGAGGTATGTCATGGTTCAAAATACGAGATAGCCTCCCTCTTTCCTAGCCTGTTTTCTAAAAGATAGGCTATTTATTATGACAAGCACTACATGCAGATAGTGTGGATATTTTGGGACATGTTCTTCTTAATTGAGTCCAGATGCCTTATCCCTGAGGTATCTTCACAGTTACTTTTTGGCAAATGCACAATGGAATAAAGGTAGAATTAATCCTACAAAACTGTGGTAGTCAGATCTCACATGACTCTTGTGTAAATTGGCAGAGTTTCATATGACTTTTGTCCTTTACTTCTTCCCATCAAAATAGGAACAAGTCCCAATATAGTCTTCTCCTTATTTTATACTGTTTTTCAGAACATTTACCAGTTATTTATTATCATTGGTTGAATATACACACATTCCTTAATATCTCCCCATTTTTTAAATACATATATTTTTCCCAGAATGAAGGACATTCATAATTACATAGTAGTTGCCTAAGAGTTTTCTCATTATTTCTCATCTATGTGTCCATTGTATTTACATGCAGCTTTCAGAAATAGAGACCCCAAACCAAACAAGATATCAATGTATTTTTCACTCTTATAAATTTCCTGAAATAAACAACCCAGGGTGGATAGGTATGTCAGTGCTCTTTTACATCCTATTACCCGCAGTGTGGCCTGTAAGCCAAACGGGCAGCTAGAGCTCCAGCTCTGGATACTGATTCTAGGCAGCTGACAGGAAGAGGCATGATGCAGAAAAGCATCAAAGCGTGCGCATAAACTCTTCTAAAGAAAATTTCTCAAACTTTCACAAGATGCTTTTGCTTATATTGGCCATTACTTGATCACAGGTTCATTGCTAGCTATAAAGGAGACTGAGAAATACAGCCTTTGTACTAAGTAGTCATGTTTCTAGCTTCTCACCTTGTCTTTGATGGCCATTTCCGTTACTGAGACTGATCTAGTCTCTCAGTTACAGAATTATCCAGTGAGAATGAAGCAAGAACTGCCATTTCAAAGGTAGTGTAAATATAAGTAACAATTTGATACCCTGCTGGTATACCTACAGTGTACTAAAACCAACCATCTAGTTACATATATCTGTATTTAGTTGGACACACACACACACACACACACACACACACATATTTAGTGTTCTTACCTATCACTTCATTTATCTATTATTATTATTATTTGTATTGCATGAGAAAACTTGACTTCTGTGTTAAATGCTGCCAGAAAAAATTTTCTTATTAATTCAGTAATTTATTGTATGCATATATTTCACTGCCAGTGCATCAATACATATCTTTGTGGTAGTATGGTTAAGGATAATATCATTTTATTACTTTTAATTTTTTAAAGAATTTTTATTTATTTATTTGAGAGAGATAGAGAGAGAGCACAAGTAGGCAGAGTGGCACGCAGAGGGAGAGGGAGAAGCAGGCTCTCCGCTGAGCAGGGAGCCCAACTTGGGGCTCGATTCCAGGACCCTGGGATCTGACCTAAGCCGAAGGCAGCTACTTAATTGACGGAGCCACCCAGGTGCCCCAGATAATATCATTTTAAATTACTAGGAATTTATGTTGATATTATCCTCAGTTTTACATGCTTTGGACATTTGCACACATGATGACATGAAGATGGTAACATATATTCCTACATTTTTACATCTCTGTTTAATTTTCAAATTCTATCCACATGTATTTCATTTTTTTCACAGGTTCCTTGTGAGTCTTCTGTTTTCCACTCATCAATGAAATTAACACAGGTCAAGAAGTAAATATCTTGCTCATGGGTTCATAGGTAGTGGTAGAATTTAAGAATTCATGAAGATCTGTCTCCAGTTTTCTTTCCGTAATTCTCACCATACTACCTTTGCCATTAATGCATTTGTGTATGTGTGTGGACATGTATACACATGATATATAATGACTTTAGAGGGAAGGTGAGAGAGGAGACAAAGGTTGTAATAGAATGTACCTGACACTGTATATTGCACAAAGTCAACACTCAACATTGTATACTTCACATAGGGACAATTTGCTCTCACCTGCACAACCAATCAATAGTAACTACCCAGATAAACTATTTTAGTTTCTCAAAATAGGGCTTATTATTTATTTATTGCATTTGAAAATTAGTTTTTATTTAATATTCTGCTGTCCCTACTCCCATTCCCTCTAGATAATGTACTCCACGAGAACAGGGACTTTATTTCTCATAGTGATTGCAAAGAACGAGCTTGGTACATAACAGATTTTTAGTATATTATAATTAGTAGAAAATCAAATACTTAAATTTGATTTTTTAGAATATACGTAGGCAATCCTGATAGCTTCCTATATTTATACCTTGCACTTGTGGGTGTGAATTCGGCCTTGTTTTTGCGTCCTGGAGTATTCTTACATCCTTCTCATCCTCTCAGCAACCTAGCTATTTCCTCATTTTCATGGATTCAGGATGATCCTTATGATATCTGCTTCTTACTGAATTACTCTCTTTAATTTATCTTCCCTGAATATTATACTTGTACATCTATATAGTCCTTTACGTTTTTATAGTTATTTCTTTACTGCCCTTCCCCAGCTCTATTTCTAGGTTTCTGGAGGAGAGGGACCCTACTCATGTAAATCTAAATTTTCACTGTGCCTAACATACTGCATTGAAAATAGGTTGTGCTTAATTGAATTTTATTATATATTTGGATTAAATATATTTCAATTTAACAAAAAATACATTTTCAATGAAGCACATGCTATTTTTAGCAGGGAGAGTGTTAGTTCAGTGAGCAGCTCTAATTGTCTTCAAATACATTTTATTAGCTAAGATTTTTAGAGAAAGAGATCATATATATACTATTGGGTGACATGATTATGAAAGCTGAAAAGTCCCACAATCTGCCATCTACAAGCTGGAGAACCAGCAAAGCTGGTGGTATAGTTCCAATCTGACTCCAAATGCCTGAGAACTAGCGGTATAAGTCCTAGCCCAAATCCAAAGACATGAGAACCAGAGAGGTAATGTAAATTTCAGTCTAAGTTTGAAGGCCTAAGAACTAAGAGCACAATGGTGTTCCAGTCCAAGGACAAGAGATCAAGTCTCAGTTTATGCAATCAGATTGAGAGAGAGAACAAATTATCCTTTCTTCTGCCTTTTTCTTCTATTCAACCTATCAATGGATTGGATGACGGCTTCCTGGGGAGTGTTGTCTTCTTTACTCAGCCTACCGATTCAGATCCTGTTTTTATCCAGAAACAACTTCATCAGACACACCTAGAAACAATGTTTAGCCATTTATCTGGGCACCTTGTCTGCCAGTTAATTTGACACATAAAATTAACCATCACATGCATTTTCATTTACCTTAAATTCTTCCTCTAATTTTCTTCTCAAACTTCTGCACCCCACTCCCTTCATCACAGAATACCCCAAATAAGTGTATGACATTCTCTTAACCATGTCTTTTAGTCCTTTGACAACCTTTCCACTACTGCCCTATTAGAAGTGGCTGGTTAAAAAGAAAACTCCAGCGGCCTGTTATTATACTATTATTGTTTATATTAAAGCCACTTACCTCTGAGAGGAACAGTAAGGCACAAAGCTTTCCCAAAAAGTTCACTTTATTCATCAATCATCAGTTTTTTGAATCCCAAAGGTATAAATTTCAAGAGATCACAAAGTAGGCGTAATGATTTTATTTATATGATCAGACTAATAATTATCTAATTTGACAAAAATACTTAAATTGCGATTTAGATGACTCTTAATACCTGTTAAATTTCATGTGCTGAAAGAAACATAATGAAAAGAAACTGGTGGAGGTAATTTCATCATTCTGACATGCACCTTCCCAATCTCCGTTAGAAAAAGGTATTTTTAGCTGAGTTTTCAGTTGTCTTTCATTACATGATTCAGAGAATAGAAACTTTAATTGAACCATGGGTATACTCTTCTGTTAAAGTAGTCCTGGTTGTCGGTATAGTTCTCAATCTGAAATTATTCTATATTTCAAGTTAAGCATTGCTATAAATCACACTCTTTTAGATTTTCTAATATTTTCTAAAAATTATAAAAGAGCTCGGGAGGAAGAAGATAGATACACTCTTAACAAGTCATCTTTTTAAAAAATAAAAGTGATGAATTCACATTCTTCAAATTACTTCAGGAACTGAATAATTTTAGTAGCAACATTTAAAACAGGGTGCTGAGGAACAGTCATAAAAGTAATAAAAAGGATTAATCTGATAAAAGAAATGCAAAAGCTCAAAAAAGTGACAAAGTCATCAAAATTTCAAAACCATCTTTATATTCAAACATTCATTTAACCCATAATCACTCAATGCTTTCCGTGTGCTAAGTTCTATGTCAGGAGAGAAACAGCTGAGAATATTAAATAATTTTGCAATTAAAAAGCAGAACTATATTTTGATAGTTGTTGTGAGACAAGGTACAATCTAGACTTCAAAGACTGAATACCCTAAAGAAGGGATACTAAAGCCAGGAATAGAATAATGAAGAAATTTTTTAAAAAGAGGCAGGGAGAAAAACATGTGCAAAAACTAGGAGAGACATAGTGTGGTGCCCAAGAGCAATTGAACTATGAGAAGTGTGTTTGGAGTGTTTCTAATGAGGGCAAGAGTAGGATGAGCTCTAGCCTAGTTGCCAGGGTTTTTGCTTTATCCTAAAATTAACAGGCAACCATTGATGGATTGTTTAGAGTCAGTAATCTAATCATCAACTTTGCAATTTTAAAATAATTCTAGTTGTCCAGTTAAGAATGTCTTTGAAAACGTCATGGGCAAGTACACAAGTACCTATTACAAAAATATCAAAACAGTTCAGACAGCTTGAGCTAATCTGATAGCAGATATAATGAGTGAGTTACAGATTGATTAGAATGTATAATTAATAATTTATCTGTGGAGTGATAATGAGAGGTGAGGATGAAGGATATAATAGGAAGTGTTGGGGCAAATATTTCAACTTTCTAAGCAGACTTAGTAGTAGATAGTTATAAGACAGTGATTATTTTAGGAGGTACAGTCTTAATGCTGTGGAAGATCGAGAATTTTATCGGTGCATCTCTCTTTACATGTTGAATTTAGATCATTTACTTAATGTTTTTAATTAGGAAGGTAGATAAATCTATTTTGATCCTAGAAGAAATATGTAATTTGAAGAGACACAGTTGGAAATTATTGATGCCTAAGTAGCATTTGAATCCATGGGAATTGATACAAATCAACTAGGTAAAGAAAATACAGTGAGATTTAGAAGGCAAAGTTCAAAATCTTAATGATTTCCACCAATTGAAATTAGGTGGGGAATTTATGTAATAAGTTAAAAACAAAGATGGTCAGAGATATTAAAAAAAAACAGGAGAATGAAATATTGCTTGAAACAAATGTAATTTTCATTGAGGAGAAAATGGTCCATTGTGTCAGAAGCTAGGGAAATTATAGAAGTTAAAGATTTTTGAAACTTCCATTGGATTTAGGAAATGGAGATTCTTGATAATCTTATTTCCTGCAACTTCAGTGAATTGAAGATATAGAATATTCATAAAAGAAATGCTTGAATATTAAGTTCTTTAAATAGTTGTTCTAAGAAAATGATAATATTAATAATGCCTAATATTTTGTTCCTGTTGTGGAACAAGAATTTACACAAATGTTAGGGACTGTCCTTATAGTTACTTAACAGAAACTCTGCAAGCTAGTTTGCATATGGAATATTGTGTGCTTCAGTGGACTGTTCTTGTGAACAACAGGACCACTACTACTTGTTGTCCAGAACTGATCAGGCTCAGAATCAAATGGACACCAGATCTTTTGTCACAGCTGCTTCAGGAATATTAGGTGATTTTACAATGATGCTTGTGACACAATTGATGCTCGTATGTAGCAACCTTCTCATGTTGATATCTTCAGTCTCCACATTTCATGTGGGTGAGTGGGTGGCAATGATGGTCCTATCTAAATGTAAACCTTGAAACCATCGGCATGAGTACTGAGTAAGTCAAAATGAAGTTTTGCCACAGAGCTCTTGGTAGATGCCACATTTCTAGGAGAACCTGGGAATATTTGGGGGTAAGTGAACTGTAAGAAATTTGAGAGGACATTTTGAATTATGAGTTGAACAAAATTATTATAATGCCAGCTAATTTTTGAGGTAGGGAAACAGAAGACTGACAGACAATCTTGGAGACTATGTGTTAGACCTTTCAAATGAGTCAGTGTGTTTCCAACTGTACAGTGAGTCCAACAACATGAAAGTTTTATGGAAATGCTATTTGAAAGACATCCTGAATTTTAGTTATAATCAGATATTTTGCAAGAAGAAATATAGATTATGGTTTTAGATTCAGAAGAAAAACTTGTTAGTGGAACTAATTATACTAAAAATCCTTCAAAAATCAAGATAAATATTGTTATGTATAAGTTTTAATAATTAAAAGAAAGAGCTTGAGGAAAAGGGAATGACACTGACCACTCAAAGAATAGCAAAGGATAAAAGAGAAATATCAAATCAAAATTAACTTGGACATGGAATTTGGTGTTAGAGTGGTAAAGCCATCTAAGGTGGAATTTCTAACATTCAAGATGCACATGAGCAGTATTAAGATAGTTTCTCACCTCCATCCATGTGTATCTTCAAAATAAGCCAGCCTTAAATATTGTTGATCAAATAAATGTACTGCAGAATTACTAACGATTGAGTTATATAATAGGAAACAGATTAGTTACAATTCATTCCACTAATTCCCCATTTCGTGGTTAACATTCTTTACATGAGGCAGGTCCAGAAAAAGGCATAAGGATACGTTAATTTAAAATATCATTATAGGACACCATAAAAGGACACCATGAAAGGACAGTTGCCTAGCTCCATATAGTAAGCAGTTTCAAATAAGACTTTGCAACTCAGTGAAGCAAAAGTCCTCACCCTTGATTTTGATTGTGGCATAAAAGGAATTTTCTTAAAAAAAAAAAATGCTATTACATCTGTTCTGTTAATCCTTGCTTTGGAAGTATAGGGAAGAAATGTGGTCAGGGAGACAAGAGATCCTGACCCCATAACTGAGGATAGTAAATTGTCAGTGATATTCTTTCCCCAGATACTGAGATGGTGGAATGAGGAGATGGGCTGGGCAAAACACAGCATGATATCTTTTCATTGCTTTGAGCATTAATTAAGATAAAAGGATAGGCTCTAACTTTGAAGATAAAGGATTGCAGTGTATATACCCATTTCAAAAACTTTATGTAACTGTATTTATTTATTTTTTATTTCTGAAAAAAGTTGATCTAAAAGTTTTTGAATTTTCCTTTACATAGGTCACATGTTTTACTTTTACTTTCATTCTCAACATTCTTTTTTTAATATTAAATATTTAATACATAAATATTAAACAACACACTACTAAAAAAACAATGGGCCATATAAGAAATCAAATAGCAAATCAAAATATGTCTTAAAAGAAAAAGAAGGGGCACCTGGGTGGCACAGCGGTTAAGCGTCTGCCTTCAGCTCAGGGCGTGATCCCAGCGTTATGGGATCGAGCCCCACATCATGCTCCTCTGCTATGAGCCTGCTTCTTCCTCTCCCACTCCCCCTGCTTGTGTTCCCTCTCTCACTGGCTGTCTCTATCTCTGTCAAATAAATAAATAAAATCTTTAAAAAAAAAAGAAAAAGAAAATACAATATTCCAAAACCTCTGGGATGTAGCAAAAGGAGATGTTAGAGTGAAATTTATGTTATAAATGCTTGTATTAAGAGAAAAAGTTCAAATAAACATGACACCACAAGACACTAGAAAAGAGGAAACTTACCTGAAGTTTAGTCAAGGAAGGAAATAACAAAGAAAAATCAGAAGTAAATAAAATCAAGACCAAAATAAGCAATAACATAACATTGAAAGTAATGACTAGTTTTTCCAGAACAAAACAAACAAAACAAAAAATTGGCAATGCTTTAATTACATTAATTGAGAATAAAAAGTGAGAAGACTCAAACCAAAATGAGAAATGGAAGAGAAAAGAATACAACAGGTAACAATAGAAATGCATAGTGTGATAACATTACCATAAACAAGTATATAATAACAAATCCTCTCAGCACAGAAGAGTTCAAGACTGCATGGATTCACTGATGAATTGTACCAAACTTAAAATAATAATAATAAAATAATAATAATAATGGTGATCTTCATCAAAATCTTACAAATAATGGAATACAGGGAACACATTCAAAATCATTCTATGAGGTCAGTACTACACACTGATGCCAAAACAGGATAAAAATAATACAAGAACAAAAAAGTCTAGTTTGTCTGTATAAATATTGCTACTTAGACTTTGACATCCATTAAATGATAAATATTTCTTCACGACCCTCACTTTCAGTCTGCAGGTGTCTTTAGGTCTAAAATGAGTCTCTTTAGGCAACATATGGATGGATCTTGTCATTTTATCCACGGGCACCCTGTGTCTTTTGATTGAAGTGTTTAGTCCATTTACATCCAAAGTCATTATTGATTGATGTGTGTGTGTGTGTGTGTGTGTGTGTTGTCATTACTTGATTTGTCATTGCTTCTGGAGATTTTCTCTGATTTTTTCTTGTCTTTGTTAGTTTTGGTCTCTACTTTGCATTTAGAGTCCCCTTTGATATTTCTTGCAGGGCTGGTTTTGTGATAACAAGCTCCCTTACATTGTATTTGTCTGGGAAACTCTCTATCTCCCCTTCTATTCTAAATGACAGCTTTGTTGGATAGAGTATTCTTGGCCGCAGATTTTTTCCATTCAGCACTTTGAATATATCAGGACACTGTCTTCTGGCTTGGCAAGTTTTGTTGAGAAATCTCCTGCTAGCCTTATGGATTTTCCCTTGTAAGTTAAGGACTTCTTTTGTTTTGCCACTTTTAAGATTTTTGCTTTACCGCTATATTTTGCAAATTGGTTTACAAGATGTCGTGGTGCTGGCCTGCTTTTGTTGATTTTGTTGAGAATTCTCTGGGCCTCCTGATCTGGATGTCTGTTTCCTTTCCCAGATTACAGAATTTTTCTGCTATTATTTCTTGAAATAAATTTTCTGCCCTCTTTTCTCTCTTTTCTTCTTCTGGGACTCCTATAATATGAGTATCATTATGTTGAAGGAGTCAGTGAGTTTTCAAAGTCTATTCTTGTGTTGTATAATGCTTCTTTCTCTCTCTTGTTTAGCTTCATTATTTTCTATTACTTTGTCTTCTAGGTCACTAATTCATTCCTCTGCTTCTTCCAGACTGCTGATCATTGCATCAAACCTGTTTCCAGTCTCATTTATTGTATTCTTCATTTCTGATTGATTCTTTTTTAACCTTTTCTATCTCTGTGGTAAGGGTCTCCCTGATGCCTTCTATTCTTTTCTCAAGCCCAGGGAGCATTCTTATGATTGTTGCTTTAAATTCTTCCTCAGGTGTATTACTTAAATCTGTTTCTCTTAGATTCATGGCTGTGGCTTTATTGTGTTCTTTCATTTGGGATAAATTTCTTTATCTTGGCATTTTGTCTGAGTCTCTGCTTTCTTCTCTGTGTTGGAAAAACCAGTTATGTTTCCTGCTCTGAAAAAATGACCTTATGAAGAAGAGGTCATGTAGTGCCCAGGGCCTAGCACTTCAGGCAGTGTCCTTGTTTGTGCTGCATGCAACCTGCTGTTGTGTTTTAGCTGCTCAGTCCTTCAGGCGAGTCATCTGCAGAGGCTCTCCTGATCTGCTGTGGGCAGTATTTGTTCTTGGCCTGAATGCAGTGAATTTTAACTAGGTGTGCTCTGGTCTGCTTATGAAATGAGACATGACACCAATTCCATCAGAGCTGAGGCTCTGTAGAACTCTCTGGTTGGGAGAGGTGGTGTGGGTGGGCTTTCATACTGGTTTTCTCGGGGAGGGGTCTGCCACACTGGGACTGAGGCAAGCTGGACTGAGAAGGGCAGACCCACAAGAGTGCAGGCAGGTGGGGCTTGTTGTAAGCAAGTTAGACAGCTGGTGTTCCCACTGAGGGGTGGGAGAGGAAAATGGTACTAGCCAGTTAGTTCCTTTGTTCCAGGAGAGGCACCTCTGTGAACACTGTCTCTCAGAGAAGCTCTTCTAGAATAGTGAATAATCAGGGTGCCCCAGGGAATTTTTAGATCCTGTTTTCAAGTCCTCTGCCCCTAGGTTATTTGCCTGCCTTCTCTCCAGGAGTAGCTCTGTCACAGCCAAGTGTGCTGACCTTTAAAACTCCAGGCTTTAAGCCCCACTATTTGCAAGAACTCACAAAATTCAGCCCCTCTCATTTTCTAAGCCAGTGGCTTGGGGGAAAGTTCTCCTGTGCATTCCCCTGAGTGTTCCTGTCTCTCTTGCCCTTCCTCATGATCATGGCTCCTTCCCCTCCACAACACTCATGATCCACTTCTCCCCAGAACATGTCACTGCACTTCTTACTTTCTTGGATATGGCCTCTTTTTTCCCTTTAGTTATGGAAATTGTTCTGTCAATCCTGGGGTATTTAGGATGCATGGATAGTTATCTAGTTGTGTTTGTGAAATGAGAGGAGCTTAGGGTCCTCCCACTCTGCCACCATCTTCCCCTCCTTGTTTGTATTTATTTTTGGTTTTAGATTTTTAAAATGAATTTTTAGTCAAGGCATATTCACATATCCATATAAATTAAGATTTACTAAGAATATCCCCTGAAATATTCTTGGGTTGGCTATTCAAGACCAAGTCTGTGATCCTGGGATATCATTGAGACCGATAATAAAATGCTTTCCTGCTGAGAGAGGCCAAAGCTAAGGCAAAAAATGACCTTAGCTGTGAGGTTAGCTTGAAAATTCCTCTTTTGGTAAAGGGAGAGTCAATGTCCCTTTTTCTCCAATTGCGTTTTTAACTCCCTTCACTTTATAAGGCTTTGTTTGTCCTTTGCTGAGAATCTGCAGGCAGAAAGGAAATGAAATGTTCATACTCATTTAGTTATCTCACTGTAGCTCCTTATCAATTCAAAATTAAATATGAAATGCAATTCTGTATATTGTTTTGATCTAAGATTTCCCTCCCAAACTGCTGTGTGGTTAGGAGTAAAGGAGAATCTTGAAACCCTTTGATGACACAAAATGTCTTGTGACACACAGACTACAGTGAAGGTTATTTATACTTTAAAAAGATCAGGAAAGAAGTAGCAGATCTTACTTGAAAGAAGTGAGCCCTACTAGACGCCTTATAAGCAGCAGTGATTAGCTTTGAGAGTAGGTATTGTGTTTATAAAGTAGGACATGATCCTATCTGCTCTTGCTTCCCCAGGATCCTCAAGGTTCATCATCTCTTCCCTCATAATTTAACCACTCACTTTGAACAGGCCATATTATTAAATAAGGGACAGGGGAGGCAAGGTAGGGGGAGACAGGTAAGGGGTTAAGTGACTAGGCTCACACAGGGGCTGTGTAACCAGGCTCACAGAAATCCCAGATGTGGAGAAATGCTATAGATACCAGAGAGAAGGAGACATAACAAATCCATCTTGTTTGTTCTAAATACAGTGGAGATATTTTCATAATATTTACAAATCCACCTTGTTTGTCTTTTTTCTAAATTTATTTTTATGTATTTTTTTGATGTAAAGTTCGATGATTCATTAGTTGCGTATAACACCCGGTGCACCATGCAATACGTGCCCTCCTTACTACCCATCACCAGCTTATCCCATTCCCCACCCCTCCCCTCTGAAGGCCTCAGTTTGTTTCTCAGAGTCCATAGTCTCTCATGCTTCATTCCCCCTTCTGATTACCCCCGCTTTCTTTATCCCTTTCTTCTCCTACCTTAAATGTTATAAACAAGATATTGATCAAGTTCCCTGGTCAGTTCTGTGGTATTTTAGTTAAAATTTGCTAAGTCGCTACAGTAACACACATGTGCGAAATGTCAGTGGATTTATGACCACAAATATGTATTTCTCACCAGGTTACATTTTATCTATGTTAGCCATGGGGAATGAATGACAATATTCCATGTATCTTCTTCATGTGAAAATCCATGTTTAAGATACAGCCCATTTTCAGACATATAATTCGCATTGGCAAAAGCAAAGAATAATAATAGAACCTCATAGTTGCTTTTAAACTCCTGCTCAGGCATACTATATGTAATTTTCCTTCCCATTTTACCAACCAAAGCAAGTTGTTTTAATCCAAAGTGGTCCCCCTTTAGGCAGTGAATTTTCTGCAAAATCTATCCGCTTTTTAATCAATTTGATTTCAGTTCACTGCATTCACTAATGTATATACTCACATTATTTTCAATACATGAGACCCAATTTAGACTCTGTCGCTCATAGCTTAAAGTTAGCCATTAGCCAACACTTAGAATTTTCTTTGAACCATTTTATTTTCCACCTAAAATGTGGAAAATGTGGGTGCCTGAACTCACACTAATTTGATTTTTTTATTGTTCATTTTATCTGTATTTGGTAGCTGATGAAAAAATGACCATATCTTTTCAATCTGGAAATTCTATATTTTAGAGAATATCTCTTTTATCCTTGATTGCATAGGAATCAAATCTTAATTGAGCTGATCTTTCTCTTTTATTTTCTTAGTAAACCCAACCTGTGGACACTAAGGCATACTGAAAACAGTCTGTTCCTGAACCTCTTTAATAAATTACAGGCTAGATTATTGTAATATGAGACTCCCTAGTTTTGTTTTGTTTTAAGATTTTATTTATTTATTTGACTGAGTGTGAGCACAGAGGGAGAGGGAGAAACCCAGACACCCTGCTGAGCAGGGAGCCCGAAGCAGGGCTCGATCCCAGGACCCTGGGATCATGACCCGAGCCAAAGGCAGATGCTTAACAGACTGAGCCACCCAGCCACCCCTACATGACTCCCTAGTTATCACAAAAGTTTTACTGGATGCTTTGTACTTATGCATGCAAAGTTCAGTTCTCTCTGTCCAGTTCTGTAACAACTTCCTGCTATCTGCTGTCAATCCTGAAACCAGTGTCACTTGTTTTAGGTTTTAGTGACTGTAGCACCCTACTCCCTATATGATTATCATACTTTGAAACTCTTACTAGGTGATTCTATAGGAACAGTAACATAATCAGCTAGCAGACGTCCCCTGAGTGTGCCACTGCTGGACATACTTTGAGTCTTTTGTGAACTCTCAGTAAAACATTACATAGTGAATATTTTCATCTCAATTTTCATTGAGGAAACCATTTTTTCTGCCAAACAACAAAATAGAATGTTTTTATCCTTCCTTACCTTGCTCCCACCCATTTTTCTTTTCCCTCTCCTTCCTTCTTTCCCTCTCTCTTCTGTCTTTCCTTGTTAATTTTTTTTGTCAATCCCCTAGCCAAGTACATAGAAAAATGATTCAAACATAGAGAGATTTATACTTTAGAGATAAAGAAAACCATATAACCATAGAATAATGTAGACTTTTCAGAGAACCAAATCATTCAAAAGAGCTATCTAGAAAAATTTGTGAGGGAGGTTCCTTTGTAGATACAGCACTCATATTTAATTGATAGACTTGAGAAACTGAACTCAAGAAAATATTCAAGGATTTTCAAAGGACGTTATAAAGGAAATTCATCCCAATGAGGAATTCCATACATTCAGAAGACTAAATATGAAAAAAAAAAAAAAAGGAATAGACAACAAAGGAAGTATTCAAAACAGACCAGAAGAGACTTTTTGCTTTCAGCTAAGGATTTTTCACCAATTTAATCGTATAAAGGAAATGGAAAATTAACATTAGAAACCGAATAATAGAATTTGTCTCCTTCTAAAGCAACGCATTTGATTAATAGTCAGCAAACTATAACCCATGGGCCAAGTCAACTTACGTGCCTTTTGTTAACGTTTTATTGGAAAACAGCCATGCCCATTGGATGTTTTCATGTTAAAATGGCAGAATTGAATAGATACAACAAAGACTGTATGGGAACAAAGCCTATAATTTTTACTGCCTAGCCTTTTACAGAAAAAGTTGCTAACCCCAGGTTTATATAACTACATATTCACATATTCTTATTCCAAATATAAATAGTCAACATAGAATTTTTTTACATTAACAAATAACTTATTTATCTTCATGAAGTCTGAGTATTAAAAAAAAAAAAGAGAGAGAGGGAGGCAAACCAAGAAACAGACTCTTACCTACAGAGAACAAACTGATGGTTACCAGAAGGGAGCAGAGGGGAAGGTGGGGTTAAATAAGTGATATTGATTAAGGAGTGCACCTGTTGTGATGAGCACTGGGTGATGTATGCAAGTGCCAAATCACTATATTCTACACCTGATTTTCAAAATGGACAACCAAAAAAAAGAAAAAAATTTTGAAAAAAATAATTGAATGCAAAGTAGTGTGGGAAATCTGAGTGTGATATAAATTTGAATATCACCAATGAGATAGTCTAGTAAAAAGAATAAGGCCAATGTACAAATAGCAAATAAATATTTGTATATATATTTTTAAATGTATAGATCTATAAAGAAAATTTAACAACCGTCGGAATTAGTGACATGTGTTTCAAAATATAACAACGGAGCTCACATTTTCAATGAGTTCAGAAATTTACTTAAAGGTTCAATAAAAAATATTTTATTTGTGAGGAAAAATAATACAATAGGAAAATTATAGCATTTTTCTTCATTCTTTTATCAGTTAAATTCAAACCAATGTCATAAGTTTGCAAGCTGTTCTCATGCTGATTGCTCAATGTTGCGTCAACTAAATTATACTGAATTTTTACCCTTTCTCAATGGGAGTCGTTCTGATGAGAAATTAGCAGATGTTTAATGATTAAATATCTCAAGGTGATTTTCAATCATGGACGTTACTAAAATAATGCTGATATTTGATTTTTAAAATAAATGTCTTTGAAGATGTTTTTCTACCATATTATATATATACATATATAATATCAGCAGCCTGGCATTTCCCTGTCACTGTGAATGAATCTTAACTAGATGTGTGCTGCCTTGAAGGGATCCTGTGTTTTGTAAGATATCTAAGCTTACTAATTGGTCATAAATCTATCCTGTGAGTGGGTTTTCTTAAACTGTGAAAGATCCTTTACACTGTGAAGATTTGATGGCATTTTAAAATGCCAACCTTAGCCAATGTAGTTAGTTAGGCATATTTAGACTTTTCAGAGAGTGAAATGAGGTTAAGAATAAAAAGAGAAAAAACTATCTGCTATCTTCTGAGGGCATTAAAACTTTCATGACAGGACCAAAGAGTGCAGAGTGTGACACCAAAATATGCATTTCTAACTTTAGATTCGGGTCAACATACTTCAAAAGAGACTTAATATTGTAGCAATTTCTCATATGACACATGCATGCACCCCCGTCTCTGGTTGGCAAGATTTGTGAGAATTGAGGTGATAACCCAGCTGAAAGTGGAAGAAACAATGGCAGAAGCCCTGAAACTGTTTATTCAGGATGCTGCTTTCTACTTTTAAGTTCCTCTTCTTACAAATCCATTTGCCTCCCGATTATGAGTGCAGTATATGGTTAATATAAATATTAAGAAAATAAACATGTTTCTAACATATAAAATCCGTATATCTACAGTGCAGCAATTAACATCAAATGCTTTTTTTCTTTGAGTCCAGGGGGAAAAAAATCTCCACTTCATTTCATTATTATTATTATTTTTCTAACAAATGACATTAAGCTCCTCTCCCCTCACTTCTCTCTGGAGCATAACATTGAGACATTGTGACAATTTGTTAATTTGGAAATTTCCTGTGACTGTCTGAAATAGCATGGGTATCCGATTCCAAAGTGAGTTGGGACACTGGCCCAAATGCAAATTTCCAAGGAAACAGCTAAGTATTTTGTTTCCCTCACTTAGATCAAAGATATAAAAAAGGATCAAGAAGAGATTTTAAGGGGCGCCTGGGTGGCACAGTGGTTAAGCGTCTGCCTTCGGCTCAGGGCGTGATCCCGGCGTTATGGGATAGAGCCCCACATCAGGCTCCTCCGCTATGAGCCTGCTTCTTCCTCTCCCACTCCCCCTGCTTGTGTTCCCTCTCTCGCTGGCTGTCTCTATCATGTTGAATAAATAAATAAAATCTTTAAAAAAAAAAAAAAAGAAGAGATTTTAAGACTGTGGGTTTCTGAAGATACACCCTTGTAGAAAATTATTGCCATGCTCTTAAAGTCCCTCCAAACTTCAAATCAACTGTCCCCCATCCCTCCAAGAAGAGAAGGGTGAAGGTGACTTCTGACCCAAGCTGGACGACAGGGCCTTCCAGGAGATAAGAGAAAACTGGAACTGGGTGCTCTTGCAATTAATGGGCTTACCCATGATGATGCTGGACCCTTGCCCAGAGAATCTTAAAGATACCCTGTGTTTACCTTTCTTTGGCAGCATGTTGGGTAGAGAAATGAGAGATAAAGGATGCAGGCTTTGGGGGTTATTGCTGACTTGGTAATTAGCTGCCCTTCCTTCCAACAACTGTAACTAGAAAGTGCAACGTGAAACCTAGGGTTTAGTTTATGAAACTCCGTCTTGCTATGCATGACCAGTGTCATTTTACAAGGTATCTTGCCTCAGACTGTCTGCTAGGCTAGGATGGCAGCACCAAAAAGCAGGTCTGGGTGAGGTAGACTGTAAGAAAATGACTCACTGGGAAGGAAGCAGGAGAAGCCAGATAAGGAGACACACTCTTTCAGAGGGAGGAGCCACTGAAGTGCCCGATAGAAAGAGTAGAGGTGAAATGTGAACTTGACTATATGCTTCTCTCCTCCCATCCACCATCTTTAAACTCTAGCATGGTACAAAGCAGCTTTAATGAGTAGAGGAGGAGATGGACAAGGAGAAGAGAAGGTCCTCATTCCCTACACTGAGTACAGTTGAAAACCTCAAGCTTCTGGAGGTGGAATTAGTGAGAAATCTCACCTTTGATCAAAGTAACCGAAGTATAATGAACACATGGGAGGGACATTCTCATTTATTAGAGTGTGTATTTTGAAACTTAAATTAACTATATGTATAGTCTGTCACCTAAAATTGATCAAAAAGCATGCCAGAGTTTTCATCCAGTGACTTGGAAGGGGTAAGAGGCAAATAGACTTTAAATAGATTACCAAATAAAATAATTTGGGCAATGCAGTTTTTCTTTTATAAATTTTGCATTTAACAAAGTAGAGAGAAACTCAACACTTACTGAAGCCAAATTTGAGGACAAATGATTGTCCTCATGGATTAGCTATTTGTCCAGATAAGTAAATAGTTGTCCTTGGAAGACGACATATGCCCGAATAAGAAAATCATTTACCCAGACAAATTGGTTTGTATTAAGTTTTCTGAAGCAAAAGGGATATTTATTCTTTTGCAGTTGTGACTTCTTAGACAAAAACACCCTGGTGCAAACAGCTAAGTTGTGCTGACTCAGGTGGCCTCTTCCCCACCCCCTCCGGTGTACCTTCTCATCAGGAGTTGGAGGATAAACGCCACCGTCTGGGGTGGTGAGCTGAGGTGTAGACACTGCATCTCAATGTCTCATTGGTGGTAATTCATTCTCTGGGAGTGTCTGGTTTTCTCATTCTTTTTGCTGCAAGATCCTTTTAGACGGAGATTACAAAGTAGCATTTAGGACAGGAAATCACACATTTGAACACCCTGACATAGACTAATACTTAGAGAATGATTGTGACCAGAATTTTTAGTCCAGAGTGCCCAAATTAAACCATGAGAACAGTGTCCATCCCTAATCCAAAAAGACCACAAAACCCCAAATGGGGATATTTGCCAAATTGCCTAATTTTTGTGATTTGCTTGTTTGTGTTCTGGGTGATTTTTGTAATATTAAAAACCACAGAAATGCCTATGATGAGGTAAGTGAAAGAATTTTCCCACAGATGAAGCTTATTCAATCTAGAGAGGACAATATCCAGGGCTTCTGTGTTTTTAACCCTGTTTATCAACTCCACTGAAATTTGTCATCAAGGGCTTTATGGCTTTGGGGCTATGAATACCTCTCTGTTTTTCTCTGAACCATAGCTTATAGGATTTTCCCACCTTTCGGAATACCTTGTACATTGTGAAATAAAGAGGCTTGAGGGGGACCAAAAAGGGAAATTTAGTGCAGAATTCCCCTTCAATCGTCTAGGTGGTATACTTTATACCAACACCTAGCTGGGGCACCTGGGTGGCTCAGTCGATTGAACGGCTGACCCTTAATTTTGGCTCAGGTCATGATCTCCTTATTAAATCTAGGTTGTGGGGCGCCTGGGTGGCACAGCGGTTAAGCGTCTGCCTTCGGCTCAGGGCGTGATCCCGGCGTTACAGGATCGAGCCCCACATCAGGCTCCTCTATAAAATCTTTAAATAAATAAATAAATAAATAAATAAATAAATAAATAAATAAATAAATCTAGGTTGTGAGATCAAGCCCAGCATTGGGTTCTGTGCTCAGCAGGGGAGTCTGCTTGAGATTCTCTCCCTCTGCCTCTCCACCATCTCCTTCACTCTCTCTAAAAATAAATAAATAAATCTTAAAAATTAAATCAAGACCTATCTAGTTTGTTTTTTTTCTTCATTTTGAAGTAACTCATCTAAAGTGATCACTTCTTCCAAAAGAGCGAATTAATGGGCCAAATTTAACCCTGTGTGCTATGAGGGCCTATATTGAACTTAGGCATCACTTTAGCAAGATAATAAATTCCCTTTTTTTTCCTCTGGCAGGAGAGAATAGTTTGATTTTTTAAACTTCAGTGAGAAATAATTGAATTATAATAAACTGCACATAAAGTGAAGAATTTATCAGTTTATATATATATACATATATATAAATTATATATATTTAAATCTATATTTAAATATGGATTTTTATTTATAGATGTATATATAAATCCCTGAAATCATCGCCATAATCAAGATAACCACTAACACTGTCTTTGTGTGGCTTTTACTCTGAGGCTCTGTTTATGCCCAATCCCCAGGCAGCACAGTCACCAGCTTTCTTCTAAGTCGTTGGCATTCTTTATAACTTTATAATAAATGGAATACAATATGTATACACATATGTATAATATATGTATGCATTATAATATGCATGATACAGATGTATGAATTATTTGACTCAGCATCATGATTTTGACATCCATCCGTGGTAATTCATGTACCAAATTTCCTCCTATTCTATTGCTGAAGGTTATCCGTTGTCTGAATGTGCCATGACTTACGCATTCACATGTAGATGGACATTTCAGTTTTCCTTTTGCAGCTATTACATGCAGAGCTGCTATGGACATTTGTGTTTGAGGATGTGTGGATATATTTTTTTCATGAGGGAGTTGTGGGGGTGGATTGGCAGGTCATATAGTAAGTGAGCAATAATTATTTAAGAAACTGTCAGATTTTTTCGCAAGAATATACACCACTTGATATTCCTACCAGTAGCGCACGAGAATCTAAGTTGCTCCACAAACTTATCAACACTTGCAATGATCCCTTTGTTTTAACATTCCCTGTTCTAACGGATGTGCGGTGCCACCATATTGGGTTTTAATTTTCATTTTTCTAAAGACTAATAGTGTGAAGCATATTTTCACGTGGTTATTTGCTATTCATATGTCTGGTGATGTGTCCATACAAATCTTTTGCCTATTGTGACATTGTGTTTTGTTCCTCCTGTTGTTGCTATCATGTTCTTGAATTGTGTTTTTTAAATATTCTGGGTACAAAACCTTCCTCTGACACACAGGTTTCGGTATTTTCTTAGCCTCTGCCTTGCCATTTTCTTTTCTCAAAAGTGTTTGCAAAGAGCAAAAACTTTAATAGTGTTAAAGAAATCTAATTTCTCAAAAAAAAAAAAGAAATCTAATTTCTCATTTTGTTCTTTTTTATGGATTGGGAATTTAGTGTTCTAAGAAATCTTTACCTCAAGATAGGAAAGATCTTTGGGGAGCCTGAATGACTCCGTCGGTTAAGCCTCTGACTCTTGATTTCTGCTCAGGTCATGATCTCAGAGTCATAAGATGGAGCCCAGCATCAGGCTTCGTGCTCAGTGGGGAGTCTGCTTGGGATTCTCTCTTCCTCCTCTGCCCACTACCCATGCTTTTCTCTCTCTCTCTCTCTAAAAATAAATAAATAAATCTTAAAAAAAAGAAGGAAAGAAATTCTTTCTACTTCCTTCTAAAAATTTTATACTTTCAGGTTTTTCATTTAGGTCAATGGTATATCTTGACTCCATTTTTCTTTATGGTATGGGGTAAAATTTGATATTTGCATCTATTTCTATGGATATCCAGTCGATCCAGTATACTTTGTTAGCTTCATTTTTCCCTATTAAATTGGAGTATCCTTTAAATTAATTAACCATAAATGTGACTAAATACGTAGAATTCTTGTTCTTCTCCACTGACTACAAGTCCATCTTTTGCAAATATCAAATCATCTTGATTATCATAGATTTATAATAAATCTTGAAAATAGATAAGTCTTCCAAACTTTTGTTTTTTTACATTGCTCTGGTTATTCTATACACTCTTTTATTATGTTTATAATGTTTGCCAATACCCATCAAAAATATTGTTGGAATTTTGATTGGTACAAAATTGAATCTATAAGTGAATTTGGGAAGATTTGCCATTTAAAAAAAATAAGGCCTTCTAACTTATCAGCATTGCATATCTTCCCATTTATTCTGGTTATATTTAATTTCAATATTTTGTGTTTGAGATCACAAGTTTTGGACACGTCTTCTTAATAGATTCAACTTCAGTTATTTGTGCCATTGACCCTATTATAAATTGAAAATTTTTAAATTTTTCTAATAATTAATACCCAGAGTATTAGGGCAATATTGATTTTTCTACATTAACCTTAAATGCTGTGACCTTGATAAATTTATTTCCTAGTTCTTGTTGTTCTGAGAGAATTTTCTGTAGACTTTCTGGATGTTTTTTTGTAAACAATTATATAATAAATAATTAGGGAAATATTTACTTCTTTCTTCCCTTTAGGCTCGCCCTTTTCTTTCTTTCTTTCTTTTTCTCTTTCTTTCTTTCTTTCTTTCTTTCTTTCTTTCTTTCTTTCTTTCTTTCTTTCTTTCTTCTTTTCCTTCTATCCTTCTTTCTTTCTTTTAAATTCATTTATTTATTCCAGAGAGAGAGAGTGGTGTGTGGGGGGGGGGCGTTGGGGGATGTAGGGAGAGGAAGAGGCAGAATGAAAGAAATCCTCAAGCAGATCCTCACTGAGCATGGAACCTGACCCACTCGGGGCTTGATCCCAGAACCCCAAGATCATGACCTGAGTCAAAATCAAGAAACAGGATCTCAACCAAGTGGTCCACCCACGTGCCCCTAGGCCTTTTATTTCTTTGTATTACCTTGTAAAATGGATGGGAGGACCTCCAGTAAAATACTGAATAAAAGTGATGAAAGAGAGCCTTATCTTCAGTTTCAAAGAGAAAAATGTCAAGTTTTTCACCATGAAGTATAACATCAGGTGAAGAGCTTTATGAATGCACTTTCACAATTTGAGGAGGTTTTCTACTATTTGTAGTTTATTGAGCAGTTTTGTCATGAATGAGTATTGAATATTCTCAATTTTTTTTTTACATATATGAAAGGAACATATACTTTTTTTTTTTCCTTTCTGTTAATATGGTAAATGCTATGTTGTGTTTTCCAAATGTTAGACCAACTTTTCATTCCTGGAATAAACATTACTTGGTACTGATGTATTATTCATTTTTGTGAAGTATAATTAACATACAGTGTTAGTTTCAGGGGTACGACATATTGATGTGGCAGTTTTATACATTACTCAGTGCTCACCATGGCAAGTATAGTCACCGTCTATCACCACATAATGTTATTGAAATATTATGACTATATTCTCTACCATTTTATCAATACTGTTAAGTTCAGTTATTCAAGTTGTTGATTTTTTAAAAGGATTTTCCATCTATTAGACATACTGATCAATAATCTGTCTCCCCCACCCCTCCACCTTCTCACTTGCTCACACTTTCTGTCTCTGTGTCTCCTCTTCCTCCTCTCCTCTTCCATCTTTTCAAGATCTTTGTCATTTCTTGGCATTAGGGTAATGCTAACCTCCAAAAGAAAAAAAATAGTTGGGCTGTAATATCTCATATTCTAGTTTCTGAAAAAGCTGGTGTAATATGGTGTTATTTTTTCCTGGTGTAATATTTCAAAAGAATTTGTCATTAATATCATTTGGACCTGCAATTTGCTTTTGAAAAGTTTTTAATAAGCTTAAACGTGTTTTAGCAACCTATTTTCTCTTATTGAGAATTAATAACAGGGACTCCTCGGTGGCTAGAACTATCCTATGACCCAGTAATTGCACTACTAGGTATTTACGCAAGGGATACAAAATTACTGATTTGAAGGGGCACATGCACCCCGATGTTTATAGCAGCACTATCAACAATAGACAAATAATGCAAATGTCCATCAATTGATGAATGGATAAAGAATTTGTAGTGTGTGTTTGTGTGTGTGTGTGTGTGTGTGTGTGTGTGTATAAAACTCAGCCATCAAAATAATGAAAAATAATGAAATCTTGCCATTTGCAATGACGTGGATAGAGCTAGAGAAAATTACGCTAAGTGCAACCAGTCAGTCAGAGAAAGACAGATACCATATGATTTCATTCACATGTAGAATTTAAGAAACAAAACAGATGAACATAGGGGAAGGGAGAAAAAGCAGGGAGGCAAACCATAAGAGACTCTTAACTGTAGAGAACAAACTGAGGGTTGCTGGATGGGCTAAATGGGTGATGGGGTTAAAGAGGGCACTTGTGATGATCACTGGTTGTTATATGTGAGTGAAGAATCACTAAATTCTACTTCTTTTTAAAAAATAATTTATTTATTTGAGAGAGAGAGTGTGAGAGAGAGAGAGCAGGAGTGGGGAGACAGGCAGAGGGAGAGGGAGAAGCAGACTCCTGGCTGAGCAGGGAGGACCACGTGGGGCTTGATCCCAGGACCTTGAGATCATGACCTGAGCCAAAGGCAGACGTTTAACCATCTAAGCCACCCTGCTCCCCCCCAAATTCTACTTCTGAAACCAATATCACATGTTAACTAACTAGAATTTAAATAAAAACTTGAAACAAACAAAAAGATTTAATATCGATGATGCAATTTGTGTATTTGCAGGCTATTTGTCCACCTCATCTAAGTTGTTGAATTTGTTGGCAAACATCTATTTCCTCATAGTGTTTTTTTGCTAATCTTTGAATGTCTACAGACTCTGTAATAACCTTTTTCATTCCTGAGAATGGTGATTCGTGTTCTCTCTCTCTGTTTTTTTTTTTTTTTTTTATCAGTTTAGTTAGAGGTTAGCCAAACTTTAAAGCACTGGTTTTGACTTTAATTTTCTCTGTTGTCTTTCTGTTTTTAAAATCATAGATTTCTGCTTTTATCTTTATATTATGTGTCTTCCACTTATTTTGGAATATTTTGCTCTTTTTGTTTGTTAATGTGGAAAGTGAGTTCACAAAATTTATGTGATTTTATGTAAGCACACTTTATTATATGCTGTAATCTTCTGTCATTTATTTCAAAATATTTTCTAGTTTCCCTTGTGATTTCATCTTTGATCCATAAATGAAGCACATATTTTTAATTTTCATATTTGGAGTTACGTATCTAGATATTTTATTTTTATTGCTTTGCACTTCAGTTCTGATGTGGTCAAAGGATACTTCGTACGAATCTGACTCATTAGATTTATTGCAATCTTTTATAGTTCAGCATACGGTCCACTTAGTAAATATAACACATGTAGTTTTTTAAAAATGTATTTTGCTCTTTTAGAATAGAAGAGAGTGCCCCTTTGTGTTAATGACTTTTTTGGGGGGGTGGTTTCCCAGCTTTTTTACAATTGCCAAGAGAGGGGTATTAAAATCGCTTAAAATATGGAAGCATCTATTCTTTTATGTATTTTGAAGCTATGTTACTTGACGTACACACATTTATAATATTATATCTTATTGATGAGTTGTCCTTTTCATCATGATAGAGTATCCCTTTTCCTTTCTGCTAATATTCTTTGTCTTGAAATTTATTTTATCTGATATTAACTTTTATACTCTAACCTTCTTGAAACAACTCCTTATATGACACATTATTTATATCTACTTAGTTTCTACTTACCTGTATTTTTAAAGCACATTTATTGCACTCAGTGTATATTTGAATCATGCTTCTTAAAAACCAAATTGGTCAACATCTGCATTTTAATTGGACTAACTAGGCTATTGACATTTAATAGTCTAATAGGCTAATTTGGTTAGATTTACTAACCAATATAAACTAATTGTTTAGATTTGGATATATCATTTTATTTTTGTTTTCACCTCTGTTCTGTTGCTGTTGCTGCTGTTTTTTTTTTTTCGTTGTTGTTCCTCTGTTACCCTTTTCTTCCTTTTAAAAATTATTTGAATATATATTAACATATGTTGTATATATACATATATGTGCATGTATGTGCATACACACACCCATATCAATCTGACTTTACCAATTGACTCTCGGCCATGTGATTTATTATTTTATTTTTGAGGTTGCATTGGGGATTATAATATACAGCCCTAACTTTTCACAGTCCACTTTGAGTTTATATTTTACCACTTTACATAAAAGCCAGAAGACCTACAATAATATAATACATTTTGCAGTAACACAGATCTCTGCTATTTCTATTGATGTTTTCCCATTCTTCATCATCCAAGTTCCTTCTTGTGTCCTCTCCTTTCAATCTGCAGATTCACTTTTAACATTTCTTCTAGAGCAGTTCTACTATTGATCATTTTTTCTCTTTAGTTTCCTTCCTTTGCCAATATTCTTATTTTGCTTTAATTCCTAAAGAATATACCACTGGATATAAAGTTCTTGATGCATAGTTCATTTCTGTTTACACTCTGAAGATGTTTTTCCATTATTTTCTGGCCTCCGTGGTTTTGAAAATGAATCTATAGTAATTAAAATTGTTGTTCCCTTAGTATGTAACATGCTTTTTTACTCGCTTCTTCTAAGATATTTTCTTAACCTTTGGTTTCATCAGCTTGACTGTGATGTCCCTAGGTATAATATCATTTGAATTCATCAATTTTGTGGTCATTGAGCAACTTCAATCTATAAATTTATGACTTTCAACAAATCAGACACTTTGAATATTATTGCTTTAAATATTTTTTCCTTCTTCAGTCTTTCTCATCTTTTTTCCGAACTCTTATGACCTGTTCAGTGAAACTTTCTAATATTTTCTCATATGTCCTTGAAACTTTGTCCTTTTTCCTTTTAATTTCTTGTCTATTCTTTATATTGGGCAATAATTATTGATCTGTCTTTAATATTATTAACTCCTCTATCGTATCTATTCTCCTATTGAGCTCATCCAGTGAAATTTTACTTCAGATATTAGAGTATTCAGTTTCAAAATACTCATGTGTTTCTTTTTATAGTTTATATTTCTCTGAACTTAAATCCTTATATTTATCTCAGGTATATTTGACTTTGTCTCAGAGTTATCATAGTTAAAGAATATTTTTAAAGTCTTTGATAATTTGAGTATCTGCATTATCTCAGGGTTGGCACCGGATTGTATTTTCCCTTGCAACTTGGTTACAGTTCCTGTTTGTCTTTTTTTTTTTTTTTGATGTTGAGTCATTTTGCATTTCATCCTGGAAAACATTAGTGTTATTTCATGTACCAGTAAATCTTGTTATAATCCTCCGGGGATTATCGAGTTTTTTTTAGTTTAGCAGACATTAAGTTCCAAGTGCAAATTTTGCCTTAGCCTCTATGACAGGTTGTTCAAATCTCAGCTTAATTCTTTATGGCTTTACTATGGCAGTTTAGGTCAGTCCCATGCATCAGTAAGTCTCTGGGTATTATGAGTTTCAGGTAGCTTTTCAGAACCAGGTACTGCCAAAAGGTACTTGTGTCTCAAATCCAAAAACAGGCTTTGGTGGCCACCCAATAGTTTTAGGCAAAACACCTCTCCGAAGTTGTTGTGTCTTATTGTATGGCTTCAGCACCAACTCACAAGTGTAGTTAGATGTGAGGCAGTGATAGTTGTGAGTAGAGAAATCATCTAGTAGTAATAGCTCTGAAACTAAAACTACACACTGAGATTTCATGGTGTGGTGTGTAAAAGTGATACTGCTCCCAAGTGATGACACTTGCTAGCTCCTGTGAAACGCTCACACTGCTTGTATTTATGATCACAGTGACATCCATTGCTACATGTGATATGATCGGAGATTTTAAGCTTTTGATTATCTTATCTATCACAATGTTTGCCATATAAGAACAACTAAGCAGTTTACTGAATTTACCTATGCAACTTTCATTGCAAGCCAATGGTAATATTGGGAGCCGTGTGACCCCCATCAGGGAAAGCATACAAACCTAAACGTTGGCTTGACCATACATTTTGAACAGATAAATGGATAATTTAACCAGATATTTGGTGTGACCAAAGAAGTAAATATCAATAATTAGAATATGGACAATGTGGCTATGATAGTAAAGAGGTAACATGATCTAATAGCAATATGGACTCTTAAACAATCACACAGAAAATAAAATATCTAAGAAAACAAAAAAATAAGGACAGGCAGGTTAAAGCATGATCATCTATAGTTTCAGTCCTATGCAACTTAGTTTTTGGGTCTTTGGCAGAATCCGCAGTTCAAAACGTTGCATACTTGATCTTAAGCTCTTGAGGAAAGCCTGTCCCCTTTCACAAACACATACACACAAAAAAACATTCTGGGAGATTTCTAAGAATTATGAGCTTGCATTTACTGGCTGAGAGAGTATCCAGTGATCTAAGGATGGCTTATACCTCTTCAGTTAAAAGACATGGAGCTGAGAATCAGCAACTCGTGAATTCAGTTTTGATAGTTACTAATACCCAGTAGGACTCCTTCAGTGACATCTGAAGTCAGTCTTTCTCACATGTTTTACTTTCCAGAAGAGGCTTGAAGTTATCTGATACTTCACTTATTTTAGTTTAGAGTTCTATTTTTTATTTATTTTGTCTGTTTTTTGCCTTTTCCAGATTGGGGAACATATAGATGGAGAAGTTTCTGAGTGAATCTTATGTCTCTACAGTGTGTGCTCCTGTTGATGGATGGTTAGGTTAGAACTTCTCACATAAAATCAAAGATTTCTCAAACTATCTATGCCAGAGACTCCTAGCAAGAAAGAGGTTCAACCCACAATGAGATAAAAGTATTAACCATGGGCCATATTTAAAACCATCGTGGACTGCACTTGTATGAAATCTCTTTCAAAGTCTTCAAAAAACCTTGAGGCTTGTTTGGATTCTTGTCCGATTTTGCCTTGATAGTTTTACCAGCATTGTGCTGATGACAGATGAGGCGTGCTCCAGAGACACCTTCACCAACTTTGTTAAGAATTTCCCACTGGGGTTGACTGAGTAGAGTGGCCTGTTGCACCTGGCTGTGAGGGATAAATTCATGTACAGTTAAAGATTTCAATTTGAGGTCCTCTGGTGCCATCATATGGCCACCTTGAGATTGTTAGAGATGATTCTCTGGTAATTTATATCCAGATATTGCCACGTTATTTTTTCATATTCTGGAACTTATTGATGGCTTTCCATGGCCTCTTTGAATCCTCAGAATATGCAGTTTGGGAAAGCCCAGAGGCCAGAATTTTAGCGAGAGTTGCTTTTTTGATGTAACGTTCAAGTAGGGCATCTACCATATTCTCTGTTACCTCTCCCTCTGTGTCCCACACATACCATGGGGTATTTTCCTTCATAATAGTTATCCCCTTAGGAAACGTTAGTATACTTTAGAGTTCTTAAGTCTTTTGAATATTTTTAATTGGGATTCCTCCTGAAGTGAAGAGACTCCTTGTTTCAAAGCCTCCTAAAGTCTTTATTCCCCTCCCTAAATTTATCCCCAATGTATTTATCTTCAGATTTTTGACAATCTCTTCTGAATGGAATAAGTTACAAGTCTGATATCAGGTCTTACAGATAAATTGAGACATATTATGGTATAATCCACCTAGTAATTTCTTAATTTAGTCATATGATAGGACCCACCAATAAATAAGATAATGACATTTTTAAAATAAAATGTCCAATAAATCTATTTGGTTTATGGGTAGCTCTTAGAAGCTAAGCAGGCATGAATTCTAAGCCAGTATTTAAAACATTAAAATAATGGATAAAAATGTGTGAAGGAATTAAAGTTTAAAAAAAGAAATGTGTGAAGGAGATTTGCAATTGAATTTCAGTGGATTTAAGTTTCCTTGATGAGAAGGCTGCCTCTTATCAGTGAGAAACAAAGATTGCACAATGTGAGAGACCATCAAGTTTGAGGGTCATCTTAAAACGAAGTTGGCAGAGGGTTGCATTAATTTACCTGCGACTGATCCTGTCCTAAAACAAGGTCAGTAGATTTTGCTACAAGGTAAAGAGAGTGTAAAAAGCTAAAGGTGTCTAATGACTTCCATGAAGTTAGAATACCGAGGGACTATCTAGGACATTCATAAACAACCACCAAAAAAATTAAGACGCATAATAGTTATGTAGACACAGGGTAAAGATTGTTTAGAGCTAATTTTAAATTACAAAACATCTCTATGATACTCAGATGGCACCATTCATCTCAAACTGTTTTCTAAGTGTCAAATATTTTATATTCTAATGCGTAGATTTCACATTTCTTGAGGTTTCATAAAAACAATGTAGATTTAACAATTGATTCCCCCAATATCTATCCACCTTATATAACAACAACATAGTTTGAGGAATTGAAATTAGCTCAGGGTTGGGACTGATTTGTTTACTCTTGACATAACTGGCTTAGGATGGTGGGCTATTTTTGGCTTGTATTTCATTCATTAATTTTACATGTCATTAAGTACAATTCATTAATTCTTGAATTTAATTAAATGCAAGAAAGGTTTGCTTAGGTTATTTTGTGCATTTCTTTAGTGAGAAATATTTTAATTGGAAGATTAGGGAAGGAAAACCAGATATTGCTACATAGAGAGCAACATAACCTAGCATTTATTTCTATCTATCCAAGGAAGTCTACAAAACAGAGTGCTTTCCCACAAGCATCAAAATAGAGTTATGTTTTTGTTGTTTTCCTAATCTCCGAGACAAAAATCAATAACACTTTAAGAATACTAGAAGACTTACTTTGTCAACTGCACGTTTATCTATGCTGGGGGAAATACAAATGTATATTTAAGATCAAAGCGCTTGCTATTCTACTTGACACCTTGAGTCTAATACATATTTGTGTTTCCTTAACTTTCATACTTCAGAAAAGAGGAGACCCATTATTTTCTGATAAATATCAGCATTAGCACAATTCACTCCTTTACCTGAAGGAGACAGAGAAAATGTTTAGCATTGCTATTAAGGCTGTAAGCCTTTTTCTGTTTTCAAGATGTGAAGGCTTGAAATCACCTTTGATAATTTTTCTCTTTGTAAAGCCACTAAATGTGCTTTTTATCTATGCAAATATAAAGCAAATGTTCTCTTCTGAAATGGAGTTATTGTATAAAGTTAAGGCCTGTAGGAGTAAAAACTGCTTTCATGAGATTGGAGATAATTTTTCATGCTGAAATGTGAGACACTTCTCTTGACATTATGATTCATTTTTGGAATGTATACATACTGATATATAAATATATACATATATACACATAGATATACACACAGATTTTGATGATAGCAAGTTAGAACTTATTACTTATCCCATTGCCAATGGGATATCACTGTATGTATTTGCAAGTTATCATACAATATGAGAGAGTCATAAACTGTGGGCAAAAGCTATGCAAGCTGAAGTTCAAGTTAAGGAGAAGAGACTTAGTACATTCTGAATAGAATTGAGAAATGCATTGATATTTAAAGAATGGAACTCTTGGGAGATTGATACCTCCAGTGTGGACATTGGCTATTACTAGCTTTGAGTATGTGATTTCTCAGGCGCTGAAACTTCAAGGAATTTTAAGCAAAAAGGCAATATATGGTGATATAACATGAGAGATAGCAAATACAAAAACAAGGGAATATTTTCAGTAGTATTTTCTAGAAATAGTAGACTGAAAAAAAGGAACTTCAAATGGAGACATAAGGAGGATCTTGAATATATCAGTATGATTATTGCATTATTATTTATGATCAAAGAGTGAGAAGGTCTTGAATTATTTGAAATCAGATGAAATCTAGACTAACTTGCATAAGAAAGATTTTGCAGTTCTGAACCTGCTTCTTAAAATTATCATGTCTGTTGAAGTCATTAATTTTTCATCAAAGTAAAAATGATAAAAATATTCTGTGTCCCCTATGTTATGTTTTCTTGAATTCCATAATCTCAAGGTTCATCATTCACTAATATATATTTATAGTGAAATTAGCTAAGTATTGTCTGTCTTATGTTCTGAGACTGTGAAATGGGGCTAATGTAATTATCTAATAAATTTGTTATAAAGAAATGAATATGATGGTGTCTGTAAAGAGCTTAGCAGAATTCCTTTTTTGTTCATTTTGTATTGTTCTTCATGTTATTATTTTATTTATTTTTTTAAAGATTTATTTATTTGAGAAAGAGAGAGCATGTGAGCGTACACCAATGGGGGAGGGGAGGAGAGGGAGAAAATCTTCAAGCATGCTCCCTGCTGAGTGCATAGCCAGAGGTAGGGCTTAATCCCATGACCCATGACATGAGATCATGACCTGAGCCGAAACCAAGAGTCAGATGCTTAATGGACTGAACCACCCAGGCATACCATTTTTTATTTTAAAATGATTTATCTATACCTGGGAGGATAGCTTGAAGATAGAAACAAGCAACCATTTACATATAGTGGTTCTAAGATGTGGTAAAAAGATAAAATGGCATATTCCCCTGTGTCTGAATGATTGCACAATGAGAACGTTGATGAACCATAAGAAGGCAGAACAGGGCAAGGGTAAGGCACATTGAGATTGTTGGGATCATACTTCCCATCATGTGAAAGACTGCACAGTGGCGAGCCCCATATTAAGTCTATACTGGAAATTTTGCCCAACGCACATACACACACACATCCTTCTTCCAACTCTCTTTCCATTAAACAAAGGCTGCAAGGGGATTTTCTACCTCACAGAGTTCTGTTTAGTTTTTGCCTATTACATTTTTTTCAGTCTTTGCAGATTCTTTGTGGAGGCCTGGGAAGCTCCCTTTATACCGTGTGTGGTCTAGTTCCATAACATTTGTTGAGTGACATACACGTCTAAAAACTGAGGATCGATATTGTGAATAAACAGCTCTTCTATGGCTGTCAGTGATATCCACACTTTAAAGAGTTTTGTTTTTTTTCTGTCCGTGGTTTTAAGATAGGCCAGTTAATACATTAAATGATAGGGTTTGGGAAAGACTAAACTGTGGACTAAGAACTCATGTAGTCATCAAGGACCTTTCTGATCACAGCTGCTGCCTCATGTCTGTCTATGTAACACCACATAGAGCAAGATTAAAATGAAAATGATTTGATTAAAAAGTAGAGTACTCAAAAAATGACAAGCTGTTATATTCACAGTATGTTTTGACAGCCAAGTGAAGGCATGTTTGCCCATACCATTTAAAAAAAATAGGTTTTATCTTATTGAGTTGTAGTAATGCTATTGGTCATATTAACACTTTTTCAAAATGGGAATTTTATAACACTAAATGACTTTTACCTATACAAACTCATTAATATCTTAAGAATTAGTATATTGTCTGTGTATTTCAAGAGTTTCCAAGAATGTAAGATAAATAGATCATTAATTTGTAATCACTTTATGTATGCTTTCACTTAAGCATGGCAAAGGAGCTTGCTGCTTAATAAAAATGTTGTTGTCATGATCAAGTTCAGCAAAGAAGGGACGCTATTTATTTGATGGACCAGTCTATATTTCCACATATACTTAAATGAAAGTTGATACTACCAGTCAAATAGTGATGGAAAAATGCTGTATATTTGATATGAGGATTTTTAAGAGCATTATCTAAAAAAAAAAAAAAAAAAGTTAAATAAGGCTTTTAGAGAGGAGGCAAGGCCATCACCCAAAGACTCTATTTGAGCCTTAGGTTGTGAAATATGAATTAATAGAATCTGTTACTTCCTAATGAGACCCAAGCAAGTTACTTAACTACTGTCCCTACTCCCACCTCTCTCCCTCTCTCTTTCTCTCAAACAAATAAACAAATCTTTTTTAAAAAAGTGTTGTGGACTTTTATTCTAGGAGAGATTCTTCAAAGTTAGGAAATCCTTGAGAGAAATTTGATTTAACAACGTAGTCTTTAGTCTCCTAGAATGGGTCTGCTTCAAGGATCTCCACCACACTCCAGGATGGGAGTTATGGCCTTAGCACAGACATGGCAGTGATTTCCAAGGGAAAAGCCAGGGCTCTTGGTCAACTCTGCTTTTACAGGAAGAAGTCTGCAAAAGTGTGCTTACGTGCCTCCATGCCTGTTGGGACTGCTTTCCAGGACTCTCTTATTGGTTGCAAAAGGCCATAGGGTCTTGGAGTAGTCGTGAAATCAGAGACTGGCTTCCATCACTCTGAATCACGAAAACTTCAGACTTTTGTGAAAACTCTTATTGTCTATTGGCTTAATGGGAATAAGTAAGATACATGCTACCTTAAACTGGATTTGGGGAGCAGGGAATATCTTTGAAAGTTTTTATACATATCATTAATATTAGATTTCTTCATAAAACATCTCCAGTAATTTAGACTATCTTCTCACTACAGCAACCTGTATTAAAAAAACAAAAAAGAAAAAAGGAAGAAAAAATCAAAATTAGCTTTCTGCCCTTTGAGTAGCTCTCCCTATTCCATTATAACTATTGCTAAAAATATTTTATATGACTGGATATTTTGCTCATGCTGCCTTTTTAAAAAGATTTATTTATTTATTTTTAGCAAAAGAGAGCAGGCAGAGGGAGAGAATCTTAAGCAGACTCCCTGCTGAGAGCGAGTTGAACATGGGGCTTGATCTCACAACCCTGATCATGACCTGAGCTGAAATCAAGGGTCGGCTGCTTAACTGAATGAGACACCCAGGCACCCTGCTTATGCTATTTTCATGTTATATTGCTTTACCTATATACACAGCCTTCAGTCAACATCCAACAATGAGATAAAGTAAGCTTAGCACTATCATTTGTCAGATACAATGCAGCAACAGTTACTAAGTGGTTACATAAGGCAGGGTCAGCCCTCTAGATGTTTCCCTTTGTGTTGACTATACAGATCCACTAAACCCCTCCCAGTCTGTATTTTGTTTTCCCAGATCTTAATATTTTATAAATATCATATTTTGCCATTATTGTCCTTTTTCTTTTTTAACTGATAGTATTCAGTAATGGCAAATATTTGATATATTTGGACTAGAGATGTTTGGAATAGACAGTTTATTAGTCTTAAATGCAGTGAGGATTTATAAAGTTGATAGTGGGATACGGAATATTCATAAGAGTAGCATAATTTTTTCAAATGGAATTTTTCCCACTGTCAATGTAATTACTGAATTTGTTCGACAATATTTACAAGAGGTATTATAAGTTACGGCTTACTCAGAGTACTAGAAAGAAGAAGCCATAAATAGTAAAATACAACGGAATAAGCCAGTACGTCTTGTGTGTGTGTGTGACTGATTTCCCGTGCTCCACTCCTTAACTTCTTATTGCTATGGTCCTTGGACTTTAGGAGTTTTACCACTATTAAGTAAATAGGTCTGAAATCCATGCAAATATCACGTAAACCTCGCTTATTAACTATTTGTAAAACCACATGTATACACAGTGAATTGGCAAAATTACTATATCCTAACCATAGCTTCAAGAGAACAATATTAGCTAATTCATTATAGCAGACTCAAAAAGTCAGTCTTTCAAGCCTAAATTTCTTTGTAACTTCACATCAGAGAAAAATCCCACAATGCAAAGAAAATATTTATCACACATTTAAAAATCAGTAGCTTTTAAGTAGTATGAAATTCTGGAAAAAACACAATACAGGATTAATTAGAATACTTAGAATAATGGCACGAACCATCCATGCTGTTCTAAAAACCAAGTCAAAAATAGAACACACACACACACACACATGCACAACAATGAGCTCCTTAAATATAGACTCCCATGAAAAATTAAATATAAACAGTATAGAAAACAAAAGCACAGTTGGTTCAATTTATTTCAGGCTTGCACTTTGATTTGTATTAACTTCCCTGTTCCTCATGCCTCCTCACTAGTGCTTGTTTTCATGGGTGGTTTATAATTCATCATTACATTCAGTGAAGCATATGGCTCCTTCCACACGCACAAAATGAAATGCATGTTTGGGGACTACATACCTAAATATGGGCCTTTCCTTACTCTCAGGGTATTTTTTTCAGAAGTCTCTGTGAAGCTACAGCTGCAGCCATGTCTCTCACAGATCATCAACACTGTCAAATGCATTTAGGAAGACAGTCAAATGGGCACAGGCAATTTCTGCAGCATAAAGAGTTTTGTCTGTATTTTTAACTGCTAGAAAAGAAAAAAAGGATATTTCAGTAGTGGAGAAAGCCCTAAGGTGGTATATTCATCATTTTCCCACTTCAATAGGACACAAAGAAGAAATATGATTCCATATTTTTTATTTTGTAACAATCAGTGTGGGAAAGATATTAAGCTTACCTATGAAAAGAATAAGAATTGTATATTGGGTATGTAAATATTCCCAATTCAAAGTCAAATACAAGAGACTTGCATAAAAAGTAGTAATTCTGTAAAGTTGTATACAAGTCATAGACACAGTGATAGGAGGTAAATCTAAGCAGATCTAAAATATGAATCCTAATTTTGTTATCAGATAAGGTGAATGCATGAAATAAGACAAATCATTAAATATACGAAAGAAAGCCACTTGGTAAAATTAACAGATACAACTTAAATACAATAATTTATATTATCTCTGCATCAAAGAAAATAGCAGCAACATTAATTTCAGAAGTTATAAGAGAAAATAGAACATTCTAGTAGTTAAATTTATTTTTGAAATTGAGATATATTTTACATGCTGTGAAATTGACTTTCTGCGTTTATAGTTCCGTGAGTTTTCACAGATGCATATAGTCGTATAACCACCAGTTTAATCAAGATACAGAATAGTTCCAAAGCTCCCTTATTCCCCCAACATTCCCTCATGCTCCCTTGTAGTCAATCTCTCCCCCAACACCCCAGTCGCTAGCAAACACTGATCTGTTTTTTGTCTCTATAATTTTGTCTTTTCCTACATGTCATATAAATGGGATCATACAGGACCTGGCATTTTGAGTTGAGCTTTTTCACTTAGGATAGGTAATGTGTTGAGATTTACCTATGTTGTTGCCTACCTGTAGTTCTTACTGGGGACACTGATCTCATATAAATGGATTCCTTATGTTTGCTCAGACATACTTATTCTATGGGTTGAAGATAGGGCATAAGAGACTGTATTTTTAATAAATAGTCTTACATTATTTGGTGCAAGAGGACTATGGACTATATTCTGAGAAGCCTTGAACTAGGCAAGGGTAAATTTCCAAAAACTAATTCAGAAGATTGTTTACAGGTAGAGTTAAAACTGTAGAAACTTAGAGCTTCTGGCACTGTACCCATTCCTAAAGCTGAAAGAACCTTGAGGGAGCATAGATCCTAGTTTTATTGAAAAGGTTCTCATGAACTAATAAGACACCCCACTCTAGAAGACAGAGTGGGCATTAAATCACAGATCTTATACACACATATGCAACAGTGATATATATGCATTTTTACCCAAATTCTAGGATATAAGCACGTTGCTCTACTGTGATCATTTGTAAAAAGAGTGTATGATCAAATGTGTCCTTATTTACATTTTATAGATAAACCCAACTGAGGCATAAAGAAAGGATCGTCTTTCACCTTAAAAGCAGAACTTGGTGATTACCAGCTTTAAAGTCAGGGACACTTGGATTCTGATTCTGCCTCTGCTACCTGTCATCTGTGTGATCTTCAAAGGTGAACTTGCTTTCTTAGAACTTCAATTTCTTCTTCATGGACGTGGTTATTGGAAAGATCAAATAAGGTGCAGAAAGTATTCAGCAGAATGTCTGGAATTTTTAGTAAACAGTTAGCAAATGTAAGCTAAATTTTTTTAAATCATTTTTAACTTCCCATTTCCAGATAAGGCAATTGCTGTCAACAGGATTACCTTCTTCTTTTTCTGGTCATGTGTGTGTCTAAAGTCAGAGCAGAGAAGTGAGGAGACAAACTTTAGTGGGAGGGATTTGTCTCAGGATTGGAATAATGGGAAAATACTACCATGAACATTGACATTGATGGCATAAAGCTGCTCTCATAGCTTTGTAGAAGTTTGGTCAATTTATGGTTCAGACCATTCCTGGAAGACTCAGAGAGCTAAATTTTGTAATGGACAATTTCATGTCAGAGTAGGCCCCTTATCCCAGCTTAGTAGCTGAAGCCATTGTAGAAATGGAAATTTAAGTAGATTGTGTGCTCTGTTGTCTCTAAAGAGTTCTGAGAGTCCAAGAGGTGACAACACTCACTTAAACTACCTTTTCATGCTGACCATGGGTGATGCTATGATGCTGTGGGAACACAAAGAAAAGGTTAAGTAAACCAAAATTTCTTTAACTCTCCAGAGAGAAACTTGGGCTTATATCCCAAAAACCTTTCAGTCTTTATCCACAGATAACTGAAGCTTCCCTCTTTGCCTTTTTGTTTAAAGTGTCAATACATTTTCTATTTTTCTTAAACTCTAGATGGCTCTACTGACTATGAGATAACAATAACAATGTATACACATGTTTATAATTATTATAAAATCATAAATGTTAAGGAAACATATTCATCATACTTCGTGTTTCCATATGGAGAATTTTTAGGTAGCTTTTTACTCTCAATTTTTCTGAAATGTCAAAAATGCTCATCAAATCTACATTTTTTAATATATTGCCTAGTTAAAAAAAGTTGGGGGCACCTGAGTAGCTCAGTCAGTGGTCTGCCTTCAGCTCAGGTCATGATCCCAGGTCCTGGGATCAAGCCCCACATTGGACCCCCTGCTCAGTGAGGAGCCTGCTTCTCCCTCTCCCTTTGCAGCTCCCCCTGCTTGTGCTCGCTTGCTCTCTCTCTAAGAAATAAAATCTTAAAAAAAGTTTATTGATAAGCAGAAATATTGAATATTTAAAGAAAACTTGCATTCTTCACTGTACTTTGTGTTTAAATATTATTTTTTTAATTTGAGAGTACACTGAGAAAAGATTATGAATTTGATCTGATCTATAAATATTTATTTGCTTAATTTTTTTATATTACAAATTTATTATTTTTATGTCTCTGGTGGTTTAAAATAGTCCACTGAGTCATTTGTATGTTCCCAATAAGAAAGTCCATTTTAATTCAAAGTACGCATGAATTGATGTAAGATTTATTCCTGCAGATATTATAAATATATACATGGCAAAAAGGAAATCAGCTGCTTCTCACTTAAATCTTATTTTTCCTCATTTGTATGTATTCCTCCTTGCCTCTTCCTTCCATTTTTACTCTTCCTCTCCTTGTCCTCACTTATGCAACTCAAAGTTTGGCACACACATAAAAAGGACTTAAAAAAAAAAAAAAAACTAAAAATAAGAAGACCATATGTGTGTAGGAATGGGTTTTCAAACCAGACTGACTGAGAATCTCAGCTCTAACACTTCCGGCTAAAAAAATGGAGCCAATTTTCTTAACTTCTTCATGACTCAATTTGTTTTCATAATTAGTTAATATGTGTTCACTTAGAAGACTGTCTGAGATATAGTAAGTGCTAAATAAGTGGTAAGCGTTATTTAGCAGGAATAACGATTGTTTAACATCAAGAAATATGAGAAGATGGGCTTAATTTTGAAAATTACCATAATTAAAATGAAACATTAATTCACACACAGTAATATATTTGCATAAATCATCAGGATACCATCAACTCATTGGTAGCAAATAAAAATTAATTTAGAAAGTGTTCTGCATAAATATATAAGAACAGTTTCTTAAAAGTTACTAAAATAAGTGGGAGTCAATGAGATACCAGCAATCACCAATTTACGTGACTGTAATTATAACCATTGCCAATATCAAGTATCGGAGAGTTTGTGAAGCCACCAGAACTCTCACACACTGCTGGTGGGATAGTGAAATGGTGCAATCGCATTGGCAAACTGCTTGTCAATTTCTATAAAGTTAAATCTACTCTTATGATACGGTAATGCAATTCCACTTATAGGCATTTACCAAAATGAAATGAGAATATATGTCTACAAAATGATTTGTACATGAAAGCTCGTAAAAATGTTATCCATAATGATCAAAAACTGGAAATAACGCAAATGTCCATCAGTAAGAGAATAGATAAATTGTAATGAGTTTCTTTAAAGGAAATACTTCTTAGCAATAATGTGATGCAAACTACTGATACATCATATTGAATGAATATCAAAAATATTTTGTTGATTATGACAAAAAATCATACAATTTTATTTATTTGAAATTATAAAATAGGCAAAACCAATCTATAGTGATGGAAAGGTGTTCACTGGTTGATAGCCCCAGAGTAGGAAGTATTGACTGGAAGTAACAGTGAGGACATATCTGGGGTAATGGAAATGCTGTGTTCTGATCATGGTGGTATTACAAGGGTGTGTACATTTGACAAAATTCATTGACATATACCCTTAAAATGGGCACAATGTATTGTAAACGATTTAAACCTCAATAAATGACAATAGTAGGGCTATCCCCAATATTGAAGATTAACTAAGACAAATAAATGTGATTTTTTAAAAGTGATAATTTTGGAATGGGCAAGGTAAGGACTAGACTTGAGGATACAGTGATCTTAACCCAATAGAGAAATCATTATATGAGGCAAATTAGAAATATATAAGCCTTCACTTGCTTTATTAGTAAAAATCACCTGGCTCCATAGCATTTTCCAGATGTTTCTAAACACATTCTCAGTATTGTTAAGAAATATGTTAGGAGTTGTCCCATATTATTTTCTGTTCCCGGCAGTGAAGTACCGCATGGACTAAGAGCTGAGTGCTGGGGATTCCTAGGGGTCCCCCAATACAGAGCATTTCTGTTTTGTCCCCAGGTTCTGAACAAGTTGAGATTTGCAATAAGGAGTAAATATCAAGGTCAAAATATTGCCTTTATAATGGATAGAATCAGGTAGGAGGACACAGATTAGCATAAACGCAAAATGGGCCCTCTAATGCAGAGCTAGGGAGACAGCCAGGCTGTGAAAGGTAATACTGGTGCAGGTCAGTGAGGCTTAGAAACCAGCAGAGCAAACAGAAAACACATGTTCTCCATGGGCAAGCTCAATGTATAGGGAAAAAAAACCCCTCAGTTATTCATTCTAAATTTCCAAATCACTTATTTCTTTCCACTACACAAGGGACAGAGTAGAGAAAAAGGGAGGTTGAAGGAAACAGTGGGAGTGGTGAAATATCATTCCTCTCGTGGAGAAAATACTTTTTATTTCTCCCACTTAGATTCATTTTGTATTTTTCTCCATCCTGATGAAAATTCCAGGAGGCTGAATTTATGGACTCAATCAACAGGATTCCTAGAGCGCTTGACCCAGTGTGTATGGCTAATGGGAGGCACTGGAGGAGATAGGAGGGCAAGTATAGGGTGAGGGTGGCCAGTGGCTTCCTTTCTCTACAGAAGTCTAAATCCTTACCTGTAGCCCTTTCTATTGACCTGGCTCCAGTTCTTTCTCTGCATTAAAACATATTTTACCCTTGGACCCTTCTTTCCTACAGGTAATAACATCTCTCATGGTTTGCTCTAACCCTGGCCACTTGGGTAGATATTCCCTTCTTTAAACTCTCCATGATTGCCTGTTAGGGTGCTTGGGCGAGGTGGGGCAGTTACTGTATTAAAATGGCAGTGTGTTCCCAGCTGTTCACATTATAGTACAATCAAATCCTAACATCCAGGTTCTCTCAAAATCCTCTTATTATTCATATGATAGTGAAAAATTTATATATCACCATGACTAAGAAACACAATAGAAATTTGAATATCTAGCAGAACATAATGATATGCCTGGTTACAAATATGAGTGCTTTATTAAGCATATGGTGGTCCAGGAAATGTGAACATCAGTCATTCAAAATAAGAAATGCATCAAGATAAGTTTTTTTTAGAACCAGTTTAGAAAGAATTGTATAGAAATGGTCACTTCATATGATACTTTGTAGTTCCTCAGTTATGATAGCTTATCGTTTAAAAATATGCATTCTTCTTAGCAGACGTCGCTACTATGGGAAAAAAAAAACCATCTGATACAGACAGAAGGTCAATGAAATAGTATTTCTCGTCTTTGCCACCCAGTTACAATATGATTAGAATGATCAAAACTTTACTGCAAATACAGATAAAAGTAAAGAACATTTTTATTTGCAAAAAGACGTTTTAAGTACTTTGTAAATTTTAAACAACTTTAGATGGTGTCAATTTCCATACCCTTAAGGCAGTTTCAATTTGAACATTATCGAGTCACGCAGGTTGTGTCTCCCTTCTAGACTGAAGTTAAATAAAATTGTTTCATTACCATATCCACCGCTAAATTGCATGAAACATTAGCATCTGTTCAGAAGTGAAGCTGTCCCTGGGGCCATGTGCTGGAAAACCGTGTGTCCTAGTGAATCTGAGAGTAGACTTCAGATCCCCGAAATGTCTCCAATGTAATTTACTTTTTAGCAGTAAGAAGCCTTGGTCTAAGAAAAGAACTCTTTGAAAAAATTTCAGTTTAATTACAAAGATTAGTTATTTTCAGCCAAGTCACCATTTAGAGCAGTATTCATTCTGTTCTATAATTGCACCCCAAAATCATTGACTTCATAGGTGAGATCGACCGAATGTATGTCTTTATCACCCAAGTTATCAGAAAAGATCAAAGAAACACTGTTGTAGAGACTAAGTTAAACAATTTTTGCATGATTTTTAACAGTAGCAATGACAGTTATGTGGAGATGTGTGTATAGGAGATAAAAACGTGCTAAAAGGAAGTACAAGAAAACTCAGCACATACACAGAAACTTAAACATACTATTCTCTATCTTACTGTTTTTCTGTTTTGATTTTAATGGAAAGTGATAGTGTTGCAATGTCTAAGGAAGTTATGACAGCAGGTACAAAGTTTTTTAAGACTTGAGGACATATGATTAAGTATTGAGTCCATTATCCATTGAATGTAATCAATTGGTCCAGACATACTGGACTGGGAAAGTATAGTTCTGGGAAAGTATAATGTTCACTCATTTACCTAAGGGCTTTCAAACTATTTCCGGAGTGCATTCTCTATAACCTTGCTTCATCTACGGGGGCGCCTGGGTGGCTCAGTCGTTAAGCGTCTGCCTTCGGCTCAAGGCGTGATCCTGGTGTTCTGGGATCGAGCCCCACGTCAGGCTCCTCTGCTGGGAGCCTGCTTCTTCCTCTCCCACTCCCCCTGCTTGTGTTCCCTCTCTCTCTGGCTGTCTCTCTCTCTGTCAAATGAATAAATAAAATCTTTAAAAAATAAATAAATAAATAAATAAATAGTCATCTACGTTTAAATTTTGAGTCTAAATGTCACTTATTCAGGAAAAAGGCAGTGACACCATCACCCCCCTCGCACTGTTTATGGCAGTTAATTCATTCACATATTTACCATATATTGTAAGGAAAATTTAATAATGTGTGTATGAGTTTCCTATTGACGCCTCGGCAAACTACCACATGTTTAGTGGCTTCCAACAGCACAAATGTATTATCTCACAGTGTCATAGTTCAGAAGTCTGATACAGGTCTCACAGAGCTAAAATCAAGGTGTCTTCATGGCTGTGCTTCTTTCTGGAGTCTCTAGGGTAGGAAGTGTGTCCCTGCCCATGCAGGTCGTTGACAGAATTCAGCTCCTTGCAGTTATAGTACTTAAATTCCCATTTCCTTGCTGGCTGCCAGCTGAGGACAGTTTCCAGCTTCTAGAGGCCACCCACATTCCTTGGTCTCTGTCTTCCTTCCTCCATCCTCCATCTTGAAAGCCAGCAACTATGGAGCCAGTTTCACACAAATTGCTTCTTCTACTTCAATCGTGTCTTTCTAACTTACCCAGGAAAGATGACCAGTTTCAAGGACTCAAGTGATTAAATTGAGTAGACCAGGTTAATCCAGGGTAATCGTCCCTTCTCAACATCTTTAACCTTAATTACACCTGCAGAGTACCTTTGGCATTATCGGGAAACATGGTCACATTCTTAGGACTCATGATGTCTCACAGGACATTTTAGGGCGTGCTTTAATTTCGGTGCTATACTTTCAAATAAGCAAAAAAGGGGCGCCTGGGTGGCACAGCGGTTAAGCATCTGCCTTCGGCTCAGGGCGTGATCCCGGCGTTGTGGGATTGAGCCCCACATCAGGCTCCTCCGCTATGAGCCTGCTTCTTCCTCTCCCACTCCCCCTGCTTGTGTTCCCTCTCTCGCTGGCTGTCTCTCTCTCTCTGTCGAATAAATAAATAAAATCTTTAAAAAAAAAACAAATAAGCAAAAAAAAAAAGTTTATTTGATGTCCTTTCAAACGAATGTTTTCTTTACTTAAAAAAAAAAACCAAAAAAGATCTATTTGAGAGAGAGAGGGAAAGAGAGCAAGGGGAGGGGCAGAGGGAAAGAGAGAAAGAATCTTAAGCAGGCTCGCTGAACACAGAACCCAGTGTGGGGCTCCATCCCAAAACCCTGAGATCAGGACCTGAGCAAAACCAAGAGTATGACGCTTAACCTATTGAACCACCCAGGTGCCCCTCCCCTTTGGGATTTTCTAAATCTACAGGGATGTGTTATGTCCACTAACATCGTAATTTATAACAAACTGGTTCAGATTACTAACAATGTAATTTTAATAATAGATAAACATTTACTCCTATATAGTTCTGCTCACTCTTCCTTTATGCTATTTTTATCACACATGAGATATTTTATATATTGTGGTTCCCATCAGTATAGATTTTTAATTATTTTATGTAGTTTCCTTTTTAAAAATAAGAACACTTTTTAAAAATAAACATAGTGAAGCCTAGGGGATGTAACTTGTCGTAGTATAGTGGAAAGACCTATGGGACTTGAAATTTTATACTAAAAAGTTCTGAATTTCTAGGTTAAAAAATTCACTAATTACTAAAGGAAATAGATGAAAATATATCTATACATAGAAAATTATCATGGCATTTTACAGCATAGGAAACTATGGCTGTATATGACAGGGTCTGGGGCTGGGGGTAGAAGAGATGTTGGGAAGAGGGTATGAGGGAGAGAGAAAAAGATAAAGAGGAGGAAAGGGAGAGTGAGAAGACACAAAGTGGATTAAAACAGAATGACTTCAGGCTTTTTATGACAAACTCTGCAGGCCAGAAAACAATGGATCAAAATCTTCAGAATGTAAAACTAAGTAAATAAAAAATAAACGAACATTTGGGTTAAAATTCAATACCCGAGACAACAATCAAATATGAGAAGTTAAGATACCAGAGCCTAAAAAAATATTATCACTCATGCAGGCTTTCACAAGAGCAATGGAAGTGTTCCACCAAAATGAGGAAGGCACGGGATAAAGGAAAAAGGAAACAGAACATTCTCTCCAGGAGAGAGATGAATGAAATCACCAAGATGACAGTAACGTACAAGACCGAACAAACTACCAGGTCAGGCTAGAGCTGATAGAGATGCTTTGAAGAAGATGTATTTGAAGTTGACAGATTATCTGATGCAAAATAGCTTTAAAGAAAGTCAGTGCTGTTGGTTAAAAGTTAAAAGTCCTGGGATGCCTGGGCGGCTTATTTGGTTTAACGTCTGCCTTTGGCTCAGGTCATGATCCCAGGGTGCGGGGATTGAGTTCCACGTTGGGCTCCCTGCTCAGCGGGGAACCTGCTTCTCCCTCTGCCTGCCGCTCCCCTGCTTGTGTGCATGGTCTCTCTCTCTCTCTCTGACAAGTAAAGAAATAAATCTTAGGAAAAAAAAGAGTTAAAAGTCCCTCTCTCTGAGGATAGAGAATGGGTGAAATGAGGAAGGGAACAAATTGTTTTTCTAACAAATCTTGTTGAGTCATTTGACTCTTCAAATAATTTTCATATATAAATATGAAAAATGAAATTAAATAAAAAAGATTTTAAAACGAGAAAGTGTTGAAAGTGTTAGTATGACCCTTATATCAACTGAATAAATTAAATTTGTAATTTCAAAGTAAGCATATTTATATTTCAAAACAATATACTGAAGTTCTTAAGCAAACTTTCCTTAAGTAAAATGTTGGGATGATATTGCTTTTAAAAATGAAGAATACCATTACAGACAGAGTGAATCTACCCTCAATTCTGGATAGTAATTGAAAACTCTTGAATTACATGCATAGTATTTGACATTTTTGAGGCAAAATATTAAAGAGTACATGATCTTTATGGTTTTCTCCGGTTCATTGTACTAAATTCAATGAAAATTATTTAAAAAACATTTAGAATAATTTTTTAGTAATAATTCTTAGACATTTGGGTAAAATAGGCAGACTCCTTTATCTTTGATACTGGAAAAGTACAATATTGGAAGGTTTATAATCAGAAGAGTTTGGTGAGGTAACAATGAGTTTTGTTCAGCTGTACAAAACTGTTTATACATAGAACTTATTCTGTTAATTCTATGAGAAAAATTGTCCTCCAAAAAGATTCTGTGACCTAGTTCATGGAATCTTAAGCTGAGTGGTTGATGTAGTTAGTATTCAAAATACTTTTCTTATGCCAAAATGTTCTTTTTTCAATATAGTGTTGTATCTCTCCTTGGAATTTAAAAGCATACACAGAAAAAAGATATTTTTCTAGGAGCCACTATGAATTTTTTATTTCATATCCAATTTTCTTTGAAACCGTAACACAATTAGCCAAGAAATGTTTTAATCTTCATTGCAGTTAGACTTCTTCCTTTGCCCAATCCTGCCTCCACCTTCCACTCTTTTAGGTCCTGACCCGTATAAAACATTCTGTACCCCCAAATCTGTTTGACCATCTGTGTCTGGATAATCTGATCTATGAAATTATCCTACAAAAGTAACATCTTCTGAGATTTTCTATCTCTGCAAGTATTTATTTTGCATTTTTAGTTATATCACAAGTACAAGTACCACCTGCTAACGTACCAGTGTGGTTAGCTGCTGTCCGCAAGCTCATTTGTTCATTTTGTTTATGCTAGGAAATTTTTTTATTTGACTGAAAAGAATTTGTTAGCTCTGCAAAACTTTTGTCTCCTTCAATAAATCTGTACATGTTTAAAATATTTTCTCTTATAAAAAAAATAAGCTAATATACATTTTTCTCCTTTGGATGTTTTGGATGCGAAAACGTGCCCAAACAGCAGTTTTTAAGGACCCTTTAGAATTTTTTGGATTACACCAAATTTACCGTGAGCCCATGAAAGAGATTAGTATAGATATTAACCATTTTTATGGAGACTTTGTGGACTTGAGTAATTTGGAACTACTATATACTGCTTTCCAATCCAAGAATCTCAAGAGTTTACATATCATGTGACTCCATTTATATAACATTCCTGAAATAACATTATAGAGACCAAGACTTATTAGTGGCTTTGTTCTGGGTTAGTTAAATTCAACTGTGTACTGGTACGCATTTAGTTTTGAAATTACACTGAATTTCCTGGATGCTTCTTAATTTGTTGGATTTGTTTATTAATGTCAAACAGTTATCTATTTCCATAATACGGAACAAATTTTACACCTGACATAATTCCCAATATTGGTAAGCAGATTACTCTTTGGTATCTAAATGTGATCTCTGTTGAAAATTCATTGTCTTGATTCCTCTAGAAAATTCATTTGTCCTTTGCAAATATTTTCTTAGAGAGCCAGGTAGTGTAGGCTTCTTAGCTTAGAGGAAAAATTCAAGATTTACGTAGGTACTTATATAGCCATTTATGCTGTAAGCATTTAGAAATATTTTTGAAAAAGTGCCTTTATTTTTGTGCACTGTACAAGAACAGATACTGCTCCGGATTTGGCCACCAAGCCATCATTTGCTGAACACCGCTTAGATAAGGGTGAGCCCTTTATGGGTATCCACTATGTATTAAGATCAGAATCCATCTTGAACGGAAGTGAAATATAAATTTTCAGGGATCAGAAAACGTGCCTCTGGATAATCTTCCTCTTCTTTTTCTTTTTCTCTAATTATAGTATCTTTTTAGTAAGTTATTGAACCTCTGAGATTGGTTTTTAAATTTTTGCTTTTCTATTTTCCATATCTTTTGTGCTTTTTTTCTTCTAATTTATGGGAAACACACTTAGTTAACTACATTTTCCAAAAACTTGTATTGATTTTTCTGTAGTCTACCATATTTTGGAATAATTTTAAACTCATGGGAAGTTTCAAAGAAAACAAAAGGGACAGAGAGGTTTCAATTACCTTTTACCTAGCCTCTCCCAAATGTAACATTTAAACCAGTCAATTGTCATATGCACAATCCAGTTTATTCAGTTGTCACCAGTCTCACAAGTATTTGTGTGCAATTATGTGCAAGTGCATGTATGTAGTTCTAGGCCATGTTGTCACATGCATGGTAACTATTATCACAGTCAAGATATAGAACTGTTCCATTTCCACGGGACTTCTATATGCTATCCCTTTATAACAGCAATACCCATCACTATCCCTCCCATCACCAACCCTGACAGCTCCTAATAAGTCTCTGTCTCTATAATGTTATTTCATGAATGTTATATAAGTGGAGTCATACAATATGTAAACTTCGGAGATGCTTTTCTCACACAGCATGATTCTCTTGAGATTACCCAATTTGTTGTATGTATTAATAGGTTATTCCTTTTATGTTGCTGAGACATACTCCAGGGCATGCATGTGCCACCGTTTTACCACTCACTCATCAAAGGACACTGACCTCCAGTGGTCAGTTATGAAGGAGAGAGCTGCTGTGAACATTTGCATGCACATTCTTGCTTGCATATAAGTTTGTATTTGTCTGGGATAAATGCCCAAGAGCGGTAGCCTGTCATGTTTATAATATCTAAGCACTTGTTTTCCTGTCCATTTTCTAGTATACCGGCTTCATTATTTTTTTCATTGATTATATATTTTTTTCTTATTTCTCTGATGACATAAATAATATACTGTGGATGTGTTCTAACAGAACTTCTTTTCCTTCAAGATGCTTTTCTGTTTCTGTTTTTTATCTCTTTTCTGCTTGTAGCATTCTGAAGATGTCTGCTGATGCTTATAATTTGCATGTATACAAGGGTGGGTTTTTAAAATGTTAACAGAAGGCTCTGCACCCACGCTTTTGTCATGCTGACTGTATTATTTATTGTAATTCATCAGCCAGTGGCATTTCATTGGAGGATGCCCGATGTTACTATCTTTAGTTATTTCCTGTTAAACTTGATAGATTCCCAAGAGTGTTTTCTGTAGAAGAGTGTTTGCCTGTAGAATATATAGAACTGGCTGTTAACAACTATGGAAATAGTCTGAGGAGAGGGCTGAATGTTTTACCGTATATAAGCATTCATTAACACTCTCTCACACACACATAAAATACTCATTTTCAGTATTTTTTTTTTACCCAAGATATGCAGGGATCCCTTAGTTCAGAGAATTTTTTTTTTCTTTCATTTTTGCTTTTTTTTTTTTTTTTAGGTACAGTGTTGCCAGAGGTTTTCTATTTTATTGTTTTTGACCAAATCTTCAATTTTATCTTTGCTTTGTTAACTCTCATTGTTTTACTTTTCTTTCTTGTTTTTTAATTTTAAGACAAAGAGTATATAGAAGTCACTGCCTTGCAATGCAGCCATTTTGCCTCTATTTTAACTTGACCATCCATAGAAAGTGACAGAAATCTGAAGATAATTTTTCAGTTTTTAGCAATTACCATCAGAGGAAAGGGTGTGTGCCGGGATGTGTATGCAGGTTTGTGATTAAGCTATGGTTGTGCTACTGATTTGATCTAGGGCTCCATAGTCTTCCTTTAAATAAGAGAGAGATGAGTAAGGACGTGCTATTTGAGTGACAATTACATTAAAAATAGTGAATGAATATTCAGTGTACTCTTTAAAAAGTTATATTGTGCAGGTGATGAACAATAATTAAAGAATTAGTTGTAATAGTACATGCTTATACAACTGTGTTGGATGTTAGTAGGAATTAGTAGTAATAAGTTGAATACATAGGATGCAGTCCCAAAGGATGTAATTGTTATTACCAAGAAAATAAATTATTTACACATCTGACATTAACTGGCATAGCATATTATTAGATTGATTATATACCACTAAATAAAATGTGTGTCTTTTTAAATTAACTAGCCAAAATACCAACAATACAATTTTCAGATTTTTGTGATCTATTAAAACTGTTGAGATATAAAAAGATACAGCCATATGGCAATCAGTATGCTTAGCTTTAAAAATCAAAGCACATTAAGAAAATGAAACATGTGATGACTAAAAGAATAGCTCCTTTTTACAATCACAAGTTTTGTCAAGAAGTAGCTCCCTAGTGTTAAATGCAGTTTTGTTGATTTAAATATTTTTTCTTTTCTCAAATCCAAGCCACTCAGTATGTTCTGAATTTGTATAGGCTTTGTCTGAGAATATGAATTAGTTTCTCAAAACATTTTATTGCAACTTGCTAAATATAATCAAACTGTCTAGAGTTGGAATAATAAAACAGAATTGAACATCCTTATTTCATGGGATGAAAGATATTTAGTGCTTCTCTTACTTTCCTTTTTTTTATCAATGGCTCCACCAAATGCTCCTTGACAAGAACCTGAAGATTATTTTAGCTCTTTCTTTTCATTTATTCCTAGCATCAAATTGGTTACCAAATCTTGCTGTTCCCATCTCTTTAATAACTAAAAAATCCAAAGTCTTCTTTTGATTTCTACTGCCATTGCCTTGCTACTAACCACTCATTACTTTTGTCCTGGATGGCTGCAGGAGAAACTCATCTCTTCTGGCCGCTAGGCTTTTTGTCATCCATTCAATCCACATTGCTGCCCAAAGAAATTCTAAAATGCACCTAAGATCTTCTCATTTCATTGGCATTTCTGAAACTAGCAACTTATTACATTCAGATTGAAAGTCCAAAATCCTTTGTCTATTTCTCAAGGACCTTCATATTTTACCCAGCATCTGATTTGATAGCTTTATCTTCCATCAGGTTCTCAGGTTGACTCGGGACTCAAACCATATCAATAATTTGTTATCATGTTTCTTATTTGCTGTAAGGAATTAAGAGCCCTTTGATTTATTCATATAAAATACGAATAAAGAAATTTAAAGGAAATTGTTGTCCTTATCAAAATACTTCTCTAAAATTATCCTTTGAAAAAAAATGTGTTTAGCATTTTTTTGCCCCTGATTACAAATTTCTGTCCCATTTTTCCTTTAATTTTCATAGAAAATAGTTGATTATACATATAGTTCTCTCACTGGAACATCGATATTGCAAAAGCCATGAATCCAAATGTATAGGAAGCATCCATGAGTGCAGATCGAACGTCACAAGAGACAGAACAGTATTTAAACAAAGAAAGTATCCTGATAGAAGCATGGGGTCAGGTCAGCCCAATAACAGAATGAAGAAAGAAACAAAGTCAAGGAAATAAGTTATTATATGCAGGAGATATAACAAACATATCAGCAGGTTTATTAGTGTGCTGGGGCTGCCATAAGAAAATACCATACACTATGTGGTTTCAACGGAAATTTATTTCTCATAGCTCTGAAGGCAAAAAATCCAAGTTCTAGAAGGGTGGTTTTCTCCTGAAGCCTCCTCTCTCCTTGACTTGCAGATGGCTGTCTTCTTGCTGTGTCCTCACATGTCCTTTTCTCTGTGTACATGCATCCCCTGGTGTCTTTTCCTCTTCTTATAAGGACAACAACTCTGTTGGATTAGGACCCCAACCCTGACCTCATTTAACCTTACTTACCTCTTTACAGGCACTATCTCCAAATTCTGTCACATTGAGGGTAGGACTTCAGTATATGAATTTAGTTGGGGAAGAGATACAACTTAGTCCATAAAAGTAGGTTATGGTGGATGAGTTCTAGAACATTCTCCATTATTATCTGGGTAATCTTAGTCAGTACTTGGTATATTTGATATCAGGTTCCTCAACTGCAAAATGACAGGCTTGTATCAGGTGATTTGTCAACTCCTTTCACTTGCCAGGATTAATTGAAATCAGAATTAGTTGAAGCATAAGAATTTATATTTTATTCATTTGTTTTCTTTGGGAGATAGCACCTTCAAATGACATCATGTTCTCTCCATGGTTAATGTTCAAGCTTCTATAGGACTAGCAGCATCTCTCTTTAATTACGGTCTATCACTAAGACATCTTCCTCAGTGGACAGAGTGGGCACAGACTATGTTGACTTAGTGACTACATAGTAAACATCATCATTTAAATCCGTTGGTTGTGATATTGTGTCATTGTAAAAATGTCCCAAGAAAATCTTAGATTTCAAGAAAGCATTACGATAAAATGTTCCAAGCAACTCCTGGCACAGCAGCATGTATACACAGTTATGTGTGTTACATGTTTAAGACTGGGAAATTGTTTAATAAGACCATGATTATTCAAAGAAGAATGTTCCTATGTCTGGGACATTAAGAAATCTGAAATAATGAAATATGTATTAATTAAAGAAATACACATTGTGATGTTCATGTGATGAAATCATTTTTTAATTTGGAAAATAATTCCGACTCATCCATAGTGTACATTCCCTCATGGCATATAAATTTTTTTCAGGAATTTGATGTACATATAATTTATCATGAACTTGTCTGATAAGTGAAACACATCTCTACTATTACAAATTTCCCTGTGAATACTGTCTGACATACTGTTTTTGCTGTAAATCACTTTTTAATGTAAGTAATCACTAAATAATTAAATATTTCTTCATTTAAAAATCAGAGAATATTCAATGCACACATTTGTTAATAAGAGTATTGATGAAATAAGCTACTACAATGTTAATGCCCGCAGTAACTTTCACAGGAGACATAAATTGATTTTACACAACATAGCCTATTTTATTTGTGTAATTATGAATTTACATCTTTCAAAGGTTAAGTATATCATCTGATACACATGACAGTTTTCCATGTAAATATTTCTGTACTTTTCATTTTTAAAATTGCCTTGCATTATATGGCCTGATTTACCTGACCCTTTATGGTTATAGTTAGAAAGCACGCAATTTACTTCAAAAACTATGAATGTGATGGCACAGATGGATGTTTTACTTTCCAAAGCTGTATAATTAATCAAGACTTTTCCAATTACATTGTTGAGTGGTTAGCATAAATATTGTTAAATTCTTTTCTAAATCTTAATCACTGTTCATCTGGCCAATGCACATATGGCATACAGGAAAATTTGCATCACAAATATGGTAAATTGCTGATAAAGAGTAGTTGTAAATGTTGGTAACCATAACTCTGAAGCCAATTTTGGTTTTGGTTCCCATTTTTGTTTTATTTCTCTATTTCTTTTGTAAGCTACTACTCCTCTAAAAATACGAAAATGCTTCAGTCTTATTTTTGGAATTTTGTGATATTAATATATTATATGTTATGTTACAGACCTATGGTATAGAGTTGACTTACTTCCTGCTACTGCTAGGAATGGGGGTTAATAGATGTTAGAACAGTAACAACAAAACTGGCTTGGAAGTGCAGCTGCGCTCTTCAGTTACTCTGCTGTACCTTTGGGTCAGTTATACGGTATCAGTTTGCCTTCCTTTCTTCCTGTGCAGTGTTATTCAACTGGCAGAATTACTTAATTGACTTAAAGGAAGAACAAGAATTTAAGTAAATGAGCATACTGCCCCAAATATAGTAAATGCTTTATTATTTTTAGTTTGCAGAATTATTTTCCAAATCAAACTCTTTATTTTTTCTCAGCTGCAAATGGAAACACCCATGTCACTTTCCCATTACTTGTCTGCCCTGTACACCCAGGACTACTATTATGGCAGGTTTATTCTTCTGATTTGTTTTTTTTTTCTTTCTATAGTGTATATACACATTTGGTTCTGCTGTCATATATAGTCACAAAAACACGTGTACAGATTTTTAAAAATGTATTATATATGCACGCATATCATATACACATGCTGTTCTACATTCTGTTTAATTGCATATAAAAGACTATTGAGAAATGTCCCTGTTAATGAATGAACATAACCGCTAGCATCATTTAGGGGTCACATAACATCTCTAGCATGGTTAAGCATAATTTTCTTTTTTTCTCTCTTTTTTAAAGATTTTATTTATTTATTTATTTGTGAGAGAGAGAGAGAGAGAGAGCGAGAGAGAGCACAAGCAGGGGGAGTGGCAGGCAGAGGGAGAAGCAGGCTCCCCGCTGAGCAAGGAGCCTGATGCGGAACTCAATCCCAGGACCCTGAGATCATGACCTGAGCTGAAGGCAGACGCTTAACTGACTGAGCCACCCAGGTGCCCCTAAGCATAATTTTCTAACCACTACTCTATTATTGGACATTTACAAGTATTTGAAATTGGCACTTTTTAAAAAATATTGTCATTTTTTTCTTTTTTGTCTAATTTTCTTGGATATTAAATTTTTTTTTTTCTTATGTACTGTATGGCTTTAATCTTGCTGTGATACATATGTTTTCAGATACCTTTCTGGTACTACCTTTGCCTTACAATTAGTTACTATTCTTTTTAAAACTACACATGCTTTATTAAATTACTTGATTATTTTTATTTTAACTAAACCTATTCATATTTCCCTTTTTTGATATGGGTTTATTGCTTAAAATACATTTATTACAAAATTATAAGTAAAAGACACATTTTATCTTCTTTATGTTACTAATTTGTCATTTTTCTATGTTTTTTATAAGGTCATTAGGAACATGTTTATGATTGTGATAGTCTGGGGACAACATGTACTCTACACCGAAGGTTTGTTTTCCCAAAATTTATATGTCGAGACCCTACTCTCTAATGTGATGGTGTTAGGAGTTGTGGGGCCTTTGGGAGGTGATTAGGACATGAAGATGGAGTCCTCATGTTGGGATTAGTGCCCTCAGAGAATGATGATCTCTCTTTTTGCCACAAAGTCTTACCATTCTGGGTCTTTTGCTCCATTTTTAATTTCGAATTTATATTTGGTTGATCTTCATTTGTAATTTGCTTCTGCTGCGTGCTTCTTACCAGAGATCACCTTAACTTAAGGACACGGGTTGGGGTTGCCCAGAATCCATAGATAGTGTAAATCCAAATCCCCAAGTGCACGTAGAGGTACAACTATTGTTACAGATTCTCATGTAAGATATTTTCAACCTTGAGATAAAGACCAAAAAAGGCACATTTCCTCGATTACTATCTTTAGAAAGTGGAATTTTAAAGCTATGTGCATTGGTCTTTAAAATCCTTCACCCTCCTTTGGTTTCACTCCCTTAAGTAAGGAGAACACAGTTCATTTCTTATATCCAGGGCTGCTGTACACTCCAGGATTGACAGATCCCTTGGGTTTTGACTGGTTTTAGCTCATGTATAGGACCTCCTTCTTGTACTCTCCTTGTTTTTAGTTATGATAATTTATTTCTGTAAGCTTAGCCTCACTATATGTTTAATAGGTTATTTGTTGCTTTTTGTATAGAATGTTAAATATTTTTAAGAGGAATTTTCTTTTAGAATAAATTGCCATAATGCAAAATGAGAAGTCTTTTTCTTTGTTTAAAAACTTCCTCATTTTCCTCAATTAAATTCCTCTTTAAATGAATTTTGGTTTTTGATTACTGATAAATTTGAAATAACACTTGTATGGATCATATATTGCTGATCAAATACATTTCTCTAATTAAAATAATTTATATATGCATGTTTATTATATATTAGTTACACATAATATTAATTATATATTATAAATATATTACATATAGGCTATGTAATGTTTTATATATATTTATATATATTTTATATAATGTATATACCATATATATATTTGGGGGGCAGTGTGTTTACCTTAAAGCATCAGCCATTAAAGTGATGCCTTAATAATCACAATCTCGGTCCCACTAGTAATGCTGCAGAAGAATACTGAAGTGTATTAATTTATTGCTACAATCATGTTGAGACTAACGCTATATCATTGTAGGATAGAAAATGAATTTGCAATAAATTTTTCATTTGACCCTATTGTATCATTAGGTTTTACTATGCAACCTATAATTACAGATGGTAATTACAGTTCACACTTTTAAAATATTTTTGTACAGGAAATCAATGAACTTTACAAATAATGATGTAACATTTTATACATAGTAATGCTATATTTATTTTTGCCTGTTCAAAAGTTTCATTATTTAATAGAATTTTAGTGATTCTACAATATTACAATCTGTGAAATACTTCCCTTTTATTTTGTTCTTCCTGTGATAATCATTGCAGAGATAGTCAGTTGAACAACTTTCTATCCCCAAACATAGAGGAGGGCCCAAGATTCAGAAGTTATGGGAATAGTGCTTGGTAAGCAGGGGAATTAGGTCACAATCTGGGTCTTCTTACACCATTCCAAATTATTTCAGTTCTAATTTTCATTTTTAATGAAACAGAAGTATACAGAAAGGGCCCTATTTTTAAAAGAGCCTAACTAAAGTTTTTGCATTACATATTATAGCCAAACAACCCTTCGTCCGGGCAGTGTGGGATATCTGAGTAGAAAGTACTTCCTTTATCTTTAACAGTATAACCGTATTTAGAGAATTGTGACTTTCCTTATAGAGAATATTTCATCAAAACAGTAATGCTCTCTATTTCAGTGTGCTTTGCTTGTGGAAGTTTTAGGTGCAGTTTATCTACTCTATTGACATATAGTTCTTATAAAAATAAATTATTGACAACATAAATAAGGTTTCTGAGTGTTTGATATTTCTTTAGTCCTCTTTAACTATGTCAGGTTTCTCTAACAAAGTGTAAGAGACTTTTTGGAAATGTGGCTTGTTTTTGTAACTTCAAGCTCTTTTCTTTCTTTCTTTCTTTCTTTCTTTCTTTCTTTCTTTCTTTCTTTCTTTCTTCCTTCCTTCCTTCCTTCCTTCCTTCCTTCCTTCCTTCCTATTATTTCCTTCTATAAAGGAATTGCAGGCACTGACCACAGTGTAACTACCTCTGACAGTGTGTGACAGGGCAGCAAAATTTGCTAGGAGAAAACTTTACAAAAATAACAGATCCTATTTTGGACAGAGATCAGTGAAAATGAGCCAAATTCTAGATTTTAACTCCTCAAAGATCACAGGCATCTGCCTTCATCTCCACGTTTACTAGTTGGAGACCTCCATGACTATTTAAAAAAGGAATCTGGCAAAAGCATGCATCCTGTTGAGCACAACCTGATCACTAAGATTGGAAAATTAACTCTAATATGCAAAGTCAGTGCCAGGGATATTAATAGTGTTTTATTTTTCTCCTTTTTGTTTTCCTCTTCCATTATTTTAACTTATTTCATATTCTCGAGGTCCTGCTCTGACTAGGTCAAGTGGGATCATGTTGCATAGAGGTGGAGAGAAAGGTACTCATTTCATTTGTTCTAAATCTCAAGTAAAACCTTTCTATGCTTCATCATTAAATTATTTTCCCTAGATTTTTTGTAGATCTTCTTTACTCAAAAAAATTGAAGCCTGAACCTCAGACTTAACTAAAGTTTGTTTTCTGACTTTGACCTTACTTCCCAAAATTGCAAGTAGTTTAGAAGACATTGACTCCATGCATATGCTTCCAATTTATATGCCAAGTATGTCAGGTACTTAATTAAGTCTGTAAATGTGTATTTTAAGTGTTATAAAATATTTTTGTTTTACGTAAGGAGTTTTCACTTAGATTTATCTGCACATTTAATTGATTTTCAAACCTGCTCACTTATTTATTTAGTCTTTTTAATATGTTCCACCTCAGGCTTCTCTCTGGTATCAGTTTCCTTCTATCTCTGTAGTAGTCTTGAAATTTCTTACGCTATGTATTTTTTGGTGGTGACTCTATTTTTGTTTGCTCATCCAAAAACATCTTTATTTGCCCTCCTTCTTGAAAGATATTTTTTACTGTTGAATGGAGAGTTATTTTTTTTCAGTATATAGAACTGAAATCCATTGACTTCTTCCACTGATTCTATTGAGATTTAGCCATTGGAATAATTCTCCCTCATTGAAGCTAATCTGAATAACTCTTACCCCACCTCTGTTTTTTTTTAGGATATTCTCTTCATCTTTGATTTTCTGCAGTCTCATTATTAAATGTCTAGGTGTCATTTATTTTTATTCATGCAATTTGAGCCTTCATGGGCTTCTTGAATTGGTTGATTACCCCAGTGCTTAGTTGGAGAAAATAAAATCCTCTCTAAAACAAATGTGGAGATAAAAAATAAATGAAAGAAAATTTCTATGAAATAGTGAATTCCATATCTTATTTTTAAATATCTAATATCAATTATCCCCTAAATATAACTTCAAAATTTAATGACATTTAAGATGATGATGATTAAGAACTTGAAATATAAGATCTATTTTTAGTTTATATAAAATATTATTGATATACATATAGTATGTTATTTTATGAATGCTTTAGTTTTATTTATGCAAAATTAAATATTGGATATGAGGTACAAAATAAATATATTTGTTTTTTGAAGACAAAATCCTTGTGAAAAAAATAGCTTTGGAACCAGAAGTTGTGGTTTTCTCACTTTTTAGCATTGTGATATTAGGCAACGCATATCTCAGTTCTTCTACTTTCTCTCTCTCTTTCCTCTCCATCTCCATTCACCCTCTCACTCTTCTCTCTCTCAACTAATTATCATTTTGGGCTGCAGGAATCCTTCCAGCTATAACTGACAGTAATCATTTTCGCAGTAATCTCTCTCTTTTGCTTTTTTCTTTCTTTATCAACAACATAAATCAGAGCTACTTTCATCATGAAAATTTGTCAATGTCAAGATAAAGTATCTATATAAAGAACTGGGGGGCGCCTGGGTGGCACAGCGGTTAAGCATCTGCCTTCGGCTCGGGGCATGATACCAGCATTATGGGATCGAGCCCCACATCAGGCTCCTCCGCTATGAGCCTGCTTCTTCCTCTCCCACTCCCCCTGCTTGTGTTCCCTCTCTCGCTGGCTGTCTCTCTCTCTGTCGAATAAATAAATAAAATCTTTAAAAAATATATATATAAAGAACTGGTTTTGTCTATGGTTTAATTCAAATCATAAGATGATGAACAGAAAAATGGGAACTCTCATTCACTTATATTGTTACTATTTTTTCTTTAGAACCTTTTGTATTTGAAATTGGTTCTGAATAGTAAACAAATAAAAAATATGTATTTTTCATTTGCAAGTATTTTTCAAACACACAAGGGATACAAACCAATCAGAGGTATTACAATATAAGACAAAGTATATTATAATAAGAGTACTGACAAGGAAAAACAAGACTTCAGAAGGGCTGATTATTTTGGTGTGAAGAAATCATACAAGATTGAATGTTCAATACCAAAAGATAGGATATTATTTCAACAGAGAAAGATATGGAGTTGATTAATGTTTCAGGAAATATAACAGAAGTGAGAAATGGGTGAATATAATGTCAACATTATATGTGATGTACAAGAAATGTATGTCATTTAAAAGTGTAGCTGAGGCAAAATGTAATATACAAAAAGAGACCAGATTTAGAAATAAAAGCATATGGATTTGATTCAATAGGCAACAGACTCTACTGAAGATTCCTTATCAAGTAAGTAAAACAATCATATATTTATTCTAAGAAGGTTTATCTGGTAGAGAAATGGAAAGAAAGAGAGAGTCTGGAGGCAAAGAAATTAGTTAAGAGATTTATCCAATAGCTCAAGAATGAACTAACATCTATTCCAACCACATTTAGACTAACTTGAAAAATCTTGTGTGTAGATGATTATATTGAATCAAGAGTTGACTTGAAGGTAAAAATTAGACTCAAGTGTTCTTTTTCCATGTAGCCCTTTATTCACTGACAAAACAAATGTTTCCAAAGCTAGTAGACTAAATTTAGAAAGCAATTGCTGTGAGGTATCTCCTATTTTAAAGTAGAGGTCAAACAAAATGGCACATAAACAGAACACAGCCTGCAGATGTTTTGTTTGGCTTACATACTACCAAAATAAATAAATTTAAATACTTTAAGAATAAAAATGGTCTTTCTAGTTCATTAACTCATCAGCTCTCTATTCTATTTGTGGCTAACTTATGATATTTACTCAGTGAGTGCTATTCTGACTAATTAAAAGTGCAAACATCCCCACTTGTGTCCTCCTGACCCTACAGACCTTGCCGTACATTTTAAATTATTTTATTGTTTATTTTTTAACATTTTGTTTCTAAGTAACTATTGACTCAAAAAAATGTTAAATATAGTATGTAGAGATCCAGGTATATCTTGCTCAATTTTAATTTAGTTTTTCTTAGCACTTATCAATAAGTAATAATAATGTAGTCGTTTAATGTTTTATTGTTTGCATTCTCTTTCCCTAACTCATTCCACTAGAAGACTCCACAGTGGGAAGAATCTTTGTTTTGTTCACTGGTATAGACTGAAAACTGCCAGCCAGAGAACTTCAATAAATATTCATTGAATGTAGCTAATAGAATAATAATAGCTAAAACTGCCATGGTGTTCATTATTTTCCATATATAATTCAATAGTATTACATGTATTGACCCACAACATAAGAGTCAAAACCTTATGAAGTCAGTACTAACAATATCCTCCTAGTTATTTGTGGGACTGGGATCAAAGTCAACTGAATTTCTTATGTCTGATTAAAATACCCATCATATTTGCTGTTTCAAATTTTATACAAAATACTGCAAAATCTAATTGCATTTTCTAGGCAATATAAGATACTCAGGCTTTAGTAGTCTTGATATGTTCTGTAAACTTATTTTCAAATATCAAGTGTGATAGGTGGATGGAGAATGTATAATGTTTTCTCTTTCATCTTACCTTGGCTGGATGTAATATGATCACTATTAATTCATGTCAACTATTTATGCAGAGTACTGATAGGTAGTAACAGGAATGAGCCAATTTCCCCATTTCTTAGCAGTATATTATATAATATACAAACAGGAAAGATCAACTATCGTACAGAGCAAAATTGAAAGGAAAAGTGTGTTATAAGAATTAAGAAAATTGAATACGTATATCGAATTAAATACATATACTCACGGATTCACATTCACAATTTTCGATAGTCATGTGGATGCTTTCTTGCCATAAAAATTTAATTTAAAGAGCAATAGATGAGATTATTTAGCATTCTTTCCATTTGAAGGAATTTGGGCTGTACATTCATTCAGAAGGAAGCTATGTTAACCCATGTGCCCTCTTTAGACTATATTTTGACTACTTATTCATCAGAGTGCCAGAGTTGAAAATATTAATTTCAGTCTATAGTTTGAAAAAGTCCTTATGAAATCCTTTAAGAGCTTTACGGTTCGCTGTTCTGAAAATGGCTCTGGAGAGATGTAAGTCCAACTTGATATTTTCTTTTATGATTTGGATGAACATTTGACTTATTATCCAAACTGAGATGCTTAGGAGAGTTAAAAGAGACATTATTTATGTATTTGCTTTGGACAACATTTGTGAACTAGAGTTGTCCTATGCCATTTTGATATGTCATGACTGTACTTAGAAGTTACTTAGATTTTTTTTTACATAAGAAGTAGTTTAAATAATTTCTTTTCTTTCTTCTTTTCTTTCCCATGAAAAGTAATATAATTTATTTATGTTTTTACAATTAAGAGTAACACTTGACATCAGATGTTTCCTTTCAATTTATGAAGTCAGGCCTGCAAACTCATATTCTATTTCTACTTTTATAATGCTTTCTCTGATTCTTTCATATTGACTTTATGGTCTTCCTTCATTAAAACATATTTTTTCATCTTATAAAACTGATGCTATAATATTTAGTCACAATTTTCCTTTGCTTTAAGACAGCATTTTTCTGGAGTGTTTTTCTCCATTAGTGAATGCTTTTTCTTTCAGCCTCTTGTTGCAGTGTTTATGTTTCTCAAATGGATTAACTCTTTAAAAACAATTTATCATTCAGTGGTGTTTCCTTGAAAACTTAGACATAAATATAATTACTATGTAATTCAGCATTTTCACTTCTGTGTATATACTCAAAAGAATTGAAAACAGGGACTCAAGAGAGATTTCTGCATCAATGTTGACAGCAGCATTATTCACAATAGCTGAAAGATGGAAACAACCCAAATGTTCGTTAGAGGATGAGTGGGTAAGTAAATGTGGCATAGACATACAATGGAATATTATTTCACCTTAAAAAGGAGCAAGTCTGACACCTGCTAAAACATGGCTGAACCTTGAAGAGGTTATGCCAAGTGAAATTGCCTGGACACAGATATTATATGGTTCCACTTATATGAGGTACCTAGAATAGTCAAATTCATAGACACAGAAATTATACTGATGGCTGTCTGGGGGATAGGGAATGGGACATTACTATTTAAAGGGTACAGAATTTCAGGGGTGCCTGGTTGGCTCAGTCATTACGCGTCTGCCTTCGGCTCAGGGTGTGATGCCTGAGTTCTGGGATCGAGCCCCACATCAGGCTCCTCCGCTGGGAGCTTGCTTCTTCCTCTCCCACTCCCCCTGCTTGTGTTCCCTCTCTCGCTGGCTGTCTCTCTCTCTGTCAAATAAATAAATAAATCTTTAAAAAAAAAATAAAGGGTACAGAATTTCAGTTTGGGAAGATAAAAAAATTCTGAAGCTGAATGGTGATAATGGTTGTGCAACAGTGAGAATGTACATAATCTCACAGAACAATACACTTAAAATTGTTAAAATGATAAATTTTTGTTAGATACATTTTACCACAAAAAAAGAATAATTTATCATTAAATAATTTAAATTTCCTGCACAAGCTATTTACTCAGTGAAAAAATGATTGGCAAAGGGCCCAAGTAGTTTTTCAGGTTAATCGATTTAATTTAATTTTTATTTTAGAACAGTTTTAGATTTATAGAACAGTTGCAAAGATGGTCAAAGGCAGTTCTCACATACCCCAAACTAGTCCCCCTTATTTTTAACATGTTTTGTTGGTATGATGCATTCATTACAACAAATGAACCCATATTGATACATTGTTATTGGCTAAAATCTATGTTTCACTTAGACACCCTTAGTTTTTATGTAATGTCCTCTTTCTGCCCAGGATCCCATCTAGGCTACCACAATACATTTCGTCATCATGTTTCTTAGACATCTCTCAGTTGTGGCAATTCCTCATACTTTACTTATTATACATTGCCTTGACAATTTTGAGAAGTACTGTTTAGATATTTTGTATAATATCTCTCAATGAGTGTTCATCTAATTCTTTTCTCATTATGAGACTGGGGTTAAGAGTTCTTGGATGGAAGACCACATAGGTAAAATGCCATTCTCATCATACTATAATATGCTGCAGACATAATATCACTGATACTGTTAACCTTGATTACTTGGCTAAGGTAATGTTTGTCGGATTCTCTCCTATAAATTCATCCCCACCCTATTCCTTATGGTACTTCCTTGTGAAGGAAATCATACCACACCTAACAGGTTGGGAATTATCATCCACATCCACGTTAGGATATCATACATGGAGTGGTGTATATAAATAAGTTTTTAAAAATTCTTCTGCATGGGAGCTTGTCTATTCTTTCTCATTTATTTATTCAATTATTTAATTATATCAGTGGAGACTCATATATGCATATATATTTTATAATTTTGGTAATAAACAATACTGCATAATTTACTTTTTGCTCAAAATATTTAAACACTAACTAGAATCTCTTTCAGTTGTCTCTTGCGTCCCTTTTACATATTCTTATCATTGTGTTTCTTTTGAGTGCTCCTTAGCTTCTGGTTTTACGGGAATCTCCAGCTCATCTTGTATTTTCCTTAAATGAGCTTTAGAAATGACCATTTCCCAAAGAACCCTGGTTCCTGGTTATTGGAGAATGCTGCTGGAAACCAAGGTTTGAGCACTGACTGTGCTCCTTGCTCCAAGGCTGTTGTTGCTTCCAGACTCTCATAGCTAGCAGAGGAAGGTAATGTATATGTTTACTAGACAGTGCATATAGTCATAACTAAGTTATTATGTTTAGAGATACATTTCTGCATCTATATTAAGCCTAACATGAGTTCACACTAATGAATCCCACTCTAGTCCAGTCCCACATCATTCTCGTCAACCCCCTTGCTTGTCAGTAATCTCACACTCCAACAGTGAGAAACCTCGTTCCCATCATCCACCACCAATTTGCTAATTGTTCATTTACAGTGTATTTATAGAATGATTTCAGGATTTTTAGCTCATACCTTGTGGGAAATAATTTTATCAACTAGATTATAATTTTTATGTGTAGTTTCTTTGGCTTTGAGTCTTATAAACTTCATTCATTTCTATATTACCCAGGTAATTTAGTTAGATTTTTGCCACTATAGTTTATCCTAGAATCCCCTAAACTACTAAATTATATGTATTGAATTACATACATCAAGATTCACTCTTTGTGCTATAGGGGCACCTGGCAGGCTCAGTTGGTAGAACATGTGACTTGATCTCCGGGTCTTGAGTTTGAGTCCCCCTTGAGTTTTAAGTAGGCGTGGAACCTACTTAAAGAAAAAAAGAAAAGAAGAATCCCTCTTTGTACTGTACAATTCTATGAACTTTGACAAAATCTTGGTGTAATGCACCCACCATTTTCGTATAATAAGAATACTTTCAGTGCCTAAAGTCATCCCCCATGTTTGGTACACTACTCAAGCTCTTTGTCCCATTTCTGAACTGATGGCAACCACTGATCTGTTTAGTATCTTTATACATTTTGATTTTGCCATAATTTGATATAAATGCAATTAAACAGTAGTCTTTTCATATGGACTTTACCCCCATTTATCAATATGGTAGCATATCTTTAATATTGAAGACCAAAATTCAGATTATTTTCAGTTCTTTAAAATAAATTCACTCCAGATTTTTAAATAGTCTATCTTTCTTGGTCGAATTCATTGTTCTTTTTAGTCCATTAAATTTTGTGCATGTATTTACCTAGTTTGGTACCTCGCTCTTTTTGTATTGCTTACCAGTATTCTATTATATGGTTTATTGTTGTTGTTGTTGTTGTTGTTTTCGTTTTTTTTTTTTTTTAATTTACCTATTAAAAGACACCTTGATTGCTTTCAGTTTGGGACAGCTATGAAAGTGGCTATAAATATTCTTGTTCAGGTTTTTATGTGTACATAAGTTTTCAAATAAGTTGAATAAAATCATAGGAGTGCAATAGCATATGGTGGGACTATGTTTATCTTTGCAAGAAGCAGTTGAATTATCTGCCAAACTGAGGAGAATACGATGCTGTTTTCTCACCAGCAGTGAATAATAGTTCTGTTTTTCCATATCCTTACCCACAATTGACAATGCCAGTTTTTTAGATTTTAATCATTCTAACAGGTATGTATTGGTATCTCATTCTGGTTTTAATTTGCATTTCCCTAATGCAAACTTATGTTGAGCATTATTTCATATGCTTATTTGATATTTGTAATTTTTTTGGTTAAGTATTTCTTCTGAACTTTTGCCTACTTATTAGTTATTTCTAATTGTTGTAAGAGTTCCTTGTATATTTTGCATTTCAGTCTTTTTTTTTTTTGACATGTAACTTGCAAATAGTTTTCTTCCAGTCTGTTACAATTACTACTTATCAGTTGGACTTATCTGAATTATACCTTAATATACATGTCTTAAAAATTGAAGTAAAATGAACAAACAAAATTATTTTCAACTCTTAAAAATATGTTCATTCCAGGGGCACCTGAGTGGCTCCATAGGTTAAATGTTTGCCTTCAGCTCAGGTCATGATCCTGGGGTCCTGAGATTGAGCCTCGCGTTGGGCTCCCTGCTCAATGAAGAGCCTACTTCTCCCTCTCCCTCTGCCTGCCACTCTGCCTACTTGTGCTCTCTCTATCTCTCTGTCAAATAAATAAAGAAAATCTTTTTAAAAATGTTTATTCCAGATTTTATAATTTTTTCATTAATTACCCTTTTATTCATTATTTTGCATGTCTTTTCGCATTATTTCATTATTCCATTACCTACCTGCTCATTTGCTTCTTTTTTCATTCTTTCATCAGTATTTGCAGCTACCCACACTTGTTTTATTTACTATTTTTATGTCTCATCCCACTGTCTGAAATTTCATGAATAAGCAATTAGTTTTCACTATTTTTGTCCCATGTTGTCTCTATTATTCAAATACATACCATACCCATGCTGGTGACCTCTCCAACAAACTGCTTTGTAGTTAATGACATTCTGTCCTATATAATTTGATATGCTATGTAGTTTTAAAGTAGGAATAGTTAAATAGAATTATGTTGACAGCGTTCTGACACTGTGATGAAATTTTAAAATTCATTTTTCTTTAATGATTTTGCACAGTCCTTTTTTATACTATATTGTTTTTAAGATTGAGAATAGTATAGCAGACTGAATAAAGGCTCTCCAAAGTTGGTCCTAAACCCCACGACCTGTGGATGTATTAACTTACTTTGTAAAAGGGACTCAGTGATATGATTATATTAAGGATCTTGAGATGAGGAGATAATCCTCGATTATTTCAGTGGCCTTGATATAAACACAAAGGTCCTTTATATAAAAGCTGGGCAAGAATATCTGAGTCAGAAAGAGGAGAAGAGGTGGTGAGAGTGGAGGTAAGGAGTGATGCACTTTGAAGATGAGTAAAAGGGCTTTGACACATGGAATGCAGGTGACCTCTAGAAGTGGAAAAGGGCAAGGAAATGGATCGTCCAGAGCTAACAGAAGAAACACAATTCTACAGATTTATTTTAGCTCATAAGATCCATGCCAGACTTCTGATCTCCAGAATTGTAAAATAATACATTTGTGCATTGTTAGGTTTGTAGGGATTTGTTACAACAGCAAATAGGAAACTTAAACAATTGGTATTATTTAACTTTCCATGTTTTTCTAAGTAGCAGGTGTGAAAATTGGCTCTGGATTTTTTTAAATAAAAAGATATGGTTTGGGAGAGGGTGCATACTGATTAAGATGTTATTCCTGGGGATAAAAGGTAAAATAATATTTGGATTCTTCTGATAACTCATGGAAATCTGATTTCTCAGTATCTAATAAGAAAATATGTCATTAAAATAGAAAGCTCCTAGATGAATACTTGGAAGAGAAGCTTTAAAATATCTACTCTTCTGTTTGGAACAGAAATACACTCACATATTTATAGTCAATTAAATTACCACAAAGGTGCCAAGAATATACAATGGGAAAAGGTCAGTCACCTCAATAAATGGCATTGGGAAAACTGGACAGCTACATGCAAAAGAAGGAAATTGAACCACTATCTTACACCATACAAAAAAATTAACTCAAAATACAGACTTGGATGTAAGACCTGAAACTGTAAACCTCTAGAAAACTTAGAGGGAAAGCTCCTTGAGATTGGCCTTGGCAATGATTTTTTTCAAATCACACCACAAACAAAGGCGACAAAAGCAAAAATGAACGAGTGGTACTATATCAAGCTAAAAATTTTCTTCACAAGAGAAGGAAACCATCAACAAAATGAAAAGGCAATCTACTGAAGGGGAGAAAATTTTGCAAAATATAATTTGTAAAATTGTTTTTGCAAACTATATATTTGATAAGGGAGTAATATTTAAAATACATAAGGAACTGATACAACTCAATAGCAAAACCAAAATCAAACCAAACCAAACAAAAACAAAAACAAGCAAGTGGATTAAAAAGTAAGCAAAGGATCTGAATAGACACTTTCCCAAAAAAGACATACAGATGGCCAATAAGTACATGAAAAAGGTGCTCAGCATTGCTAATCATCAAGGAAATGCAAATCAAAATCACAATAAGATATCATCTAACACCTGTTAGAATGGCTGTTATCAAAACAAACAAACAAACAAACAAATAAACAAAAACAAGAGATAACAAGTGGCGGCAATCCCATGGAGAAAAGGAAACCCTGTGCCCTATTGGTGAAAATTGGTGCAGATATTATGGAAAACAGGATGGAGTTTCCTCAAAAAATTGGAAGTAGATGTACCATATGATCCAGCAAATTCACTTTTAGGTATTTATCCGAAGAAAATGAAAACACTAACCTGAAAATATATCTGTACCCCTATGTTCATTGTAGCATTATTACAATAGCTGAGACATGGAAGCAGCCTAAATGTTCATCCGTGGATGAATGGATAGAGAAAATATAATATAATATAATATAATATAATATAATATAATATATATATATATATAATTTGTTTGCAATATACTATCTCATTTTGGTCTTAAACTATGATTTTTCAGGTATCAATGTAGCAATATATGGTCCATCGTATACTCTTCACAAGAAATTCATGAAAGACCTGATGCTCTAAGTTTGTCCTTCTGAGTTTCTGACAGCATTTGTACTCATGTCCTCTATTAGATAAGGTTATTTGATTTTGAACAATAGAACTAGCCTATGGGAAATCCTAGTAAAAGAAACTAATAAGGCGTTATTAGAAGGAGATAATAATAGCTTTTCACCGGACCAAAGAGATTAACAACTATTGGAAAGAATATGAATATATCTGTGTACTTTACAGATCTAAAGCTAATAACTCAGAAAATGCAAGAGCTCATCAAAGCCTTTTTTAAAACGCATTCACTGGGTCACTTATAAACAATCATTCAAAGTTCTGCATTTATTTTAACTCAGAATTCAGGTGGAAAATTCCCATTAGTAGCTTGAAGTGTGGAAAACATAGCAAGCATGCCCCCTTCTGCTACTGTGTGTGAATTTGGGTTAGAATGCTGTGATGGCCTGATTGACTGTCTCAAACAAACCAGATGGAATTGGAGAGGAGAAATTTCTTTAAAGGAATAGTGCTGAAAGACAAGAACAGCATGACAGTGCATTCGTTAAAGACATATTCCAGATTTGTTTATTCCTAAAAAATCTAGGTTCTCTGGTCAACGACTAAAATAGGTGTTTAATATTCTTCAATCTTGATAGTCCTTTTTCTTTATTTATCATCCTCTCCCTTTTAGTAATCTTTTTCTTTTCTGTTTCGTGTCTTGGGCTGTTTATAGATTATGGACAAAGTCAATAAAGATAGTGAACTGTTCTCTTCAAAACTCATGTTATGTAATCTGCACATTTCTGCTTGCCAGAAACAAAATTTTACCGAAGATATTCCTTCAATCTCAGTCATTAGCTCATATTATTTTTCCCCAGGTAACTTTGTTACCCAATTTACTTTACATATGGAGAAAACTATCTTATAAATGATTGGATGGTACATTATTACAGCCCCATTCTTTAGCATCTCTTCATGCTGCCTCAATTCAACCACTTCATTACCTTAGCTTCCTTTCAGAACAGGGAAGCTAGAGGAAGTTACTACAGAACATGATTGCATAGAATTTTCACTTGGGCCTCTTTCCTAAATTGAAATTTAGATGTGCATGCTCCAAATCATGAAGTCGTGGTTCTGCTGCACTCACCCTATGTTCATCTGAGAAAATTCGGCCCCCTTAGTTTTACCTGCCAGCTAGTTCTGAGAATTTACCAGGATCCTGATTCATTCATGCCCAAAACAAGTCCTATGGGTCAGATTTCCTATTCTTGCTTCTCCAGCTGCCTTCATTTCTCATCTTCGTGAGATTGACAGGTGGCTGTTCCCAAAGAGTAGTCACAGTGATGTAGAGAACACTGGACCCTTCTATACTCTTATACTTCCCCCAAATTTAGGTACAAGAATATCCCTAATTTCTTTCAGAAAAAAAGCATGGAACAAAGTTAGTTCATTTAGGCAGCCAATTAGAGACTTGCCAATAGCACAAAGGAATTACAAAGGAAAATACTTATTAAGAACTGCATAGGCGAAAATCTTTCACAGATGTCTTTCCAAGCTTCCTCCTGGCCTACTTTTTGTATTTCTTCACTGGACAAAGGAGAGCTTACCTACTCTTCAGACCACAATCATGGAAGTCTCTTGGGTTTTCCTGGCCATCTCATAGCATGTGGACCAAACTAACTCTCCACATAAGAAGGAGGAAGGATATTTTTTTTCTCAGTGTGGTCCCTCCCCCAAAGTAGGATTTTAGGCTCTAAATTTTCATGTTACACAAATGACTGTCAGTCAGAAGGTCTATTCATTTTGGAGGAAATAACCTATCTTTTTTGAGAGGAATATAGTCCATTCCCAAGAACCTCCCAAAAAGGTATCATCGGCAATGCATTCTCCAAGTCTGGACAATTTGGTTAAAACATCTCAAGTGAGGGGCGCCTGGGTGGCTCAGTTGTTGTCTGCCTTCGGCTCAGGGCGTGATCCCCCCGTTCTGGGATCGAGGCCTGCATCAGGCTCCTCTGCTGGGAACCTGCTTCTTCCTCTCCCACTCCCCCTGCTTGTGCTCTCTATCTCTCTGGCTATCTCTCTGTCAAACAAATAAATAAAATCTTTAAAACAAAAAAAAAGAAAAGAAAAAAAGAAGAAAAATCTCAAGTGAGATTCCACACGTCAGTCCTCTTTATTCTAAATAAATAAATAAATAAATGAATAAACATAAAATAAATAAAAATAAAAAATTAATTTAAAAATTTTTTAAAAGTTTATATTCTTTGTATAATCTTTCTCCCAGTATTAGGTAAAGAAAAAAATCTTTTTTTTTCTCCAACTATTTTCCATCCAAGTTCATATCTGCAAAGAGTTATACAAAGAACAGCACCTCCTAAATAGTTAAAATATAATTTATAGGAATTATACAATTGAAGTCAACAGTGAGAACTATAAATGACTTCCAAAGGAACACCATGTGCAGAGGAAGAGATTTATTAAAAGTTTACCAAACAGCAACTAGCTTCTTAAAAGTGTGTTCCCAGTACTTTATTTTACTCAGGCTTTCCACAAGAACATTGTGTTGTATCCTTCACAATTGTATCTGAAAAACTTAATTATATAGCTAAGTATTAGAAAGATAATAGTAACAAATTCTTTTTTATAACAAACATTTCTTAAATTCCCTTTACATTCTTCTCAAATGCTGGGTACAAGAGTGAAAATTGGAGAAATTATTTAGCTATGAACTAAACAATTAAAGACGAAGAAAATCAGGCAATAAGTCAAAATGCCCCCAAAAGTAATAATTCATACAAAAGCTAGTATAAATGCTATATGAAACTAAATTAATGGTAATTAAACTAACTGTATATTAAATTATAAGTAGTACAAATACTACATTAAATATTATAATACAAATATTTTAGGGGTTTCCATTAGAAATTTTGTATGACCAGCTTGCATATATTTTGAGTTCACCTCAGGATTCAGAAATATCAGAGGAAGATTGTCTTCCAGTCTCTTTTCACGGAGGACTCAGGGATGGCCTCAGAAGAAGAAAATAGAGGAAGGAAATTTTGAGAAGAGCATAGCATGGTATCTGTCTGTCATGTTTGTTATTAGCTTAGCCTCCTTTATTATGCCTGGGTTTTAAGGACAAACACTAAAAATAAAAGTCACACCAAAGGAGATGCATCATTAATGACATACAATAAAAGCTACTGGATGAGGGAAGTGTTAAGGTTTTAATGCACTGAGACTTATACACCTGGGGAGAAGGATGGCTCAGATGGCTGAAGGGAAGTGTCAACAGAGACACTGGTGACTTCATCAATTATAAAGATATACATGCATCCAGTTGGTGGAGAGATTTGGCAAGTGGAGCAGCTCTGAAAGCAGCACAGTGCACAGGCTCAGCCCATATCAGTTGGAACCATAATCCTGGATCCACCACTTATTACCAGTATGATCTTGGATAAGCCCCAATTTCTTCATCTATACATTGATGATGGATTGATGATAGAATCTGCCTCCGAGGGCAGCTGTTGGGAGCTCCTGGCAAAGTGTTGGACACGGTGACTGATATACAGTAAGTCCAGTAAGTTTTCTGCAAATGTTGCCATTAATTTTTCTCTGTCCTCAGCAGTGCCCTTGGAGAAGACAGCTGTATCATTGTGACATCGACTAGTTTTCTCAGTGTTGGTGCTTCATCAAATGAGCAGCACCGCTCCCAACCCTGGCTGTCTGCACTTTCAATAAGATGCTTTCCAAGGCACATAGTATTGCAGCAACAGAAGGTACAAGAAGAAGACCAGAGAAAGAAAGAAGTAAAGGAAGTAGAAAACAGCCAAGTGCCTTCGATTGAACAATTACATCACCTTTAAAAGTTTAGTCCAATATTGATTGTATTCCTTGACTATTTTCTCAGTTTATTTATTTTTTTAAGATTTTATTTATTTATTTATTTGTCAGAGAGAGAGAGAGAGCACAAGCAGGGGCAGCAGCAGGCAGAGGGAGAAGCAGACTCCCCATTTAGCAAGGAGCCCAATGTGGGACTCGATCCCAGGCCCCTGGGATCATGACCTGAGCCAAAGGCAGACATCTATCCGACTGAGCCACCCAGCTGTCCCTCAGTTTATTGTTTTATACTACTTGACATTTGGAAGTTTTACATTTCTATAAGTCAAAACTTTTATTCCTTGTGGTGGATTTTATAAATTCTGAAGTTTCTAGGTTAGATGTTCAAAAAATTATTTTTAAAAATGTTTCTGATTTTCTCTATGGTTTCTTTTTTTATTCCAACAGTAATCGTTGCTTTTAGGTGACATACTACATATCAAGATCAATTATTTTCAATAAATCTTTCCTTCTTCTTAAGACTGATAGTTCAGTTCATACGAATTCATTAAGTGAATGACAACATCATTCGGGATAGGGTGTAAATACAGTTGGATATAAATGTTCATATGTCTTTTCATGGCCCCCCCACCCCACACACTTACACATATACCCATAATCATTGGTTTAAATCATTTCCCTAACAAACTTCCAAAAATAAACTATTTTGTCATGATGTCATGTTTTTATTCTTTATCTTCCTGCATGGCTGCATTCTATGATTTTAGAAAACATACATAAACTGTATTTGTGAATATTTTATTTTTAATGTGACCATGTATACTCACATTTAAAATATATAAATAACATATTTTGAGTATTTTTCCTCAAACTGTGAATCTATAATCATATTTTATAAATTAACATAGGACGATGAAGAAATGGTACTTTTATGTTTAAGTGGAACATAGTATTCAAGGCCAGGTACTTTATTTTTAGTCCATGGAAAATTCTGGAATCCTCTCATAAGGATTTAATTTTTGTTGTTGTTGTGATTTTAGAGGGGGTTGGTGGAGAGGCAGAGGGAGAGAGAGGGAATCTTCCACACCCAGCATGGAGCCCAATATGGGGTTCATCCCAGGACCCTGAAACCATGACCTGAGCAGAAATCAAGAGTCCGGTGTTTAACCCATTGAGCCATCCAGGCACCGCAGGACATTTGCAATTTTAATACTAAATTTGTTACCATGATGCTGTTTGTAAATTTTATAATACTAGGACTGAATAACAATAAGTTTTATCTCACTTACTCATTAGAGTTATGTAGTTGCTTTAACTCTGCAATTCTCTTAACTCTACCTTTTTTATGTAACTTTTCATTTTTTTTTTTTTTGACCTTAGACTGTAGCAGTTTTTGGAGTTTCAATTATGTAAATCACCTCCTTATAGCCTTTGTCTATTTTCTATTAGGTTGTTTATTCCATTCTTGTTAAATTGTGAGATCTCTATAAAGATATTAACCTCATCGCTTTCTGCCCTAAGCTTTTCCCCCCTAAATTAGTCACTTATTAACTTACTGGGTTTATGATATTTGTTTTCCCATTAAGAAATTTGTCATTTTAATTAAAAATACATTTCTCACACTTATTTTACAGCATTAGTGTTTCTGTCATACTAAGAAGTTCCTTTGCCTTGTCCATGAAAATTCTAGATGTTCTTAAAATATCTCAACATCAAATTGACTTATGCGTAGTATTGTTTATTGTTGTTTTGATAATGATAGGCCACTTTAGTACTTTTTTAAAAAAATATTTTCTTGTTCTTTTTAATGGCACTTATTCATATATATATATATATATATATATATATACACACACACACACATACGTATATATATATATTTAAGATTTTATGTATTTATTTGTCAGAGGGAGAGAGAGGGAGGGAAAGACAGAGCACAAGCAGGAGAGCAGCAGGAAGAGGGAGAGCAAAGAGCCTGATGAGGGACTCAATCCTAGGACCTTGGGATCATGACCTGAGCCAAAGGCAAATCCTTAACTGACTGAGCCACCCAGGCATCCCATCTTCTATATATATTTCAATATAGATTTATCTGATTCTGATAACTGTACTCTTTTGGAATTGCATTAGGTATATTGGATTTGCATTAAAGTCATACAAAAATTTTAGCTTTCATTACTCTTGTGTTTATTTCACTTTTATTTTATATCTTTGTAGCACTAATAGGAAGGATTATTAATTTTCCTGTATTTCCCATGTGTATGCCTACCTTACACAATTCACTTATATATAACTTGAGCTTCCTGTTTTCAGTAAACACAATTATATTACCAGCAATAAGAGATGTTAGTTATGTAAATTTTCCAAATTTCTATATTAATATTTCTTTTTTAAAAAATTATGTTTGTAGGGATTCTCCAAGACAAAGTTCAGTAATGATGGTCTTAAGCAACTCTCTTTCTTTTATTATTTTAACTGAAATATTGTTAATATTTTTCCACTTATGATACAGCTTTTTTTTTCTTTCTTGGTAAAAGATCTTCATGTTTTAAAGAAAACTTCTACTTTTATTCTGCATTATTTTGTTAGGGAAAAGTGCCTGAATTGTCTTAAATAACACTTTATCAAATATAAATATAATCACATTTTTCTGTCTCCTAATTGGTGACAAAGCAAATTATATTTGTTATATTTTTCAGTATTAAATCACACTTACATGCATATGCTGAACCATACTTTGTGACAGTTTACTTTTTTTTTTTTTTACATTTCTGGATTCTAATTACTAATCACTAATAATGACATTTTATATATAATTCTGAATTTTTTTGTTTAGTCTTGGAATTTGTTTTTATATATTGCTAATAGTGAATATTTTTATTAGTTTCATAAAACTAATTGAGGTTTCTTCTAATTTTTCTGTGGTCTGAGTAGCTTAGGAAGTAATGGAATGGTGGTTCTTTAAAAGTTAGAGAAGATATTTGTAAATGACATATCTGATAAAGGGATAGTATCCAAAATATATGAAGAACTTATACAACTCAACACCAAAAAATAATCCAATTAAAAGTGGGTAGAAGACATGAAAACACATTTCTCCAAAGAAGACGTAAAAATGACCAATGGACGCATAAAAAGATGCTCAACCTCACTCAGAGAAATGCAAATCAAAACCATAATGAGGTCACTCATACCTGCCGTTAAGGGCTAAAAACAGAGGAAACAACAAATGTTGACGAGGATGTGGAGGAAAAAGGAACACTTGTACCCTATTGGTGGAAATGCAAACTGGAGGAGCCACTGTGGAAAACAGTATAGAGGTTCCTCAAAAACTTAAAAGACAGAACTACCATGTGATCCAGTAATCACACTACTGGATATTTACCTAAAGAATTCAAAACACTAATTCAAAGGGATACACGCACTGCTGTATTTACAGAAGCACTATTCACAATAGACAAATTACGGAAGCAACCTAAGTGTCCATTGATAGATGAATGGATAAAGATGATGTAGATATGTGTCTGTATATATGTATATATACAGAATAGAATATTATTCAGCCATAAAAAGAATGGAATCTTGCCATCTGCAACAATGTGGATGGATCTAGAGAGTATAAAAGCTAAGCAAAATATGTCAGTCAGAGAAAGACAAAAACCATATGATTTCACTCATCTGTGGAATTTAAGAAACAAAACAAATGAACAAAAGGGGGGGGGGAGAGAAACACCAAAAAACAAACTCTTAACTATAGGAAACATACAGATGGTTACCAGAGGGGAGGTGGGTAAGGGAGATGGGTGAGATAGGTGAAGGGGATTAAGGGTACACTTACCATCATGAGCACTGGGGAATGTATAGAATTGTTGAATCACTATATTATACACCTGAAATGAATATAACCGTGTATGCTAACTGTACTGAAATTAAAATAAATATAATATAAATGAGAGAGGGGTGCCTGGGTGGCTCAGTCAGTTAAGTGTCTGCCTTCAGCTCAGGTCATGATCCCAGGGTCCTGGGATCGAGTTCCTCATCAGGCTCCTTGCCCAGCAGGGAGCCTGCTTCTCTCTCTGCCTGCAGCTCCCCTTGCTTGTGCTCTCTTTCTCTCTGACAAATAAATAAATAAAATATTTTAAAAAATATATAAATGAGAAAGAAAGAAAGAAGAAAGAAAGAAAGAAAGAAAGAAAGAAAGAAAGAAAGAAAGAAGAAAGGAAAGAAAGAAAGAAAGAAAGAAAGAAAGAAAGAAAGAAAGCTAATGAGTTAGATATAGCTCTGGGTTTATCCATGTTGTTGTAATGGGAAATAGGGAGATGTTGCTCAAAGGGTACAAACTTTCAGTTATAAGATGAATAAATTCTGGGAATCTAATGTACAGCAAGGTGACTACAGTCAATAATATTATACACTTGAAATTTGCTAAAAGAGTAGATCTTAAGTATTCTGACCACAAACAAAAAAGGCAACTATTTAAGATAATGAATGTATTAATTAGCTAGATTATAGTAATCATTTTCTAAGGTATACCTAAATCATCATGCTCTACACCCTAAATACATACTATTTTTGTTTCTCAATTATTCTTCAAAGTTAGAAAAAAAGATAAAAAATAGCAAAAGAGGCAGACAAATATTTAGATATATCTCAACCTGAAGAAAATATATATTTATTTTCAACCATTTTGCCCCAAAATAATGATAAAGAATATATGTACACTTCCCAGAAAAAGTTAGAGATTTTAGAGTAAATATTACTAAAAACAAAGGAACTTAAGAGCTATATATATTAGCAGACTGATTTTTTTAAATGCTTGAAAAAAATAATGTCAATCAACAATACATTGAGTACTTGTTTCTTTCATTCTTTTAAGAATTTATCAAGAACCAAATGTTCACTGTCCAATGGTAGAAGTAGGAAATACCAAGTGATTAAAATATCACTCTTGCAATTCAGTCTATTACCCTGTGCTCATACTAGTGCAGGAGGAAACATATATTAAAGCAACTGACAGAATTATGTCAGAGAAGTAATAGGAAAATAGCGAAAGGAATCAACTAGTTTTGACCTAATGAGGCTAAGAAGGGTTTTCCCTTGCTCTGAGGTTTATATGAATATGTCCTTAGTGAGAGCGTTGCATTTTATTTGCTAAATTGGTATTTAAATTGATGAATTTTATGCCAAAAATTACATACAACTTAAGAAAATAACTCACATTGTTTGTCTAGACATATATAAGAATAAATTGCAATTTCTCACAGCTTTTTCTGATTTCAATAATATGTCAGCATCCATGGGATTGAATATTATGAAAAATTTGTTTCTAGTGGTTCTACACTAAAATCCATAGTACTTCTGAAGTTTAAGTCTTCATTTGTTATCTCTTTAGCCAAGCTTGTCAACATGTTTACTAGCACAGATGCTTGTACATGTGATACATACTCACAGATACACATGTGTATAATTACAGAATACCAGAAAAATATCTTAGGGATGACTAAATTTATAAGTGTTCAGGAATATATAGTCACTAATTATAATCCTGATGTTTTTGCAGAAGAATGAAACTGGACTACTTTCTTACACCACACACAAAAATAAATTCAAAATGGATGAAAGACCTAAAGGTGAGACAGGAAACCATCAAAATCCTAGAAAAGAACATGGGCAGCAACCTCTTTGACATCCGCCACAGCATGTCTCACTAGACATGTCTCCAGAGGCAAGGGAAACAAGAGCTAAAATGAATCATTGGGACTTTATCATCAAAATAAAAAGCTTCTGCATCATGAAGGAAACAACAAAACTAACAGGAAGCCCACAGAATGGGAGAAGGTATTTGCAAATGACATATTTAATAAAGGGTTAGTATCCAAAATCTATAAAGAACTCATTCACACTGAACACCCAAAGAACAAAAAATCCAGTTAAGAAATGGGCAGAAGACATGAATAGACATTTTTCCAAAGAAGACAACCGGATGGCCAACAGACCATCAACATCACTCACCATCAGGGAAACACAAATCAAAACCATGATAATAGATGCCACCTCACACAGGTCAGAATGGCTAAAATTAACAACACAGGAAACAACAGATGTTGGTGAGGATGTGGAGGAAAGGAAGCCCTCTTGCACTTTTTTGGGGAATGCAAACTAGTGCAGCCACTCTGGAGAGAACAGTATGGATGTTTCTCAAAAAGTTAAAAATAGAGCTACCCTATGACCCAGCAATTGCACTACTAAATATTTACCCTAAAGATATGAAAATATTGATTTGAAGGGGCACATGCACTCCGATGTTTATAGCAGCATCATTAACAATAGCTAAATTATGCAGAGAATCCAAATGTCCATCAATTGATGAATGGAGAAGTTGTGATATATATATATATATATATATATATAATGAAATATTACCCAGCCATCAAAAAGAATGAAACCTTGTCATTTGCAATGTTGTGGATAGACCTGGGGTGTATTAAGTGAAGTAAGTCAGTCAGAGAAAGACAAATACCATATGATTTCACTCATATGTGGAATTTAGGAAAAAAACAGATGAACTTAGGGAAGGAGAGGGGGAGAGAGGGAGGCAAACAATAAGAGGCTCTTAACTGTAGAGAACACACTGAGGGTTGCCTGGGGAGAGATGGGTGGGGGTAAGCTAAATGGGTGATGGGTATTAGGACAGCACTTGTGATGAGCACTGAGTGTTATATGTAAGTGATGAATCACTAAATTCTACTTCAGAAACCAATATTACACTCTATGTTAACTAACTAGAATTTAAATAAAAATTTGAAACAAAAGTAAATAAATAATAAAAATTTTAAAACATAACCACCAAAAAACAATTGCTGATGTTTTATAAAATAACAAGGAATTACTAAGTTTAAACTAAACTTTAAATATAGAGGGGTGCCTGGGTGGCTCTGCTGCTTGTGTTCGACTCTTGAGTTTTGGCTCCGGTCATAATCTCGGGGTCATGAGATCAAGCCCCATGTTGGATTCCACTCTCAGCAGGGAGTCTGCTTAAAGATTCTTTCTCTCCCTCTCCTTCTGCACCTCCCCAACCTGCACGTTCTTTCTCTCACAAATGAATAAATCTTTAAAAAATTAAATTAGGGACCCCTGGATGGCTCAGTCGCTTAAGCATCTGTCTTCTGCTCAGGTCATGATCCCAGGGTACTGGGATTGAGTTCCACATCGGGTTCCTTGCTCAGTAGGGAGCCTGCTTCTCCCTCTGTCTGTGACTCCCCTTGCTTGTGCACACACTCTCTCTCTCTGACAAATAAATAAATAAAATCTTTAAAAAATAATTAAAAATAAAGTAAATATTAAATTAAATATAGAAATGAATAAGGGAGGTAACTTTTCTAGAAGTCAGAATCATGTTTGAATTTTTGTGGGCACTTCATATACAATGACTAACTTCAGTGGATTTACTCCATTACATATGCTCAAGTTTATTTATCATATGTTGAAAGAATGTAGAGAAAATGAGAAGAGGTCCAGAAGAAAATCAGTGGCAATAACAAACAGATTAATTTTGTTTAAATTAAAGTATAATTAACATACAATGTTATATTAGTTTCAGGTATACAACATCGATTCAACAATTGTATACATTATTCAGTGGTCACCATGATAAGTGTAGTCACCATTTGTCATCATAAAAGGTTATTACAATCTTATTGACTATATCCCCTATGCTATACTTTTCATCTCTGTGACTCATTTTATAATTGGAAGTTTATAACCCAATCTCCTTTATTTCCCCCATCCCCCAATGCTCCCTCTGGTAACTACCAGTTTGTTCTCTGTATTTAAGAATCCATTTGCTTGCTTTGTTATGTTTTAGTTTTGATTCTATGTGTAAGTGAAATCATATGGTATTTGTCTTTCTCTACCTAATATCTCACTTAGCACACTACTCTCTAGGTACATCCATGTTGTTGCAAATGCAAAAAGATCTCATTCTTTTTTGATCTCTGAGTAATATTCTGACGTGTATGTATATACCTACACACACACAAACCACAGCTTCTTTATTCATTCATTTATTGATGGACATTCAGGTGGCTTCCCTATATTGGCTACTGTAAATAAGGCTGCAATAAACATACAGGTGCATATATTTTTTGGAACCAGTGTTTTTGTTTTCTTTGGGTAGATACCAAGTAGTGGAATTGCTACTATTTCTATTTTTAATTTCCTGAAGAACCACCAAACTATTTTCCACAGGTGCTGCACCCATTTACATTCCCCCCAGCAGCGTATGAGAGTTGCTTTTTCTCCACATCTTTTGCAACACCTGTTATAGGTAAAACAAATTCTTAAAAGAAATAAAAGAAATTTAGGCAGTTACCTGGAGAAAGAAAAAGTCCACTGGAGTTTAAACTAAGATTTTCAGAGGAGTTTCACTTCTAAAGTTTTTATTTTTTTTAATTACAAATAGGTTCTTATTTATGGAATTACCACCAACACACACACACACAAACAATATTAATGAATAAAGTGAGCTGCCATCTGTTTTTCTTAATTTCTTCATTAACCAACTAAATATTATCATTGCTAAAGTTTTCTAGTTCTGAGTATGCATATAAATTAAAATTGTAGAAGATGAAGCAATGTTAGATTTAAAAAATAGCTGTCCTGTTATTTATCATATTGCATAGATGTCTATCTGTGTGTGAATACGTAGGTTTGCTATTTATGCACCAAGGAAAAAAATTTTTGATCACTAACCATAACTACTGCCTTCAACCTTGGGCCCTTCAACCAAGTAACTGAATTAAAATTTCCACTTGAAAGTCTCACAGGCTCCTCATGTTTCACATTTTCAGAACTGGACTTTTGATACTCCCTCCCCAAGCCCATATCCTGCACAATTGTTCTGTTTCACTTAATAGCAACTCTACCACTCTTGTTGACTGGGACAAGACTTTGAAGTTATTCTTGTACTTCCTCTTTTTCTCTTATTGGGCATTGAATTATCAGTAAATCCTATCAAGTTTACCTTAAAATAAATCCAAAATTTGATTTCTTCCCTTAATTTCCAGCCTTCGCTCCTTAGTGTGAGTACCATTGTTGTTTGCTTCATTTGTAACAATGTCTCCTGATGGGTCTCCCTACTTGACTCATGCCTTCTGTAGTCTATTGTATACCTGAGCACCCAGTAATATTTTAAAAGTGAGTGTCAAAGCATGTTTCTCCTCTCCTGTCATCCAATGTCATCTGGACTCACTGAGACCGAAAACCCAAGTTCTCCAATGGTTCACATTGCCCAGGCTTCTACATCTCTAACCTTGTCTCAATTGCTGCTCTCTTAATATTTTTCTGATTCAGTCACATTGTTCTACTAGGGGTTCCTTAAGAATCACACGAGGCATTCTCCTTCCTCAGAGCCTCTGCACGTGCTTTTCTGTTGCCTACAGTTTTTCCCCACATGGTTAATGGCTTGCCTCTCACTTTCTGTGCTGAAACTCCACTCTGTACCTAGACCTTTCTCAAATCACTGATGGAGCCACAGTCTTCTCCTGTCATTCTTGGTTTCCCTCTCTTTTTGTCATTTATTGACCTCTGCAATATCATGTATTTTTGTTCTTTCTCTCTCTAAAACATGAGAAAATTTGTGGTCCTATTATGTACTCTTGTTTCATGGATTGATATTGTGTCTGATGCGTAGCAAACAGTGAAAATATACTTGTGAGAATAAATATTTAAATGTCCCTAAATCCTTTTACCATTCATTGCAGAAAAATGCTTACTATGTATTTCATTTGTTTTGGAAGCTGAATATAGCATATTTTACACAAAACTTGGTCATGACTCTGGATGAAATAACTACTTTAATTGAATACATAATCTAGGGAGGAGAAAATTATAAAATGATTTTTCTTGGTACACAAACCTTAGAAAGGCATGAAGAAGGTATTTCCAGGGTATCCACAGAGAATTCAAACAAATTGAAATAATAGTTTCTGCCCATCAAACTAAGTGACCAGACACCTTGGATGAAAAAATAGTTTAAATGCTTCTGCAACAATAGTCTGGATTCCTGGAAACAATATGAATCAGTTTTGCATTTGTGGTGCTAAGCATATTGTCTAATATTTAATAATTGTAATTTATACCAACAAAAGTTAGTTGAGTCAAACAACAATAAAAAAGAAAAATCTTTTTGTTTGAAATAAAATTTAAAATGCTATTAACCTATCATAAATCTATTTTTAATATTGAAATACTTGAAAATTATAAAATACTCTATAATGGATATATTAAAATTTTAAGTATTAAATATGAGAAAGGAGATAACTATATTTGTAGAAAATGAATAACATTTGCAGTGAGGACTTTTTTAAATTGGATGTAGGTTAGGGAAATAGAGTGATAGAAACAACAGATGCATGGAACACAGATGCAAGAAAAAGGTTAAGAAAATTGAAAATCACTAAAATAAAGTATCTAAAAAGAAGTACAGAAAATTTGGGCATTAATATGTTTTGTAGTTTTCAAACCGATTCCTAGAATGTAAAAAAGTAAAAATATAACACTTTAAATGATAGATGATTACTTTTTTAAAAGTCAACCAGGAAAAGTGACTAAATTAAAATAAAAAACAATTCATGGGAAATATAAAAAAATAAGGCAGAATGAAGAAAAGATACTTAAAATAATTATAACAGAAAAATACTACAAAATATGGAAATAGATAGTTTACAAAAGTGATAATACTATTCTTGGGGGTAAAAAGAAATGCCAGAGTTTAGCCTTCCCATGCTTGAGTACATGGATAAGCTCATACATACAAACATATATAAATATACAGATATACATATAACATTCACATATACATATCTCTTGAACTTTGGGCACATATATCTATTGTCAATTGTAAGTCTCTTTCTGGATGTAGGTCTTGCAGAGTGTTAAACCTACCACTTACCATTTCCTAAACCGGAGACTTGCTCTGTCTTGTTCCTCTCTCAAGGGATGATAGCACCACCCTGATAACACCAACTACCCAGTGATTCAACCAGAACTTGAGCACTCATCTTAGACTTCTCCTGATGTGGCTCTGAATACCCAGCATGTGAACTCTGTGAGTCCGGCGATTGAGGAGTGGAAGTTGGAGTGGTACCATTGAGCATCACTCTTAGTTACCCACTTGGGGAATCTGTGCTCTCCATTCTTCCAATTTTCAGCTTGACAGGTCCAGAGGTTCAGTTCATAAAACCACAACAGTTCCATCAGGGAACAGAGTAAGAGTTCCATTAAACATTAAACTTTATCCACCACCTAGTTTCTTCAGACTCTGTCCCAGTAGATAAACAAGCAAGGAATGGTGTCATCTTCCTGGCAGGGGTAATTGATCCTGTAATCAATCAGGATTAATTACAAAGGAGTAGAGTTACTATTAAACAACTGGTAATGGGAAGAGTATTTTTTCACTGAGGTAAGTCACCGGAGTGTCCCCCTCGATATACATTTACTCAGTTTTTATGGTGAATGTTGAAGAGCAAGAGCCGGAAAAGGGCATGTTGAACAAAGGTTCAGAACCTTCACAGAGAAAAGCCTGGGTCACTTTACCAAATAAATCTCTGAGACCATGAGCAGTGATTGCTAAAGGTAAGGGGAAACTAAGATGATGAATATCAGGTGTAAAATCAAGACAAAGGAATGACAATGTTGAAAGAACTATTCCCAGATGGAATGTATATGCTAATTGAAAGTGGTGGATCTTAGTGGTGCAAGTGGTGGACTCTATCCCAAAACTCACTTCAGAGTGGACGCACTTATATCCCTAACTGCAAGCAGAGTTGGCTTGTGACATCTTACAGTTGGGTGCCTCTGTGGAAATTGCTCACTGGAGGCAACCTATATACCTTAGGTGGTTGATGTCATGACATGAGTATCTGACTCCCTCACCTTAATTCAGAATGGTGCCAGACCTCCCTGGGAGAGCATCTGAGGCTTCTTCACCTTCTCATTCTGTCCAGAGCTACTTTGTTACCAGGATATTGTATTGTTACCAGAGCATTCCTTAAAAAAACAAAAACAAACAAACAAAAAAAAAAAACACACACACAACCACACACACACAAAAACAAAAAAGCTTTCTGTATACAAATATCAAAGTCTCAAGATATGTTTTATGTGGACACATATGGAGGACATATACGAAAATAATATCCTACATCTACTTACACTTCGCTGAATTATCCATGTAAGAAGAAAACTTCTCATAATTAAGATTATCTATCCTTCTAACTTTTGGATTGAAACTTGTAGTAATCAGGATATAGTTGAAGATACTATAACAAAGAATCTATGGAAGATAGTGAACATAAAAATATACCATTTTATTTTATTTATGTTTTGTCTTCGAATCCAGAGATTGTCTAGGAGGGTTTAGCAGAACAGTATACTGGATGAAAACATCCAGTGACCAAGACTCTTCTTTCCTTGTGTTCTGCTTCATTAATCTATGGTTTCCAACTTATGGTCTAGGATGAATATTCTAGTTACTGCCATCATGAGGTTTTTCAAGACAGCAGGAGGTAGTAGAGAGAAAAGAGAGGGCATGGTCCTTCTCTTTAAGGGCATGATTCTTAAGTTGCACATAATATTTCCACCAAGTCCCATTGGCTGGCACCTAGTCAAATGGCCTCTTTAAAATTCAAGGAAATCTGGGACATGTTGGCTTTAGCTACATTTTTGCTGGCCCTGGGTAAATTTTCTAGTATTACAGAAAAAGTAATAAACCAAAATAGTGGAACAACTAGCAGTCTTGTCATGGATCTCATAATTGTAACTAGTGTTTGATTTCCCTTAACCAGGTATCTTCACGTTTATGGCATTTGATCTGATTATTTGCCATTTAGGATGTGTACGATGCCCTACTTTCAGCTGTTTTATAGAGTGACTGTTCATACAAATAATACCCTTATCCCTTTATTCACTTAAAGTTTATTTCAAATATTTTGTTTAGCTTATGAATTACATTGGATAGTATCAGCATACTATCCAAAACTATAGAGGCTTATTCATATTTGTACCTGATACTATAACAAATAAAAATAAAATTAATTTCATTCATGTAGACTTATAGTCACTATGTCGTATTTTAGAGTTTTACAGTTGTAATGAGGTTAGATAAATAAAAATAGCATGCTTATCAATGACTTCCTTATTATAAGGAGGCTAAATAAATCTTTGAATGATGGAATCTCTTTCAAACTTCTATTTCAGTTTTCAAGGTGAAAAAATAACTGATCCTTAATCACTAGCACTCATATTTAGTTAATTGGAGTATACTCATTTTGAATTTTTTTTTGGATGAATGAGACAACTTTCTTTATTTCTCCCAAATAATTTAAAATATGATAGAGCTATAATTTTAAGAATCTCATTGTGTTTAATGAGAGAAGACATTTAAATATAAAGGATCTCTGAAATAGATTTCTGGTAACATCAATCAGATTAATGACTAATGACACCCAATTTTGTTTCTGTTTTTTGAGAGAGAGAGAGGGAGCACAAGTAGGGGAAGGGACAGAGGGAGAGGGAAAGAATCCCAAGCAGACACTCTGCTGAGTGAGAAGTCTGACGCGGAGTTTCATCTCACCACCCTGGGACCATAACCTGAGCTAAAATCAAGAGTCCAACACTTAACCAACTGAGCCACCCAGACACCCCAACATGATGTTATTTTTTTTATAAAGTTTGGAGTTTGTGAGAGATTAATGTCATTATTATTAATAAAGGAGACATCCAAATCTACTTTCTCTTCAAAGTTTCTATAATTTTTCTGGGTTTGAATTACTCCAAGTTATAAATTAATTTGTGTTTTAATAGAATTTCATATTAGCAAAAGATAGTTCTACAATAAAATTAGAATTAGAATTTTTCCAGAAAGTTATTTCATACTTAGAACTATGGTGTTTCATTGCATTTTGTTGACTGCATGTCTTTTTTTTTCTTCCTCAAAAAATCTTGATTCTAAATATCAGCCTTCAAGTTAAAAATGGTCACAATTTTGTGAATGTGTGATAAGACACATTTAAGACCAAAAAAAATATCTAAAATAAAACCTGTAATTATTTGAGTTGATTTTTTTCAAAGATTTTATTTATTAATTTGAGAGACAGCACACAAGTGAGGCAAGGGGCAGAAGGAGAGAGATAAGCAGACTTCCAGCTGAGCATGTAGCCCAAAGCGGGGCTTGATCCTAAGACTCTGATATCATGACCTGAGCAGAAGTCAGACAGTTAACCAACTGAGCCACCCAGATGCCTGGAGGTGATGGGTTTTAACTAAGCTTATTATGGTAATCATTTTGTAACATATACATATGTCAAATCATCATGTTGTACACCTGAAACTAATACAATATTTTATGTCAGTTATATCTCAATAAAACTGGAAAAAAATTAAGTACCCAAAATATCACTTTCATGTTAGTGTAAAGTGCACAACTAATATCTGAGATTTAATATATATATATATATATATATATATATATATATGCAAGTTACAGTTTTAATTAAAAAAAGACAATCCAACACAGATTGAATTTAGCCTACTTCTGTTTCCCAAGTAACTTGTATACATGTTTGCAGATAGAAAACTAATGCATGCATTAGACTGAAAGGTTATGTCAAAATACAATGAGACTAAGCCAGGGAAGAAATGAAGGCCATCAAGAGTTGGAGTTTAACAATAAAATAAGAAAATCGTAGCAAACAGGAATTCAGATTTTTCTATGTGTAGCATGGTTATGAATTTTTCATGTTTCAACCCATAGAGTTCTAACAATAACCTCATAAAATAGATACTGTTATTTTTCATAGTTTACTGATGAATAAATAGAGATCTAGAGATGTTATTAATTTGCTGTAAGTCATATAAATAAATCATGGCAGAGCTGAGCTTCTAGCCAATGTAGACTGTATCCAAAGCCTATGGAGTTTTACTTGATGCTAGACAAGAAAATCTCTGTGCAATAAAATGTGTGTGCTACTCAGTCTTATTTTCTTAATTTTTTTTTAAAGATTTTTATTTACTTATTTGAGATAGAAAGTACAAGTGCAGGGGGAGGGGCAGAGGGAGAAGAAGAAGCAGACTCCCTGCTGAGCAGGGAGCTGACAAGGGGCTCAGTCCCAGGACACCGGGATCATGACCTGAGCTACCCAGGTGCCCCATCAATTTTAGATTCAGTAAACACAACAGGAAAAAATGGGAGACCTGGAATGATATAATTTGTCTAGTGTGGTGTGGATATGAATTGTTTTATAGGGCAAAGATAATTTAGAAAAAGCTGCAAAAGAAGTGAGAATACACAATTAGTTTTAAGGGTCTTAATTACATAGCTGGGCAAGCTAGATGGGGAAAGTTAGTAAAACTAAGTAACTGTACAATCATACTTTAGGGGTGGAAAACTTCTCTTCTAAATTGACTAGTCTAATAATTTAACATAAGACAGATTAACAGGAGAAAAAAAGTCATATGTACAGAAGCCTGGAAGACATGAAACTCAAGGCAGTGGGACAATTGAAGTTTATATGCCGTCCTGACCTAAGAAGGAGTTCGGGTCTGGGGCTTCAAAGGGGAGAAGGCAATTCCCAGGAAGAAGAGAAGAGCATATGTTTGGTAAACAAATGTTTGTCATGCCATGCAGATCAGTCTTGGTGACAAAGTTATCTTTGGTATCATCTCTTTCCAGGTAGAGGCCCTCTAAATTCTTTCAAGCAGTTAAAGGGAAAATAAACAGGTCTTCCTGAGTTTGTTGGGTCTTGATGGTCTTGAGCTTAATATACTGCACATGCTAACCTGGAGTATTTTGGAGTTACACATTCTCCCCTTCAAGATGTAAAGTCTTCTATCTAGAGCCAGGTTTTTAACCTGAGTTGCAGCTAAAAAGAAAAGGATAAGGAAAACTTTAAAAACGATAATCAGAGGTATTTCTTCTGCATCTCTAAGGAAACATTGCAAATAAGAGACTGAGAACAACCAACATCACTATCTATCAGATATTTCTGCTAGGTGTTCCCATCATTCTAGGAAATGGCATAAGCTGCTTGAGGATTGGAGGTAAGTTGTTTTTTTTTTTTCCCCAAAAGGTTAGAACAAGCAATAACAGTAAGATAGATACAACCCATCTTAAGGTAGGCTATATACATACTACTGTGAGATGAACTATTGGAAATAGGACGGAAAATCCTCATTAACACTCTAGATTCTAGAATCTAGAACAGCAGCTTACAAATCTTCTTGTGTCAAGACCCCTTTAGATCCTTCAATATTATTAAAGACCCCAGACACTTTTTTTTATGTAATGTCTGTCAAATTTACCATAGTAAGAAATAAATTTAGAAATATGTAATCTTACTTAGTCTCTCTCCTTGTTAATTCATTTAAGTAACTATAATTAACATATCAACACATTATTTTAAAAAAATATGTTCCCTAAAGCAAAACATGTTTCGTAAGAAAAAGTGGCTTTATTGTACATTTTTTCCCATTTCCTTAATGCTTGACAATGTAAGAGCGCTGGGTTCTCATTTATGTGTCTATAGTCTGTCTTTTGTGACATCACATAGCCTATAACTCCCGGAGACTTCACCACACTCTCTGGGGAGATTAAAAGTGAAAAAGGCAGATACCATCTTAGTATGATTATGAAAGTTATTTTCGCCTCCAGGACTCTTGAATTGTAGCAGGGCCCACACTGAGAATTGCTAGCCAGAGACAATACTCTGGGAAAGAGTGGATATTAAAATATTACTTTTGAAAAAATGGATGTGTACATGACTTGCAACTTCCATAAGTTTGTCCTAAAAACATATTGTGTTATCTTGGGAAATAATAAATTAGACAAATCCCTGTGTTCAGACTGATACATTCATCAAAATCTGCAGGCTGAGAACTCTTGAGAGAATTAACGATCCTCTATTGTAATGACCCACATCTTAAAGTAAGAGACTTCAACACAAATATGCAGGAATGAATATTACTCAGTTAAAAGGCTTTCTGAACTCCTAATAGTAAAACTAAAACTAGTTAGTATTTTAGTGTACACAATGTAACTCTCAAAGACCTCAAAAGGCTTATTTTAATATTAAAAAAATTTTATTGGCTATCTAATATGCATCTGTGAAGTAGATATTAATTACTACACATTATATTAAAGTTTGGGATCTATAATGCCAATAAGTGTACAGAATTCCAACACAGAAACCTTTATATAATATATGTATAAGATAAAATACATATATAGTTAAATATATATATATAATAAAATATATATGTAAAGTTTTAGGTGATCTTAAATAAATGTAACTTACATTTATGACAGAAATGTTAAGATTTGAGACTAAAAGAGATCAATTTTCTACTATAGAGTTTTCATGAAATAGTCATTTTAAAATAATTACTTTTTGTTGTGTCATTTTCTTTTCCCAATGTAATCTCTGCACTAATATAAAATATCAAAATCTTAATGTCTTATATATCCTGGGAAAGGTACTTTACTGCTTCAACCTTTTCAATATTCCATATTTTGATTGCCCTGCCCTTCCACTCCATTTACAGTTTACAGCCTTGGTGAACTGTGGGGAAGACATTAGTTTGCCAAGGGGGAAAAATTACAAAATGTTCAAAATTAAAGTCATCAGCTGTAAGTATTAAAAGTGCCTATTTTATTCACCAGTGTTAATGACTATTAATGATTTTGATGATCATACTTTGGTACAGATTTTGAACTAAACAAAGATAATTCGATTATGATTGAATGTGGTGAAATGCATATGCATATGTATGTGTAAAGAAATGGCACTTTAAAAAAAAGAAATGGCACTTTATAGAATTGAGTCCATTTTCTATTCGGTTGTCAGGCTTGTGCAATATTCTCAAAGCAAGGACTCATATTTAAATGTAGAGAGATGCTGCTACAATTGATATGTTGAAATTCTAACACTAATCCCATCTAGTCATGGGCAGGAGGGATGTAGATGGTCTGCAAGGCCTCTACATAGCTCTGTTTTTAGCTAAATAAGAAAGAGAAAGTGAATATGGATGGCACAACCACTCTAAAATACAAGGCAATTTCATAGAATGTAACATTGATGTTGATTTCAAGAAAAGGCTATTGTAATTAGATTAGGAAACCAGAAAAAGAGGGACTTGATTTGAATAGCTTTACACTGGACTGAAAAGAAGACAAGATAGGAAATTGGAGTGGTAGGAAAAGTTGCTCTACAAGATGAGCTCTTCACTTACATTTAAACTCAAGAGAAACAGTCCTATCAGACAAAGCAGCCTGCAGGTTGCTCATCAGTGCATCTGCTTGCTTTCTACTTCTTGCCTTCCCTTCTCACTTTCTATGTATTTCAGATGCATACATCTATGTTCTTTAAAACTCAGTCAAGGAGAACATATGTATTTCTAGCTGAAAAGCGGTTTTCATGGCTTGTAAGCAAACGGCTTTCTTCATATTATTGTAACTAAGGGAATGGCATTAGATCAGACATTTTTTTCCATGTTTTGTCTAACCCAAGGTAATTTAAGAAATAGATGAAGTAAAATGGGTCTGTGCGAGGAGTTAGAGACTGAATAATTACTGCACCTATGGAAACTTCAATAACTCATGCATGGGAAAATAGTATTTTCTAATAAACATATGCATTTCAGAGAATATTTTTTTTATTCCTAGTGAAACAATGCCATATTTTCTAAAACAAAACACAACAACAACAAAAACCAGAAAAAAAACACTCTTTTTGAACTCTTTATAGGGAAAAGAAAGCTCACATTCCAATTCCTTTGAAAATCCAGAAAATTCTTCCAACAACAACAACACAAATTATATAGTTTTGCATTTGTTTTAAAAAACATGAATGGGAATAGGGGTGTTTATTAAAGCATGAAATCATTCGCTGAGATTTTATATCAGGGTTATGTCCAAGATTGCAGAGAAAAAAAGGTATTAGTGCCATCTATTGTTGGTAGAAGCTATACCCATTGGTTAATTACAGACTCTACCAAAAAATTCATAGCCTTTTCATAGTGAGTTATATCATCAAATGAGAAATTGAAGGTATATTTATATTTTCTATGAAATACGTTTTCGTTCTAATTCTTTTATAACTGTGAAGATAAAGACGGTGTTGGAGGAGAAAAACTTTCTTCTACCCTTCAAAGCTTCTTCTGGCTGGTGTAAGAGTTAAATTGAAATGAGACAGATTAACAGGAGAAAATCAAATTTAATTTTGTACTTATGGGAACCACACCTATATGAGAAGTTCAAAGACAAAAAAGTAAAAAGAGGTATATATGCCATCTTGAGCTAAGGAATGGGACAGAAGTCTGGGGCTTAAAAGCGGAAGGACAATTCACAGAGCAATAAGAAGGGCAGAGAGTTGGTAATTAGACGTTTCCTTGCCATGGGTCACTCAGATAAAATTTATCTCTGGTAATAACTCTTATTCTGAGAAAGACCTCCAATTTACAGTTTTCTTTTTTTTTTTTAAGATTTTATTTATTTATTTATTTGACAGAGATAGAGACAGCCAGCGAGAGAGGGAACACAAGCAGGGGGAGTGGGAGAGGAAGAAGCAGGCTCCCAGCGGAGAAGCCTGATGAGGTGCTTGATCCCAGAACACCGGGATCACACCCTGAGCCGAAGGCAGAGGCTTAATGACTGAGCCACCCAGGAGCCCCTCCAATTTACAGTTTTCTATGTAGTTAAGGGAGGGGCAAAATTTCTCTTGAGCTGCAGGTTCTTAATTGCCTTCAGTTCAAAATAGGCAATTTGCCAAAGTGGCACATTTTGGGGAAACTTGTTCTGAACCCTTTCTGGAACTTAGTAAAATAAAAGTCAGGGCCCCAGGGCAAAGAGCAGACTAGATTAGAGTGAAATTGACAGGCAACAGGGACTGAAAACTGGAGGCCAAGGGACAGAAATACTTGGCATGAAAATTTATTTTCTTCTCTTAATAAACTCTCCTTTTTCTAACGTCATTTTATTTCTACTCCTCTAGGTGAAGGGTGTTAAAGAGAAGAAGCAATCTTCTAGATTCTGGAAGAAGAACAGAGAACAGTAGACTAACTTCAGAACTCTTTGAGTGATGTTACTTATTCCTTGACCTTGAGTGACAGAAGCACAATTTCACAGTAGACTTCATTTTCCATTGAATGATGGACTTTCCATTTTCCATTTCTGGTTGATGAAAAAACATACTTCCCCCCTGTCCCCACGAACAACCCCACTTTATATTCCAGTGAAGAGTCTGCACAAACTTGAAGAAAACCAAAAGTACCTTAGCTGTCAGAAAAAGAGCAATCTGTGAAGTGATGATAGCTGCAACAATTTTGAGGACTCAGTAGAAGTTGTCCACTTATCCGTGCATGGAATGATGGAAAAGGGAACAAGATGTGCTTCCTCTAACTGGCTCAGGGGAGAGGTTTCACCTACTAAGTGGACTCTGTTGTGCCTTAGCACTCATGTCTTCCCAGCTGAATGCAATTAAGTGGCTAATTGGGCCAGAGAAGTATCATCAACAGCAATAGGTTCACTGTCCCCAAAGTAGGAATTTGAATTATGTTAATCATTAATGTGTCTTTTACAGCTATGAATGCCACATGGTATTATATTCCACAAAGGAGTCAATAGGGATTATTAGTTTTAAAATGCATGTAAAAATGATGACTGTATCAGAGGATTGTTAGAATACAGACCAATACTATTTCAACTTAGTGATGCTTATGCAACTGAAAGGGAACAGAATTTACCACTCCCAAATATGTCTCCTGGCATAAGGATTATTTTTGGCTTAGTATTTTTAAGAAATGGGAGAAGGGAGAAAAGTTCTGAAAACTGTGTAGGAGTTACCCTTTTGTAAGAGATATTTACTTTATAAAGGAAATCTCCATTTGTAAGAGTGTCTTCTTCTCTGTACAAGGAAGAAAAGAAGAAGGAAGACTTTAAATCTCTAGAAATGCTTATCCATGGAGAATGCAATGATTTAAATCTGTGTAATGACCTTACCCTCATTTATTGTGCTTTTCCTGGTAACCTCACATAACTGGTCTCCACCTCCAACATCTTTTGTCTTTGTCATCTATCCCCAATGTAGAAGATATTTAAATTGGTGGCTTAGGGGGCACCTGGGTAGCGCAGTCAGTTAAGCTTCAGACTCTCAGTTTTGGCTTAGGCCATGATCTCAGGATCGAAAGATTGAACCCAACGTCGGGCTCTCTGCTGAGTGCAGGGTCTCCTGAAGTTTCTCTCTCCTCTTCCCTCTGTCCCTTCCCACTCCACTCTCTCTCTTTCAAATAAATGAATAAATATTTTAAAAAATAAAAATATGTGAAGTGGTGGCTTAGGTCATTTTGAGGAATTACTCAGTTTTCCTGGATATTTCCCATGTATACAGGAAGTATACATGTTATTATACTTCTGCTTGTTTTTCTCCTGCTGATCTGTCTTTTACTTATGGGGGCTCAGCCAAGAACCTAGAAGGGTAGAGACAAAATTATTTATCCTTTCCACACTACTTTCACAATTTGGAACTCCAGATCCAGTGATTACATTCATCTCTCATTTTACAAATCTGAATTCAAAATTTAGATAATAATATTTTTGGAGAGGTAAAAATCAATTCACTTACCTTTTTAATAAGTCTACAAACATGTAAAAGTGGCAAACTTTCATTTCTGTAAGTGTAGAAAACTGGCCAGCATACTATTTCCTCATTATTGGTCTTCAATACTCATTTGTTGAATAAACTAAGTAGAGGAAGAAAAAAAGAAAGAAAATACTTACTATTCTGTAATGTCATGCATTTTTCTCTTCAAAGTTGCCAGAGATGAATCTTTGTTTCAATTTTGTCTATTTTGTCATGTTCTGTTTTTAATGAATCTGGCTATTTGACTCATTCAATTCAGCCTCAGTCTTCATATTGCCCTTAGTGGAAGAAATACACGGTCAGGAGCCCTTATTGTTGAATGGTTTGTAATGTTTTCTTTGCTGGCAATATCTGTTCCCTGTTACATAAATCAAAGTTTGAGATCACAGAAATACTATTGATGTAAGGCTTCTCTGGGACAGTACAGCCCTGTTTTAGACTGTCCTTATCCAAAAAGTGAGAGGATAGTGTTTCTGCCAAATTATAAGGATCAATAAGGAAGATGTTTTGTACCTTGAGATACCAAAACTTAAGTTTCATGGACCATATTGTTTCTCAAAGAATTACCACTTTTGGCATTCTCGGGCTGTCATACTCAGGTAACAAGAAGGAAACAGATGCTCAGTGTTTCCTGGAATTAACTAGATGACTTTTGTGTGTTCATTTTAAAAAAATGAGTAAAGAGGTGCTGAACAACAGTATATGTCCTTTTAGAGAATGGTTTAGTATTCTTTAAATTTATGTTGCTTTTCTTAAAATTCTTTCAAATCCACACATCTACATAGATAAATAAGTGTAAAAGGCTCATCATAACAATGGTAATAGATATTATTAAAGAGATACAATTTATAATATATTTTTGGCATTGGTTTCAGATATATAGAAATATCCTGTTATTTGTTTTTCTTGCACACTACTCAACCTTCTCATGATTTCCCTTTCATACTCAGTACCCAGCACAACAAACACTCTAGTAGTCAGATCCATTTAAAGTTAGTTTATTTACTTATTTATTTATTTAAATAATCTCTACACCCAATGTGGGGCTTGAACTCATGACCCTGAGATCTGGAGTTGCATACTCTTCCAACTGAGCCAGCCAGGTGCCCCTAGTCAAGTCCTTTTAAAATAACAATCACTTCTGATTTAATTCAGTAGCTCATAAGTTTATTCAGTCTCTCTTTTTGTTAAATACTTGGTCATCCAGAATTTCAAGTGATTGCTTTATTCCACGTCATATCCTGGCTCATGAGTTTCCACTGTGCCATGTTTACAGACATCAGTCAATATCCTTACAGCATCTACTGCTGAGGTGCCCACTGTGTCTTCAGTTGGCATAGTGTCTCCTTTAAATTACACCCTGTTTGAAGCCCTGTGTGAACTTGTACATAGACCTTCCAGTGACTCACTAAATCAGCCCCATGTGCTATTTGATTTTTTTTTTTTTGCATGTTCCTTTTTGGGACACATAAGAACTTCAAACTCCCCTCCATGCTCTATAGCAGCAAAACAGAGTACTACTGAGTGTGATGGAGAGGGGAGAAGAGTAGGCTGTACGGGTGGCATGGGGAGTTTACCTAACATCTCAGAGATCTCTCTGTCCTGCTATTTCCTGACCCCTTCCTATCTCCTAGAGTTCTCCGTTTTGTAAGTCTGACTTTCTCCAGACTTCAAAGGGAGGGAAAAAAAATCAATTCTCTTTGCTATTCAGATTCAAAAGCCTATAGGGGTTGAGATATTTTTAATAACAAAGACTTCCTAATCTAAGATTCTAAGCCTCAAAATGGATTAATGTCATTTCAGAGAACTTCTGAACCTAAAATTCCATACTCATATTGGTGTTTCCTTATCTGCATCAATTATATATTGTTGTATAACAATCATGCAAGACGAGGGGCTTACAGAATGCATGTTTACTTAGCTCAGGAATCTAAATGGTTTTTGTCATTCTCTCTCAATATATCTGCATCTTTACCCACTTACCATAATTAAAATCCTGCCATAATTACGGGACCTTTCAGGACTTAGTTGCTTCCTGATTCTCCAGCTTCATCTGCTAATATTTTCTTCTGCCCCTCAACTCCAGCTTTACCAACTGCTCTATCTCCTCAATTATACCAACTGGTATGATGCAATCATACTAATGTTATTGTGGCTTTCTCATTTTTTTCTTCCTACTTAATGCAATGTCCTTCCCCAAACCATTCATAAAAAAAAAAGATGTCCCCTAACTACCATACAGAAATAGGTCCCTGCCATTCTGTAGGCCATTCCCTAGTTAAAAACTATGAAAACAAGTGTTGGGAAAGATGTGGAGAAAAGATGTGGAGAAAAAATTGATTTTTTTTCTCCCTCGTGCACTATTGGTGGGAATACAAACCAGTATAGCTGCTATGAAAAACAGTATGGCATTTCCTCATAAAGTTAAAAATAGAAATATCATATGATCTAGTAATTCTACTACTGGGCATCTACCTATGGGGGAAAACATTAATTAGAAAAGATATATATACACCCTTGTGTTTATGAAAGCATTACTAACAATATGAAAGATATGGAAGCAACCCAAGTGTCCACTGATAGATGAATAAAGATGTGGTATATATACACATGGAATATTACTCAGCCATAAAAAAGAATGAGACCTTGCTATTTGCAACAACATGCATGGTGCTATAGGGTATTATGTTAAGTGAAATAAGTCAGAGAGAGACAAACAACCTATAATTTCACTCAAATGTGGAATTTAAGAAACAAAACAAACAAGAAAACAAAGTAAAAAAGAGACAGGCAAAAAGAACACTCTTAAATACAGAGAACAAATTGGTGGTTGCCAGAGGGGAAATGGGTGGGGTGGATGGGTGAAATAAATAAAGGGGATTAAGATGTACAGACTTCCATTTATAAAATAAATTATGGCACAGAGATGAAAAGTGCAGCATAGGGATTATGGTCAATAAGATTGTAATAACATTTGGTGACAGATGGTGACTATGTTTATCCTGGTGAGCAATGAGTAATGTATGGTTATTCCAATTTGAAGGGATTCGCTGCAAAAGAATTGCTTCAGATACTTAATTCCTAAGTGATGGCTGAGAAGTTGAAGTTGTTCTAGTCTTCTTCCCAATTCTGAGGTCAAATGTGTCCTCTATACAACTCTCAATATTTGTAGTAGGGACTGAATTGCAGCCTATAGTTACATGGACAGTGGAATTTGTAAATGATGAATGTGGATATTCAACAGAGAAAAAATTCAAGCAAGAGTTGAAGATAGCCCATGTTGTTCTTGCTGCTTATAGTAAAATGAGAGAGGAAAAAGATAAACTGAGGAAAGAAATATTAAACAAAAGAGAACCAGGCCTTGAGAGTTGGGAAAATTTTCAGCCAATCCAGACTGGAAAAGACACAAAAATTAGATTTGATTTTAGGAAAGGTGCTCTGGAGAGAAAGCTAGGGGTGTGGTTAGACAACCTTTTGTTTTTGTCTCAACAGGAATAAAAGGTCATGATTTTCAATTAAACTGAAGGCTCTTTGAAGAAACTAGACTTGACTCTAGATCTGCTTAGATATCTTCAGAGAAGCCAAAAGTAGAGGTTGATTATATAGGAAAGACCTGTGGTGGAACCTTTTGTTTAATAGTATAAATCCCTGTGATTTGAAAACTCTGAATCATCAGAATTGCCAGCTTGGACTAAAAGGAACAGAGAGATGACAAAAGAAAAGAAAGCAGGCAGATTTCCAAAATTCTATAGGCAAAAAACAGGCTGATGAGCCTCTGCAGCTGCAAACGTGTCATTCCTTGTGGAAAGGAAGGATGACTGTGGGTGGAACTATAAGTCCGGAGAGTAGAGTGATGAGCCACAGATGCCCTGAAGCCAGGAATAATGGGTAATAATTGAGTTTGTCTGGCAGCAGGAAGAAATTGTTTCAGGGATGGACAGGGGTGTGTCACAGAATGTGGAATATTGAGCATGCTGGTAAAAGTTTTTGCCATACTCTAATCTTTATAGGACATACCTAACTGCCATGAGACAGACTGATGAGCAAAGAGGAGTTGAGGAATTTGGTGTCTAGTGGGAATGAAGAATATGTTTTTGGAGAGTAAAGGAAGTAAGGGAATTAAAAGAGAGAGAGGGAGAAAAGATGAAAGACAGAGCCTGATTTATGAGAATTCAGGGAGTCATCCACTACGGCACTAGGAAAGACCTCCACCTGAGCCAACAGCAATCCATTTGTACTCTTTAACAAACTTCTTTCCTCTTGCCTAAACCTTTTCTCTTTATTCAACTCCTTGTTAAAGAACTAGTATTAAAAAAAAAAAAAGTCTGCCAACCCTAGATGATTTCTAGACGTTATTTAAAATATAATGTCTACCACTCTTAACACACAGTACTAGGACTGTTTGCATGTTCATATGTATGTGTACACATGTACATATATTGCATGTACGTATATATTTATGTATATATAGTAGAGGATTATGGACATATATTTATATGCACATGTGTGTCATATATATTATTGCACATAGTATTGATAGTGGTATAGATTATTATTTTGGACAGGGTTACTACCTACCTGAGCCTTAACTATTTACATTGTTTTTCTGGCCCTTAAAAGTCAGAGTTGATGAGAGAGAGCTACCTTCCCTGTGTCTGTATTGGTTTCCATTCAACGATAACCCATTGATTGGCATATAGCACCATGTGTCATCTTCTAGGTCTTACTACTTTAGTAATACTAGCGTGAACATTTTGGGATAAGTAAGATTTTTCTTTCCTGCATATGGAGGGGCAAGAACTAAAGGCATAATCATTATGTAATTTTATAGGATTCTGTATAATAACATTATAGAATTTGTTCGTGAGCAAATATGGACCTCTCCAGAGATTCTAGGCAATAAAAGAAGAGGTTCTAAGTGGTGCTGCAAGGTTGTCATACCCACAGCGATGAAGAGAGAGTTCGTCTCAAGCTAGCAGCTATGGTTGTGAATGTTGCCGAGCTTGTTTGTACTCATAGGCTTATGGAGACCCTGGAGAGTAGGTTAGTAAAAAACTGAGAGATCATTGGTTCTTGAGAGTGCTAGCTTAAGGGACGAAGAATTTTTCCTGATACTGGAAATGAACATTTCTCAGTATCAGTCATTGTTTTAAAATGTTGTATACAATTATGGAATGGAATGCTCTGTGTCTTATTAAAAAAATAGCTGGTGGAAAAGATGCTTTTGAGCAAAGAATCAAAGGGCCTATACCTGCACCTTTGCAATCTCCTCACATCCTTCATGCATACCTACATGAAGAAGCACTCCGCTTATATTCCCTTTGGTGGTCTTGTGTCTGTCAGTAATTGGCATCATTCTGGTTTGTAATGACTTGGAGTTGAATATGGCAACCAAACATTTTGATTTGTGTTATCTCCCATCTTAGATAGAAGAATATATCTTCTGATATACTTTTTACACTGAAAAACTTATTAAAAGATGATGACCAACTGTTATTTAAAATGTTTAAATGAAGTCAGAAAAGAGTTCACTTTAAAGACACACTTTACTAGCTGGATATAAAGCCTGAATGTCAGGAAATGACTTAACTCCAAGTGGAGAAGATAGCAAAGTCAGTAAGTTCTGGAAAGCAAGGTATGTTACAGGTAATCTATAATGTAGTAATCCCAGGAGATAATCAAGAGCTGACTATAAGTAGAAAATACATTGGGTCTTGGCAAAGTGCTTGAAGAAAAATCTCTCAGGTGGAAAAAACAAGTACACAGTTAAATGGGAGTCAGAGCAAACACCTGGTCTTAACGTGTGTTAAATTAAATTGAATAAAGACAATATATTTAAATTCAATTGAGCTTTTTGAAAAATATATTTGTCAGTCAACAACCTATTTGCAAAACTTTTTTTTTCCAAAATATTCCATATTTACTATATCATAATCCCTCAGCACTAACCAAGGATACAGAACCACTCTTTAGTATAGAACACATATGTTAACAGAATCTGGAAGAAGTAGTTACTAAAATGAAAAAAAAAATGAATAAGGAATATTATTATCATATACTCTTATTATATGTATCATGTCATTAGTCATTATACCTGTTATATTATTACTAAGCATGTCTTTAATGAGGGCAGGGGATTGACATATACATACACACACATATTTATACATATATATATATGTATAAATGTATAAAACTGAAGTCTTTTAATGCCTAGAAAAGCATCTGATCTGTATTTGATACTCAAAAATTAATTCCCCTATGAAGGAACAAATGAGTGTTAGATGAAACACACTTCAGACACCACCTGTATGAGTCACAGACACATTGGGGACTCTAGTAACACAGTTACTTCTTTCTAAGGTAAAAAAATATATTTAACATTTTCACTTGAGAGAGAAAATAATCCCATCTTTTACCGCTTAGTACAGGCAGGGAACAAAAACAAGAAAAGTTTGTGACAAGAAGATACTTAATAGAAATTGTTTTGTTCCTCTTACTGTCCTGGGAAATACATATGTAAGTTTTATTTCATCTTGGCTTTCAAGTGCATTTTGCAGATGTTCTTATTTATCTGCTTGAACTTGATAGAAGAAAAATAAGCCATTTATCTACCTTCCTTGTGCTCCTACTACAGACTCACATGACAACGACTAGTCACCTAGGTCTTCTTGGCACTTTGGTTTCTCTCTGTTCATGATGACTCTACTTTAAGATGAAAAGTAAATTTTCCATCACTTGTAATAATAATTAACATTTTTCTCAAATCAGTGTAAAATCCAGTCATAAGATAATCTCTACCAAAATAGATTTATTTTTTGGCAATAAGTCAAGCTGGCTTTTGTGTAAGAGCTTTTCTATATTTAATTGCCGTATATTAGATATTGTTTATGTAAACACTGTCACAACAAAGGCTGTCACAACCCTTTGATAGAAAATGCTTCTTCCTTAAAGTTCTCAAATGTGTGTTCAGCCAAATATTTTCAGAGCATCCTTAAGCACAAACTATGTGTTCATTCTCATCTAGAACTTTAGTCCATTGAAACTTTCTTTGTATCATTCTCCCCATGCCTACAGGAAGGCTGTCCTCCTTCTCTCTTTAGTTTGCATAATAGGTGCATATCACCACTGGCAACTGATTTGATACACCTTCAACTTGAAAATTTGCCCTATAGAACCATTTCCATTTTCCCCTTCACACTACTGCAAAATGGCTGCTTTTTCACAACTTTTCAGAACGTACCAAGATGAATTATTACCTCATTGGTGTACTGGATTAATCAACGAAACACTCGATTGCTTTTTCTGCAGCATTTAACAATGTTGATTGCAGGGTGGAAAAAGTTCTCCTCAACCTTTTTGGTGTCCCTGACTGGTTCTGAAAATCAAACCAACAAAGACAAGTTAACAGGAGAATAGCATACCAATGTATTTAATATGTTTTAAGTGGCATAGGACACTTCCTAAGGAAACGAAGACCCAAATAAACAATAAACCTAAGTATTTTTATGCTAGGTTTGAAGAAGAATGGACAGTTATGGGAGGACTATGATAAGTCAGAGAATATGAGGCAAGTGTATAAACTGGGGGAAACTTATCAAGACCTGATAGGATTCTTCTGGATATTCCTTTGTCTTCAGAGATAAGGATGCTGCCTTACTCATAGGTAGAAGGAGGGAACCTCTGACAGAGGGTTTTATGACCTGTTTTGGGACAGAAGGTCAAGGTGACTTTCCTGCTTCTGCTGTTTTCTCAAACTCTTTTGGCTTACAATGTTTGGTAAGCCAAGGTGCCATATTTTGGAATAGCATGCGCTAAACCCCAACATTATGATTGCCTTCTTTCTGTAACTGCCTTGGATTCCAGTACTCTGAAATTTTCTGGTTCTCCTTCAAGTTTGCTGATAGTTTCTCTTGGTGGCTTTGTTTGCAATTCCTTGGAAGGTCAGTCTGTTGATGACATACTTTTCCTTAATGACCTCCATTTTTATTTCTCCAGTTATCACAGGGTGTCCTGCTGACTTTCAAATACCTAGATTAACACACCTAAACCCAATTATTTTTGCCTCCTGCCTCACCAGCCTCCTTTCTCCTCTGTATTTCCTGTTTTAATGAATGACAGGACCATCTGAATAAATGCTGAAAATTTAGATTTCATACTGACTAATCATTTTTCTTAATGGATCCCATGTTCTCTCAACTAACCTTCTAAAATTTCTCAGAAAGCTATTTTCTCATCTTTGTCATCACAAAAAACTTAAAACTCATTTCCTGGGTTCTAATCTTATCCAAGGTTAATAATTCTCGATATCATCACCAGTATGCTTTTTGTACATCACAAAATTTATCATAGCATATTTGTCAAAAGTATTTCAGTTTTTTCCAAATTACTTCAAACATCTTCAATATAACCTAAAAAATACTTCATAATTTGGACCCTTTCATCTATAAACCTCCTCCTCTTGATCCATTGTTAAATTCTATCTTCCCGAATCCTCTTTATTGCTGTAAGTTCATAAATTTGCAAATGTCACCTTTTATAGTTAGAATGCTCTCCACAACTCTATTGTCTCTATTTAAACCATGTGAACCTTGAATTTGTGTTTTCACCTTCATATCAACTATTATATTTTTCAGCAAGAATGCTCTGATACCGCTTTCCTTCCAGAGTAATAAGATAAAAGAGTCTTTTATTTTTTTTATTTTTAAAGATTTTATTTTTTTATTCAACAAAGATAGAGACAGCCAGAGAGAGAGAGGGAACACAGTCAGGGGGAGTGGGAGAGGAAGAAGCAGGCTCATAGCGGAGGAGCCTGATGTGGGGCTCGATCCCATAACGCCGGGATCACGCCCTGAGCCGAAGGCAGACGCTTACCGCTGTGCCACCCAGGCGCCCCAAGATAAAAGAGTCTTATACTTTAAAGTTTAAATATCTGTCTGCTTCTCTCTCTCTTATGAATTTATTTGGAGCTCATCCTTAATTTTTTGGTTTCCTGTACATAACAACATAATACATTCTTAATAACATGCTTCTTGATTTTACATATATATGTGTTAATATTATCATATATTATGATTATATGCATTATTAAAGAAAATAAAGTATTCTTGACAGTTGTAAAAGAATGGTAAGGCAGACTTTATTTAAGTGTTCAATCACAATAGGTTTAGGGATGACTGCAATGGGGTTTTGCAGTAGATAAGGGAGAGAGGTTGGGTTCTACTCCAAATACAACAAGGAGAAGTGATAATTTTATAGCTGAAGAGTGGAAGCAGGGGCTGGTAGATGGAAGATTACCGGAAGGGAGCATTAAGGATAAGGAGGGATTTTGGCCTACATCGCCTAACAGGGCTGTTGATGAAGGCAGGCCAGGTGGTCAGGTATCACCTCGGGAATTGTGGAGGATGAGAAACCCAATCAGATAGAGAGAGTGATCAGATATGGAGGGAAAGGAGATTCTGGCTAAACTGACTTAGCAAAATTTTTTGCTAAAATTGGACAATGGGGAGAAAAACTTGGAAGCCCAGAAGTCAAGGATTAATAAGAGAGTTCGGAGGAACCTCAGTAGAGTTTGGTGAAAAAAAGAATCTTTGTGTGTGTGCATATCTTTATATTAGATCTATATATAGATATATTGCATATGTAGAGATAAATAGATTTGTTAGGTATATTAAATCTAATGGCTATATTAAATATATAGATAAAGATCTATATATAAAATTTTATATATATATTAATTTATATTATATGTGTGTGTATATCATATATATCACATATATAGTGTATATACATACATAATAAAATGTTTGTTTAGGGGAAATTATGCAATTCTAAAGTGACTTATTAAAACAAAAAATATAAATACATATTCTGAAGCAAAAATGTTCTTTCTCCCAATGATGTTTAACAGACAAACTAAATCAGTATGTTGTAGTATAATTTCACTTTATATAAAAAATACTATTGTTTTAGACATTTGATTTTCAGATATTCTTTAAGACATTTCATTGAATTGGAGCTATGATTCCCAATTAGTTAAGGTTGTGAATAGTATATATCAACTTGAAACAACTTCTGAAAAGAATAGAAAACAAAACAAAAACTTGGCTCATGAAGTCAAGGGGCTTTATTCAAAAACAGAATTAAAAAAAATAAGAGGACCAGGTGTTTGCCCTTAAGCCAAAATTTTATACATATTTATATGCACGTGCACACACATAACTGTATACATATTCTCACAAATGCACACCCTCATACTTTTCTTTCCATCATCTTTTTCTTTTTTTCCTGTGCTACCTCTTTCTCAGCAATTTGTTTCACATTGTGAAACTACCCTTTGTCATTTCAGGCATAGTACATCTTTAGCACTCCCCATCAGAAAACGAATCCTGGTCCTGCTTGAGTTACTTAGCCAGCCCCTGGTGCAATCATTGTATATCCAATAAGATGGGATTGCACACAGATAGGCCTCATATATATGCATATACACAGCTTGGGTCTCGTATATATCTTTATGGCATAAGAGGCAGGATCACAGGATTAATAGCCTCACACTAATCAAATGGAGAAATGGAGAGGTAGCTTCTCAAAGAAGGATTCAGGGAAGCCAAAACACAGACAATGCGTTCATTTCCCAATTTCGTATCTTGGATAAAACTGATAAATTCATAGATTTATTTTAATGCACTCAATAACCATAGAAACAGGTTATTCCCAACTAGGGTTGATGAGACCATACTACTTTTATAAAAATAACTTATTGTGCATTGTCTAAAATGCTATATTTTTTATATCGTAGCCTCTAAGATAATTGCAATAGATGAGGGTAGCATTATTCAGTCATTCACTTAAACTGATGTTGAAACAGGAGAGGTGTCTAAGATTTATATGAAGCAGATGAGATAGGGTACCTGGGTGGCTAAGTTGGTTAACCTTGGGCTCAGGTCATGATCCCTGGGTCCTGGATTGAGCCCCACATCAGGCCCTCTACTTGGCGGGGAACCTGCTTCTCCCCCTCCCTCTGCCTGTCACTCCTCCTGCTTGTGCCCTCTCTCTCTCAATCTCTCTCTGTCACATAAATAAATAAAATCTAAAAAAAAAAAAAAAAAAAAAAAAAAAAAACACTTGGAATAGCTTCTGTATAGCTTGTCTAAGTTTTTGGTATGTGTCAACTTATAATTATTTTCCCATTCCTAAAAGGCAATATAGCATTGAAATGAAAGGTCCGATCACTGTTACTATACAGTAGCCCCCAACAACCTACAAAATATCATATACTTGAAAATTATCACACCTTCCAAAAATAAGATTATCATGCAATACATTTGTGTTAAGTATTGTTTTAAAGATGAAGGAATACTAATCAAGTAAGTAATATCAGATCTAAGAAAATGCTAGTCAAATTGGATAGATAACTCTGTGTTAGCTAAAGATGAAAGGGCTATTTGTTATGTGCCATGTATGAGGAGAAAGGCAGGTGGTTTAATTATGAATCTGAACTTCTTGAGCTTGACATTTATCTCCTTGGTGCATAATTTTTTAAAGCAGTAACCCATGCAATATAATACAAGGATGCTAAACTACATAAACTCACATATACACAAGATACCAACTAAGAACCCAATTCAATTATGGATAAATTACCAAAAGAGTTTTGCCATAGAGAAAACCTATTATCTTTACACTAAATATGCAAATAATGCAATACACTCGTTGAAAGAGGAAAGAATAAAGGCTCCTAGATCAAATATCTGTCACAAAATGTCATGCATTTCCATATTCTTATCAAACTGCCTTGATTTCATTATGAAAAGTAATAATACTATTCATTTTTATAGCTATTAATTACCATGGCACAAAAAATAAAATGAAAGGGTGAGGTCACATACATGACCTTGGTTGTTCTATCCAACATTCTTCTTAACCTGTACATTTTCTCAGAAATTACATTTAAAGTACAAATATTTCTGATAAAATAAGGAATATAATATAAGAAAAGTACTCTATGGTAAATATTTTAACTAATAAATGTGCAGTTTGCTAAATAAAAATTATGCTGTCTCCTTAACCATTTTCCCATATTTTTTAGCCAAAGAAATGATTTTTACTGTAAAATAACTAAACTTTAAGATACTGTCCTGAAGGACATTTGGGTGACTTGGTCCCTTAAGAGACTGCCTTTGGCTCAGGTCCTGATACCCTGGTCCTGGGATCGTGCCCTGCGTTGGGGTCCCTGCTCTCTCCCTCTCTCTCTCTCTCTATCACATACCTGCATGCCAATGCATTCTGTCTCCCTCTCTCAAATGAATAAAATCTTAAATTAATAATAATAATAATAATAATAATTCCACTGTGTTCTTCAAGATAAAGATAATGGGTTCTTCCTCTCCCTTACCTGGATTCTTCCCTTCTTACAGGAAACGTGAGATCTCTGGATCTCTGGATCAGAGAACAGCCCATTTATTACTCACAGAGCAATGTATGTTCCTTTGTTCTCCAACCTCCGTATGGTGATGTAATGATGTAATGAAGTCACAATGCCAGTCGTCACACGCAGCAAGTTTGCACAAGAAAGGAGCTCCAAAATTATAACCCTCAGACCTTGTATAAGTCAACTGGCACAACTTTCCCTCCTTCTTTCCAGAGAAAGTAAGAAATTCAATACTTTACCCTGCGAACTAATCTTACCCAGGAGGGGAGGAAAATGTCTCTACTTTCACCAACCTAGAATGTAATACAATGGATCCAGAGGACATGATTATCTAAATTTCTCTGAAGCCATACAACATCTCTAGCTTCCAAAGTGTATTAGTTTTTCTCTTGCTTCTCCAACAAATTGCCACATGTTTAGTTGCTTAAAATAACACAAATATCTTATAGTTCTGTGGGCCAAAATCTAAGGTAGATTTCACGAGGCTAAAATCACAGTGTTAGCAGGATTATATTCCTTTCTGGAGAATCTAGGAAAGAATCAATTTCCTTTCCTTTTCTAACTATTAAAGTCTGACCTTTGGCTCATGGCTCCATTTTGTCTCCAGAGTAAGCAGTGGCTGGTCTTCTCTTTTTTTATTGCATCACTCTGATCTTGGGTTTTTTGTTGCCCTTTTATACATTTACTCAGGATCCTACTGAGCAAACCCAAATAATATAGGCTGATCTGCGCATTTTCAGATAATCTGATTAGCAGCCTCAATTTCATCGTTAAATCCTTTTTGCCATGTAATATAACATATTTACAAAACATGAGGATAAAGAAATGGACATCTTTGGAAGCCATTCTGTTTATCACACATGGAGTGTTTGCTATCCAATCACCCTTGAGTCAAATTTGCTAGTACTCTTTACTCAGGAAGCCCAGCCTATAAAATAAAGTGAAAATACTCATAGAGAATTGTCTTTAAAAAAAATCAGCATATATATATATATATATATATATACACATACGCATATATATCTTATAAAACTACAAGACAAAAAGAGGTTAATTAGGGAGTCATTGCATGTGGAATTGCTGCTGAGGCACTTTAATATTAGAGTTCACAGGGATTAGGAGGAGTCCACAGAAGAGATGAAGGCAAGGGAGGGAGTGCGGAGTGCAGAGTACAAGTTAAGGATTAAGCAAGATTGTGGTCTCTTAAAAGCCAAATAAAAAAAACTGAAAGAGAAGGAGATGATCAAGCTTTTTGTATGCTGTCAATAGGTCAAGTGAAATGAGGATTGAGAAACAACCATCAAATTTGGTGGCCTTAAAGTAATATACTATCTAATAAAGGATATTGGAATAAGCTATAGCTTTAGTAGCTCATATCATTTATCATGCTATCCTATTAATTTGACTTTTTAATGACAAGTAACAAGTTAAAATGTTGAGTTAAGTCACATCTATATCTCATTCCATGTTTTATTGTTATCCAAATTTTCTTGATCACAAAACTCACTAGGGAAAACATTTTAAAAACCATATGAGGTTAATAAAACACAAAAGTAATTGGGAATCATGAACAAGGTCTTATAAAAACAAATCACAAGTATGATGTTTATAAAATTGCAGTAATAATGTAGCAAGAATTTCTATAGGTTTAGTTTTAAAAATTCAGACAGCGATTTTATTGGGAACATTGGAGATAATTATTTACTATTTACATTTTGCTATCTCCACAATGTTTATTATTTTTGACAAAGGCTATCATTAATTTAGCAGATAGTTAACCATATAGGACTTTTATTCCTTTACTGTAGTTATTAAATGTGATGGGATAATTGCTGTGTGTTATTGCACGTAGAGGCAGTTAAAAGTCACATATTATTCTTGTATGTATTTGTTTACAAATAAATATTTTTATGCTCTATAAAATAGTATATATCATGATCTCAAAACACATTCAGATGATAACACCTTCAAAAAATATTCTTACCATTGAGATTTACAATTTTAAAGCCAAAGGAAGGCAAAAATGACAGTCTTCAGTGAATACTGGAAACTGTTTTTTTTTTCTTTAATTATTTTAAATTATTTTAAATGAATAACAGGTTTTAACAGGAAGCATTTGTTGATTATATTTATTTCATTCAAGACTCCAAATGCTAGGAACATGAACGGGACACATGTCTCATTGACTTCTTTATGGTATTGTTTTCCACAAATCTTGATTTAGAACGTAACCATAGGGGCGCCTGGGTGGCACAGCGGTTAAGCGTCTGCCTTTGGCTCAGGGCGTGATCCCGGCGTTATGGGGTCGAGCCCCACATCAGGCTCCTCTGCTATGAGCCTGTTTCTTCCTCTCCCACTCCCCCTGCTTGTGTTCCCTCTCTTGCTGGCTGTCTCTATCTCTGTCAAATAAATAAATAAAATCTTAAAAAAAAAAAAAAGTAATCGTAGAGAAAATAATGAATGTAAAACGAAGGTCATACCTTTCTTTATCTAGTAGAGTGTTATATTAAGGATAGAAAGGTATGAATCTGTAAATGTTTTTCATTAAAAAATCCTTTTCAGTTTTTTTGTTGTTGAATGATATATAAATACAAGTGTATTAATATGTAAGACTATAAATATAAATATATATGGCATATTATTCTTTAGTAGAACATAGAGCTTACTACACAATTTTGTTTTATTTTTTATATTTAAACAACTATTCACTGTGAAGAACTACTTAAATGGATAAATTAATATAAATTTGCAAAATGCAAAAACATCATATATTATTAAATAATTATTTCTGGTTATAAACTGAAATGCTGACAAATTTGGACACGGGATGCTTTTAAAATTCAGAATTAGCAGATTTTACCATACAAATATTCAAAATTGTATTGTTATTAATTTTATAAATACTACTCCCTCTGCCTACCCTTGCTGCAAAAAAATAGAAATGTTTTGTGGCTGTCTTTGCTAAAGTTTTGAAATTATTGTTCACCTATGTTTTTAAAAATGTGCTCCTTTAAAAAACAAATTATAGTGTTGGTAATAACTTGATAATGGAAAAATGGGTGGATAAGAAAATTATAATGACTTCCTTTTATTTTTTAAAATTTTATTATGGTAAATGCCTATAACATATTTACCATCTTAAGCCTTTTTAGGTACTATTCAGTGGTATAAAGTGCATTCACATTATTGTGCAGCCATCACCACCATCTATCTCCAGAATTTTTTTTTTTTTTTGCAAAACTGAAACTACCCATGAAGCAACGTTTCCACTACTGCATACCTCCAGCCCCTGGCAATCACCATTCTACTTTATGTTCCCATGATTTTTATTATTCTAATTACCTCATATAAGAGGAATCACATAGTCTTTGTGTTTTCGTGACTAGTTTACTTCACTTAGCATTATGTCCTGAAGGTCAAGCATATTATATTGTAGGATATGTTAGAGTTTCTCCCTTTCTAAGGCTAAAAATTATTCCATCATATGTATGTACTACTTCTGCTTCTCCTTTTATCTGATGATGGATTCTTGGTTTGCTTCTGCATCTTAGCTATTGCAAACAATGCTGCTATGAAAATGGAAGTTCCAATATCTCTTTGAGGCTCTGCTTTTAATTTTGGGGGGTATACACCAAGAAGTGAAATTGCTAAATCATATGGTAATTCTATTTTTTTTTAATTTTTGAGGAACCACTACACTGCTTTTCTTAGAAGCTGTAACATTTTGAAACACCAGCAACAGTACACAACAGTTCCAATTTCTCCACATCCTTGCCAACACTCGTTATTTATTTATTTTTTAATAATGGACATTCCAATGAGTATGAGACAATATCCCGTTTAGTTTTGATTTGCATTTCTCCCAAGATTCATGATGTTGAACATCTTTACGTGTATTTGCCACTTGGATATCGCCTTTGGAGAAAAGCCTGTTTTAGTCTTTACCCATTTTTGAACAGCACTTTGCTGTTTCTGAGTTTTAGAAGTTCTTTACATACGGATATAAGATTTGCAAATATTTCCACTATTCTGTGGATTTCTCTTTTACTCTGTTGATAGTATCTTTAGATGAATATTACAAAAATTGATGAGTCTAATTTATTTTTTTCTTTTGTTGCTTGTACCTTCAGTATTACATACAAGAAATCATTGTCAAGTTGATGTTGTAAAGTTTTTTCTCTTTGTTTTCTACTGAGAGTTTTATAGTTTTAGGTCTTACGTTTAGCCTATGGATCCATTTTGAGTTAATTTTTGTACACAGTGTTAGGGAAGATACAGCTTTATTCTTTTGCATGCGGATATTCAGTTTTCTAAGCACCAGTTGTTGAAAACCCTGTAATTTCTCCCATTAATGGTCTTAGCACCTTTGACAAAAATTGTTTGATCACATGTGCAAGGGTTTAACCTTGGACTTTCTCTTCTATTCCATTGCCCTATATATATCCATCTCTATGCCACGACCAAATTGTTTTGATCATTGCAGCTTTGTAGTAAGTTTTGAAATTAGGAAGCTTGGGTCCTCTAATTTTATTCTTTTTAAAAATTTCTTTGTTTATTTGGTGTCCTTGAGGTTCCATATGAATTTTAGAATGAGTATTTCTATTTTTACAAGAGACATCATTGGGATTTTGATAGGGCTCACATTGAATCTGTAGAGTACTTTTGGTAGTATTAATATCTTAGCAATATTAAACCTTCCAATCTATGAACATAAGATGTGATATGGAATGACATGGTTATTTATGTCCTCTTTACTTTCTTTCAGCAATGTTTTGTAGTTTTCATTGTGTAAGTCTTTTCCTCCTTGTTTAATTCCTATTTTATTCTTCTAGATTCTATTGTAAATGTAACTTTTTTTGCAATATCCTTTTTAAACTGTTTATTGTTAGTGTATACAAGTGCAGCTGATTTTCTTGTGTTCACTTTGTTTCCTGCTACTTAGCTGAATTTGTTAATTAGGTTGTAGCAATTTTCCTTTGGAAGCTGGAAGATTTTCTACAGATATCGTATCACCTGCAAACACATATACATTTTCTTCTTCCTTTCCAGTTTAAATGTCTTTTCTTACTTTTTCTTGATTAATTGCTCTGGCTAGCACTTCCAGCACTCTGTTGAATAGAAGTGCTGAAAGCAGGCATCCTTACCTTGTTTCTGATCTTGGGAAAAAAGCATTCCATCTTTTTCCATTGAATATGATGCTTGCTCTGTGTTTCTCGCATATGACGTTTATTATGCTGAAGTTTTTTCTTTGTATTCCTAGTTTATTGTGTGTTTTCATCATGAGTGTGAAATTTTGTCAAATACAAATTATCAAAAATTTAATGACATTTAAAAAAATACCTTAGTTTCTCTGCAATCCATGTATGATTTAGCTGTGTCCTTTACGCCTTATTAGGCCGAAATTTAGGTGCTGAAGGGGTCTCAAATCTCATCTGAGGCTTGAGCATTTCTTCCAAGTTCACTGGTTGTTGACAGAATTCATTTTCTTCTTGTTCTAGGATATATGTTCCTGTTTCTGTTTTATTTCTGGTTTCTTGCTAGAGAACAGCTTTCAGGTCTTAAAAGCTTTCTTCATCTCCTTGCCATGTGTCCTTCTCATAAACAAATCCCAAAATGATTATTTGCTTCCTTCCAGCCCAGCCAGGTGATGGTCGCTGCTTCATGCTATCTCTTTTAGGGGTTGTTCACTAGGAATGACCTCCATTTTGATAGACTCAGTCAACCAATTATGGACTTAATTACATGTGTAAAATCCCATTTACTATATAGTGTTTGATATCACATCACATTTATGGGTCTTACCAACACTCAAAAACAGGAGATTATACAGGGTATGTGTACCAATATATAGGGATCTCATATCCATTTAAGGAATCTGCCTTCCAGAATTTGGGAAGCAAGAATTAACACCTATAATGGGTTGACACACCTCAAATATGTATATTAAAAAAACAGAGCATAATTATACTTTAAAAAATGAATTTGTCATCTTTGGAGATTCCTAGGGGTACAACGACTTCTTTGGGATATTGATAAGCACAAAGAAAGAAACAAGCATTTTTTTTTCTATTTTTCTTTTACAGTTTGATTTTCAAGGTAACCAAATAGAAAATAGAAAATTCTTTATTGAAGAATTCTAAGTGATAAATTCAGAAAGAATGACAGAATTAGAAAGTTACTTTTTTGTAAATGTTAATGAAATAATCTAGAAAACTATCATTAATCACTATAAAACTAGTTGCTGTAAGATTTGTGCAAAAATTGTCAATAGACAAAGCTGACAACTCCTAAGCTCACTGATTCACACTAATAGCACTAAAATCAGGTTGACCACACAGTATGTGTCTCTGAATGATGCAATAGGGATTTTATAAGACGGTCTACACGATTATTTCTCCCCATGAATTGGACCTGACTATAATCTAGCCCCTAAGTCTAAATGCCATTTTATGGAATTATGGGGAGCACTATGATGATACAAATTTCCAAACCAAGAATGTGAGACAGTCTACAGGATAAATGACTAGTTTGTTCCACAAAAAGTGATAAGAAACAAAGAGATAAGAATTTCTATGAACTAGAAGAAATTTAAAAGACAGCAACCTAATATAGTGTATGGGTTACTCTGGATCCTGACTCAGAAACCAAATGTAAAAAAGCATTCATGAGATATTTAGAGAAGTTTGTGAACACGGAAAAGAATTAGATATTAAGGACTTACTCTGAATTTTGTTACATATGTTTTAAGTTGATAATAATCTTATCTTTTAGAGTTACTCACTGAGGAATTTATAGGTAATATAATAATGCTTTGAAATAGAAATGAATAGATAAAACCAGATTAGTGATATGTTGACAACTTCTGAAGCCAGATGGTGGCTAACTGGGATCCATTATTCTATTCCCTCTAGTTTTTTGTACACTGGAAAAATAAATCCATAGCCAGTGATTTTCTGGATTTGGTTAACTGGTCATATTTTGCTGATTTCTATATTGAATTAATACAAACTCATTGGTAAGGATTGATTAAACCAATACTGGTAACAATTCAGGTTTTAAAAACTTTTTTAATACTGCCTTGTAATAAGCTCTGTTGGAATTTGCGATTATAAAATTGGTATTATGACTGCTGTGAAGAATCTTCCAGACATGAAATGGTATCTCTCTCTCTCTCTCTCTCACACACACATTTACATACAAACGAACAGTTTAGTTTTTTGTATAAGATCAGCCTTAAAATATTCATACTGATTTGTGCTGCAATGCTATCTACTTTTTATAGATTTGAGATGTCACAGCAAGTCAAAATTGATATTTTCTACCTAGATATTTTTGGTCATTGACGAAGTTGAATTACACTGCCTATTAATTATAATTCAGGCATTATAATCCATTTTTCAGGTGTGACAACCAAAAAGGAAGAGATATTTTTATTCTATTTAGCTTAGGTTTTAAAAATAAATGGTTATTAGTAGCATAAAGGGCAATTAACCTACTGTAATGAGAGTTCAAAACAAAACACTAGTCTTGTTCCAGTAAACTAATTACTGAAAATGGAGGTTTATGGATGCATGGGAGAGGATGAGGGATTCCTTGGCAGGAAGGGGCTCAAGTACCTGCAAAACTGTCCACATGCCAGGTGAGAGGAATTTTGTGGCCAGAACAGTTTGAGAGATTGATCTAGAGACCACCCAATATGAATTCCTGTCCAAGTCTTAGATAGTAAGCATTTATAATATAAATTTTAAATAGGTCGCCACTCAGAGATTTTTAAAATTTCAAGCCATTACTTAGCTTATTTAACTAGACAAAGTGAAACCAAACACATATACACTTTGAGTGATGAAAAAAGATTCTCCACATATTAGCTGTGCAGTTTTGTTAGAAAGTGTCATTGGCAAAATGTTATTTGGGGAGATGTCATTAGGATACAACCAGCAACATTGTTCAGGAGAGCAGTACTAAGTCCCCTTGTATATTGCGTTCCTGGCAATATCAAAAAAGTTATCCCGAGGAGAAACAGGAAGAATTGACCCATTGACATGGTATATATTTTAGGTAACTGTAAAAATCAGTAATTTAGAAGGAATTAGAGGAATCCGGGTAGAATTTGTAAGGGAGGGCAAAGAAACATGGGCTCTAAGATATTTCAAACTTTTAACTTACCGTTCAAAAGAGCATTAAGGTTTCTAAATACTAATTGTTGCAATTACTATTTCAGCTCCGTTGTCTGTTGAGCCCATTCATGGGCTGTCTTGGGTTCTTCATTATTGATCTGTAAACTATTTCACATGTACATGATTTATGTTAGCTATCATTGTTTTCACTTTTCTCTAAGACACATAATTCGACCCTATCCAATTGATCTTTTTTGTTAACTTTTTAAAAAAGATTTCATTTTATTCATTTTAGAGAGTGAGAGAGGGAGAGTGGGAAGGTAGAGAGGGAGAGGGAGAAAGAACCTGAAGCAGGCTCTGCACTGAGCAAGAGTGCATCGCAGGGCTGGATCCCAGAACCGTAAGATCATGACCTAAGACGAAACCAAGAGTTGGACACTCAACCCACTAAGCCCCCCAGACACCCCTCTAATTGATCTTTATTCTTTGAGTTCTCCCTGATATTTTAGTTTCTAGTCTTTCCTCAAAACTGAGGAAAATAATTACCTTATAGCTCGATATCTTCATTACTGAAACATGCATAGGAACACGTTTTTAAAATTAATTCGAGTTCCAATATCACTCCAAATTTTAACCCTCCAACAAATTTGAAAATTTAGGCTTCTGCTATAATTAGAAGGATTTATTATAACTGACGTTTTTGCAGTTGCTAATACCTTATAGAAGAAATATTATATTTTTAATGTAGCAGATAATGGAGCTTTTAAAAAGTCAAAATTCTATTAAAATAGAAGCAGCAACAAGTTTCTAGAACTCTGCCCAAAGGAACTCATATTTTGATGTTTTGTTTGTTTTGCTTTTCTTGTCTTGTCTTTTGTTTTGTTTTGTTTTTGAAGTCCAGAAATCTAGATAAACCAAGCAAATTTTTGCCTGAAATTTCTGGTTTTTCCAGTCCCTGAATTCTAGTGTAGATAGTACCCAAACACATGGAAACATTTCTCTGTGTTAGGACTAACTTCACATAAACTGCACTTTCTGGTTCTATTTTATTTAAAAAGAAGAATAAATATTGCAACAGCTGTCAACCCCCACTGGTAATCTATTTTCAGAAAAAGTCTCATCATACTGTCCAGGAAGAAAAAAATCTTCTAAATATATTGTCACTTAAGAGTTTTCAAAGTACTTTTAATATTTTACCAATATGCTCACTCAGTTCCTAATTATTTTTGGATCCCGCTGAGTAATTTTCTCAGCTTCTTAGTATGGTGATTTGCATTCCTTCTCACATCTGGGTTCTTTTTCTGCCTTTTATTTTTTATTGTTTGGATTGACATAGGAGCTTCAATTTTCTCTTGTTAAGAAGACATTTTTCTTAAAAAATGAAAATTTCCTACAAACTTCTAAGTTGTCTCTAGACGTCTTATGTTTCCATGCTTTAAAAAATGCAGCAGTAAGTATTGCCTTGCTTTTCTTTGTCAGAGAATGCTGGCTCATGGATTTTGAAAAACAAAATAAAACATATATTCTTAGTTTCTTTAAAGAGGGAAACCATGAAATTTATTTTTAAAGGAGATGAATGGCTTCCAGACAGTGATGGGAATATCTAAAGAAAATTCATGACATTTATTTATTTTTCTCTGGAAAGCATTTTCAATAAGGTACGAGGTTATCTTTTCCAATATGAGGTTAGACTTTTGAATCACTTGACACTGAACTGCAGTGCACTTTGCCACAAAGGATTTCAAACATACCAAAATGACAGCTATGATGATGGTGATGATGATGATGGTGATGATATCCACCTGCAAAAGACTACTGGTGTTTCTTTTTTAATATTTGATATGTAAAATCTCAAAATTAGATAAGATCATTATGCTTTAAATCTTCAATTAATAGAATATTGAAATATGAGTTAGGAATTCTGACCTCATTTCTAGCCAAGTTTGGGAAATACCATCTTCAAATCAATGCCCTATGATTCATAAACTTATAATTATTTATATATTTTCTTTTGTATTACATATTTGTTCCTATTGACTTGGAGCTTTATATGGCCAAGAGTCACATGTTTTTCTTTTTATACCAATATTTAACTAGTTCCTAGCATACAGAGAAGAATTTTCAATAAGTGGTTGCTGAGTGAATTAATACAGAATCTCTAACACTGGAACCACGTATTTGATATCACATTCTTAGATGGAAGAGAAGAGTTTGACTCTTCTTGGCTCTAAAAGCATACTTGGCTCTAAAAGAATTGACAAAGAGGAGATGATAATGGAATGAACTTGGGTCATCAAGAAAGAAGAAAGAGCAAGGCATGGATAAATACATATTAAATGAAAAGTTCATGCTTTTCTCTTGTGTTTTTATTATAATTTATAGTTGAAAGCAAAATCGATATACACAAATACTTAGGTGAATCTTAAGGGCATTATGCTGAGGGGGAAAAAAAGTAATTGATAGTGTTAAATATATATTAACTATCTGCTTTGTTTTATGGACTTCTATTTTTATCTTTATTTTTTCTCCTGACTTTATATTTAATTTACTCTTCTTTTTTTCTAGGTTTTTAAGATAGAAACTGAGATCATTGTTTTTAGATTTTAATAGAAATCTGTAGGCCTATAGAGGTTTTTTTTTTTTTTTTTTTTTTTTTTGTATCTCGCAGATTATATGTTGTGTTTTTGTTTATATAAAGTTCACAATTTTAATTTCCTTTATCTTATTTTTGACCCATGTGTTATTTAGACTATCTACAAAAGACCATACATGAAATATAAATTAAAAAGAAGATCAAAATATAAGGATCAGAAAATACTATATTTGGCAAATGCTAGCCTAGTGTTTTTTATATCAGAAAAATAATTTAATGGAAATAAAAACATGATGTTAATGCATCATGGATTCATGATAAAAAGAACAATTCATCAGGATTGTGTAGGAATCCTGATGTTGTGCTCACTAAATAATATGATCTCAAAATATATTTGAACAAAAGTGACAAATTTAAAAAGGATTTATTTATTTAAGAGAGGGAGAGAGAGAGCATGTGTTTGTGTGGGGGGGGAGCAGAGGGAGAGGGATAGAGACAATCCCAGGCAGACTCCCCACTGAGTATGGAGCCTGTCACATGGCTCAATCCCACAACCCTGAGATCATGACCTGAGCAGAAATCAAGAGTCAGACGCTTAATGGACTGAGCCACCCAGGTGAGGCCAAATTGGCAAGTTTTTAAAGACATTTTGATATATTCAAATCTATGATGTGATAGATTAGCCTTGTTCTCTCTGAAAATGATGGATTAAGTACAAAGTAGTGAGGATATAAATAACTTGAAAAATATTAACAAATGGTAAATACAAACTAAATTCTTCATAACAAGTGTATGTGCATTTTGTTACAGTCACCTGTGGTCTACTTCGATTGTTGCCCACACACCAAGCCACGAAAAGGAGGCTAGATGTAACCCAAAGAACTGTTTTCATCCACATTCTTTGACGTTCGTGAAAACTTGCTCATGATTCCAGATCGTCTCATCCACTGTGAAATATTAAAATATACACATAAATAAATAAAAGGACAAAGTAAAATGAAAATCACCATCAGTTTAGAACTGGAAACAATATAAATATAACAGTTTTTATGAGGTAAAGTAGGGGAGTAAATAGAAGGAACTTTATACCATTAATGCAAATATTTGGAAAGATTTAATGTTAATAAGTTGAATAACTCTTAAAAGGTAGGGAAAAATGACTGAGACAAGAAAAAAATATACCTAACAGCAGAAAGTAATAAAATAGAGAATGTTTTAAATCTTTGCATAAATCATCATCATGGCTCCAAATCATGTAGGTACAAGGTGTTTCTTTTATAGACTTTATTCTCCCATTCTTACACACTGGGCTGACTCTTTTGTCTCTCCTTTGTAATTATTACAAGAGAAACATTTGACTTTACACGTTTTCTATACAGTTTCTTAATCCTATTATTTACTAAACTCTCTAACACAGATGAGGACAGTGTTGACATTTTGTAGAGTTGATGTTCTAGATTTATACATTTTTCTCTCCTGCCTTCACATCTATTCTTTTTTAATCCATCTCACTCCTTCTTCCATCTTAGATTTCTTCTGTGGATTGCTGGAGTATGTACATACGTAATTAGCTTTCCCAGGAAATATGTATAATATATACATTTTCTTTATTTTAGTCTTCAAATTATGAAAATATTTCCCTCAAAACTTTGTGTTTTCTAGTAACTTCTAGAATCCACTTTGCTGAAAAGAGGTCTACTGTTAATCACATTTTATTTATTTTTTGTTTTGGCAGCTTACATATTTACTTTTAAATTACTTTCTTCCTTTTGAATTATATCTCAGTATTTTAAGCCAGTGGGTTGGTTTTTTTTTGTTTTTTTTTTTTTACTCTTTTTTATCCTTTCCCTATTTTGCCACTTACTTCCTTAAAATATTTTGTAAAATTTAGGTCTATTTTTATTTATATGTTAAAGGGTAGGTTGATGAATAGAAGTACTGGCTGTCACTTCCATTCCTCTGCTAATTCTCTCCCCTTAAACAGCTCACTTTCAGCTTGTGTTGTGCCTAGGGCATTTTCATGATGATTCATTTAAGGGTGTAAATTAGGTCACAAGCAAATAAATGTGTCAAGATGAGGAGAATACAGTTTGGGAATTGACTTACCAGGAGAAATACGCCAATCCAAGTCAGATTTCTTAATAATTAGTCATTATAAAGTAATTTTTCAATCTAAATATAGAGCTAACACAAATTTCATTAACAGTTCTTGAGTCAGTTATCATGATTTCAAAGCCTTTTGCTTTCTCCAAGTCACAGTTTGTTTATTGATCAAGGGGTCTCATAGTTCTCCTGTTTTGCAAAAATTCACCAGTCCCTGGGGAACTGAGGTTACTCTTCCTTATTTCAACCATTTTGACTCTTTTCTTTTTTTGTATGTAATCATCATATTCCTAATATTCTGAAACAGCAAGGATGTGAATCCATTAGATCAGTCCATCATCCTAAATGTTGAATATATCCTCTTTATTTTAAAACTAATATTTTACAGAAAGTCAGTAGTATCCCCTGTCAGTTCAAGCAATATGTAGAAACGCCTCCAGCTTCTAGATATGTGGGCAACTTTTATCACCATCACAAACACACACACACATTTGGTCTATGTATCTATACGTTTTCATTGGAGTTCAGTTACAGGGTTTTTATTATTATTATTATTATGTTTATCTATTACTCACTAATTCATTTTGAAGTTGTCCTCATTTATCACGTATTGGTGACCAGATCACTCCTTTCTAATTGGAGAAGAAAACTATCAGTAGCTGAGGTTTTAATAACCATTATTCAAATGTACTCTGCTGCCTGGAAAATGACTTATTTATAAATAAAAAAATAGTATCATGACAAGATTCTAAACCTGTATGAAAATGGTGTATGGTTTTAAACAGTTAAGATAACTCTAAGCTTTGACATAAAATTTGGAGAAATTAAGTATTATAATTTGTGCCACCAGCCACAATTGTAGGAAAAATACATGCAACTGCAGTGAAGGGGATCAGGTTTCATTTTATCGTTATCAAGGCTAATGCTAAGTCGTTCGTATTTCAAGAAATATTATCCTTTGGTAGAAGCAATAGTAATCAGTGGAACAAATATGGGAAATTCACTAAAATATAAGAACTAAAAAAATTTTCTGGATAAATTTTGTTTAGTCATATAATGATTGTGAATGAAAAATATTTTTGTACAGTCCATGATATACAGAATTCTGAAATTCTTAACAACCACAAATTTGGCTATTATTTCTTCTAAATTAAATGCAAGCTGGATTTGTAAGCATGGTTGATCAGTGACATTTCGATCTGTTATGTAACGGTTGATACATATTACTTTGGTAAAAATTAAAAATGAGTTATTTGAATTAAATCTTTTAAAAATAAATACAACATATTTCTAGTGCCATCTTGCAAATGCAGAATGGTAGCATTTCAGGATGTCCCACTGTTCTAATAAGTTAGTTCTGTGGTATATAATTTTTTAAATGAATCATGGATGTGTTTAAATGTTAGAAGTCATGTGTTTTGTTTACTAATGCTGTTTTACAAGTTGAAAATTAAATATATATATATATGTGTATATATATATATAGAGAGAGAGAGAGAGAGAGAGAAACAATGCAAGAGCACTTCCTTCTTTTTTTTTTTTTAAAGATTTTATTTATTTATGTGACAGAGAGACAGCCAGTGAGAGAGGGAACACAGCAAGGGGAGTGGGAGAGGAAGAAGCAGGCTCCCAACAGAGGAGCCCGATGTGGGACTCGATCCTGATCCCGGAATGCCAGGATCACGCCCTGAGCAGAAGGCAGACGCTTTAACGACTGTGACTGCGCTACCCAGGCGCCCCAAGAGCACTTCCTTCTATACAGAGAGAGCTTTGTCAGTTAGCTTATCTTTAAAAATTTACACTTGTGCTTATTTTTGGCTTTAAGACTTACTTTATTTGGTTTGCTAAAACAGGATAGACTAATTTTTTATTTCCACTTAGACTACTCAGATTTACTGATAACATTTCCTACCTTCCAGTCCCCATTTGGTGATTTCCCTTAATTCATAGTATAATTATAGAGCCCGCTCACATTCACATTGTGCTTGTTTGAGATGATGGGTTAGAAAATACAGTTTATTCCTGATATACTGCTTTTCTGCTAGCACTTCACACAACCCATGAATCATTTTCCAAATCTTAATATTTTACATTATCCTCATTTTAAAGATAAGATGGTCAATGACATTTTTTAAAATCATCTTATTTCTATTCTAAAGGAAGATATTAGTTAAAATTTAGCCACATCTGGAGTGCTTGGGTGGCCAAGTTGGTTGAGCATCTGCCTCTGGCTCAGGTCATGATCTCAAAGTCCCAGGGTTGAGCTCACATTGGGCTCTCTGCTCAGTGGGGAGCCTGCTTCTCCCTCTCGCTCTGCCCCTCTCCCTGGCTAATGTTCTCTCTCTCCCTCTCTCTCTCTCTCAAATAAATAAAGAAAATCTTGGAAAAAAAAGTTAAGCCGTGTCTATATAAAGTGGGCTTTTCTTCATACTCCATCTTCTGCCAGTATTCAACCTAAACTGTCAGATTTTGCCTTATTCAATAAGGTACACATGAGTAGACTCAGCAAGGGAAACATCCATTTGCAAAGGAGGGATTTGCTGTTACCGTACAAAGGATTTAATCAGTTCGATTCTTTACTTCAGCTGCCCTTCTAGACTAAAGATGACAGTGCCTCAAGCATATTTTTCAAAACACTTCTAATACTAATATCCTTTTTCTGCTGCCTTACATCTAAACCTCTCTCAAAGCAATTACTGATAGTATGTCTGGCTTATAAGAGCATTCCATATAGGTAGATTTTGGTCAATCGAAAAAAGTATTCTGACCTCTTTCCCACTTCCTCCAAGAGACTATTGGGATCAAATGTATCATCATGACTTTGATCCTTTCAATTTCTACTCTGAATAATGCCATTTTTAAATAAACGTTAAAAAGTATGGACAGAGTTCATAGCTACAGGCTGCCATGGCTAGAATAATCTCAATGTAACACATATATATCATTAAAAAGGAACTCTACAGAATCCCAGTCCCTAAAGTGATCCTAATACGTTGAGATGGAAATTAGTTAATGCTGAGTCATAAGTATAGATCTACAATTGGGTATCGGAAGAAATAGCATTTCTTTCACAGTCAGGGGTATGGAAAGGGAGAACAATCTAAAGGTTGAGTGCCTTGAACATTTGACTCAACTCAACCAACAAAAACCACCAGAAGGCTGATGTTCTGTCTAATTCATTATACAATGCCCTGCATGGAATGTTATCATCTATTAGAAACAGGTCAAAATAGGAACTTATGCCACTGTATGGCTGATTAAGTACATAGACATGATAAGATTTGGGAGAAACAACTCTGTGTCAGATAGTCTCAGACATACTCTGAGCCTTTATGAACTCATTCAAATAATAATAGCAATAGCAATAATAGTAATCATCATCATCATCATCATCACTATCTTTTTTTATTCTCGCTCCAGATTTCACAAGATGCCCACCAGCCCTCCCCTCAGGGGAAATTTTCTGGGCCATCTCTACCTCTTTGTTATCTTTTCATTTTAATGTGGATAAGGTTTATTACCTTGCACAATCTTGTTTACTATCTAGTTAGTTCTTTCTTGGACCTATTCCCAGTTGGTTTTCTCTTACACGTGTATAAATTTTGATAGTAATAAAAACTATAAAAATAATCATAAATTTAATTCCTATGATCTCTTATACACACCAAATGATTTCAGTCATCCCATGTGTTCCTTTATTATCTATAAATCTGATACTATATTTTATAATTGCATAATGGTTTTTGCTAAAATGGTGAAATCTTACTATGTGAATAATATTTGTAACTTATTGAAGTACAATTCAAAAAAAAAAAAGAAGAAGAAGCACAGGGGCGCCTGGGTGGCGCAGTCTTTAAGCATCTGCCTTCGGCTCAGGGCGTGATCCTGGCGTTATGGGATCGAGCCCCACATCAGGCTCCTCTGCTATAAGCCTGCTTCTTCCTCTCCCACTCCCCCTGCTTGTGTTCCCTCTCTTGCTGGCTGTCTCTGTCAACTAAATAAATAAAATCTTTAAAAAAAAAAAAGAAGCACAAAGAGACCTATTCTTTACTGTATTAGCATTGCCTGAATATTCTATATTACTATAATCTTGCCGCATTCTAGTTTGTCCCTCATCTTTTCTTAAAACTAGATTCTTCCATTGTGGCTTTTGGAACTGCTACTCCATATCCAGGAAATACAGTAATATCATAAGCTGCTCTTCTAAAATGATGCTTTACTATTTCACCTTAATTGAAACTTAGCTTTTTTCCAAAGAAGTTCATTTCCCTGAAACTCTCCCAAGTAGTATTCTCCTATCCCCTATCTCATAGACCTGAGGATTGTTATAGAGCTTTGTTGTCCTAATTGCTCACTAATGCCATGTCATGACCATCATGCCTTTATCGAGTTAAAAAAGAAATTTCACTCATTTATTAAAGACTTAGAGATATGGCTTTTGTGCTTCTTCACTTTAGACTCAACCATTCTTGTAGAGGATTTTCTTTTTAAGGACGACCAATCTAACACTCTGAAAAATAAAATCCTAGCATTCTGGTAAACTCAATTCATCCACCTGTGCCCCTATCAATATTCAGCTAGTGGCAAGAAATGGAGCACCAGGAACTCTTAAATGGCATACAGCATCTCAGCCCCTTGGATTTGGTGAACCTTGGAATTGCTGATACTTTCAAGGTCCTAAATGAACTTCTTATTGTGTATAAATTTTGTGCTTTCTAGAGCTCCTATGTTTATAGTTTCTGGATAAAAAAGAGAGTCATATAGGTATAATTCTCTTTTTGAATTAACTTTTCCTGATCACTTTTTTGGGGGTATTTATTTATTTTTATTATGTTAGCCAACATATAGTACATCATTAGGTTTTGATGTACTGCTCAACAATTCGTTAGTTGCATATAACACCCAGTGCTCATCACAACACATGCCCTTCTGGTCACTTTTATATTTAACAACATAACATGGAAACAAGATAACTTCTAGTTGTGAGTGGACGGGGAGACAAAGTTGACAATGTATTAAATAATAATATACCTTTAATGGTAATCTAAAATTATTTCAAAATAACTTATTTATATACTAACGTGATTTGTTTATAAAAGGGATGAAAATAATTAGTACTCAGAAGACTCAGAACCAGAACATCATATTTAATTTGAGAATTTCTTTCTCCATTATCAGCATGGTCCTGCCTAGTGATGACTACAATTTTGCCTGAGTAAATATTGTCAATGAACTTTCATTTTTCTTTTAGTAATCAACTTCATTATTTCGGTCACATTGCATTTCAGATTTTAATATCAGCCATAATGCTGCCATTATCACTGGTAACTTCCTTTTATTCATTAATAAAAGAAGCCTGTTGTTTCAAATTAGAACACCAGTGGAGACATTATTTGCATAGGCACAGTGAAGGAGTGATTAGATTAATCAAAATTCTCTGATTAGGAGAATACTTCCCAGTGTCAGTCTCTGATAATTGCTCAAAAATCATCATATTGCATGATATTTTGATTGAAAATATTGTTGCCTATGCTTTCTTACCTGCTTCACTTTTTATAAATATATGACTATGCTTGCTGCTTTAGAGTTTATGAAAATAATCTACATTATTCATGCCTGTAACCAAAGAATCTGTGCTTAAGTATCTTAAGTATACTTAAGTTTATCTGTGCTTAAGTATAAGTCTTCATTACCTATTTTTATAATCAAGGGATTGCTGCTATTCATTAGTAGAAAATATTCAGAAAAAAAATGCTACATATTGGTTTTTTATTTTTAAGGGAAAAGAGGGGACATATAAAAGCCCTAGAAATCTTATCTACATTTATATGGGCAAACAACTCTTTCTGTGGGACATAATTATATATGGTTCAGAGCTCAGAGGAAATTATTTCAGAGGGTGAAATTAATATTCCTTAGTTAACTATTTGCATATTTTTAAAGTTCTGGTCATGTATAGAATGAGTGCACAATATATAATGTTTCATGCTTTAAAATAATGTTTTGAATTAGTTAATATGTGTACACAGCTATTATTCCCAAAGTTTTTACTTCAGTGGAAAAGTAGAAGCTGTCAAGCTGGATCTTTTTTTCCATCAAAACACATCAAATCATGAATCTATGCATTTGTAATGATAACATCTTACTTTTCTGTTTTTGCAAATGATGAAGTTTCTCAGCTATCATGGTCTTCTTGCTCCTAGGTAAGGACAACATTTTATCAAATTGTTTTCTGGTCCTCATATCCTATGTCCTTTATAAGAAATTTACTTCAGCATTTCACATCCCTCACTAACCTGCATCACCACTGGCTTGTTTTCAGTGGAAAATTCCACTAGCATATGAACATGCTCTAGGAGTTCCAAAACAAAATAGCAAACAAACATACAAAAGTACTCCACAAACAACATCACCATTTCTCTCCTCGCCATTCACAGAAAAAAAAAAAATGCTGTTTCCACTACATTATTTGCTTCAGATTCTCTCTTCAAGTGTTTTTAATTATACCCTCTACCCCAAATGCATAGAAACTGCTTTTTCTACACTGTTCTATACTGACAAATGCAATAGTTCCTTTTCTGGAATCATTTTATCTAATCTCTTATTATCATTTGATTTCTTATTTTGAAACTCTCTCTACTATTGTCCTCTGTGATGACTCCTGATCGAAATCATTCATTTAATCATTTAAATTATCTGATTTCCTGGGAATCCCATAATATGTTCTACTAATATAACAAGGATCATACCTGGAACTTCGAGTCTTAGACTCTCATTCAGGTGAAATTAAGATATAAGCAGCACACACAGCCCTCTTTTCCTACTGCTGATTTGCCAGTGATCATATTTCCAGTTATAGTCACTCATCCCAGTAGGTGATGAGTTGATTAAATTAAACTGTGAACTCTAGTGAGCTCAAAGAGGTTTCTATTTTGTTCTGAGGACATATAACACAAGCAATGTACTAATAGAAATGTGTAAATTACCACTAGGCTCCATCCATATTCCCATAGTTCAACAAAAATAAATGAATTAAAATAAACTTTAACCTCATAATACATAATACACAACCCCAAATAAATGTGCTATCTGCCTCTTAAAATTAAATGCTTTTCTCAAAAATTCCTGCCCCCGAAGAAAAACACAAAATATATGTAGATTAATTATAATTATGGAAAATAATAACAATTTTGAAAAAAAAATGGAACAAAGTATTTAAATCATCAGTCTCAGAATGATAAATGATAAGTAAATCTGTATTTTGCAATAAATAATTTGTTTATCAGAATAACCTTGGAGACTAATTCGTTTTAGGTAGAAAACCCAGAAATGCTTGAAAATTTCTAACATGTGGTAACAAGAATACTTTTTGACATTGACATAAGAAGAAAAATGATAAAATTACTTTGTAATAAGATTTTATGCTTCTGGATCATTTGGACTGCAATCAAGTATAACCACTGCTCTGTGCAACTCTTTTATGCTTATACATATATCTCTATCTATCATCTATCTATCTATCATCTATCTATCTATCATGTATCATCTATCTATCATCTTCAAGAAAATCAGACAAAATTTTTCAAGCAGAGAATATTTCCAAATGTAATGTCATGGAAGCCATCCTCAAATAACGATGGGAATAATGCTTGGTGGAGAAGTAGTACAGTTTCCTCACCCTTCATGTGGGAAAGCTTTGAGGCAGATGCTCCATGGTTCTCTGGGGGTCTCCAGTTATGCAGTTACACTTGTTCATTGATGCCATCCATATTGCATTTTTTCCCATTCACTGTTCAATTTCCATTGCCCAACATTGTGTCCAGGAATCACTTCCTGAATAAATTACTTGCACCCAAATTCTGTTTCTGCTTAGAAAGTAAAAAACCACAAAAGGACATTGTTCATACCCTAAAACAAGAAAACAGGAGTATCAACAAAATCCTAACTTTTCTCAAGTTCATCAGAGAGCTGAAATTGCAAGATTACCAAGTGAACCAGATGACAAGCCTCTCCAAGAAGAAAGAAGAGAGCGTGGCAGAAAGAGACTACTGTCCTGAAAGTGTGAAAGAAAACAACACAATTTAACAAATTCTTAAGTGCAAAATGATGTATAGTGTGATGGTTTAAAGTTCCTCGAAGCCTCAAATGCAAGTGGAATTCACATTCACTTGTAAGATCTTTTCCACTGATGTCATGAGATGGATTGTGGGCAGGACAGAAAGTTGGAAAAACACCCTCAGTTGGACAAAGGCACAAAGCCCTGACAATTTCTGGACCCTTCTGTCATAGAAAAGCAACATCATGAATAGCTTGATTAAGGGAAGGAAACTTTTCTGCTCAAGGACTACAGCCTAGATCCACTGTCTCAAGGAAAAAGTCAGACCGCCATGTTGGCCCTTGCCCTGCGCAATCCACTTCCACTGATTCTCAGGGACGAACAGAAGTAAAAATTAGTCTCTGGTGGAAAGCTAAGAAACTACTTGTGCTGAAAATTCTCACTGATTCAAGACAGATCTGAATTACCATGATAAGTAGTGAAAATTCATTCCTACCTAGAATCTTCTAGACATAAAGCAGGCTGTGGTTATCCAAGGAACACTGACAAAGCCCCACTCCCAAAGGACAAGGCACTGAGGCCAAAGAAGTTGAAGAGAGAATTACTTTGATTTTTGCACCAAGAAACAGCAATGGTGTTCTAATACTCATTAGAGGAGAGGCAAAAGGACATATATAGAAAAAAAAAAAAAAGACATATATAGAGAGATTCTCTGTGGCATACGCATGTTCATGGATCAATGAAAGGTGAGAATGTAGTACAAAGACCAATATCTCTTGAAACTCCAAACCGCACACTCAGTCCATGGTACTAGCTGCTCAAGGCTGAAATTACTTGAAGTCTCAATAGAAAGCTGATAGGTATAGCAACAGCATAACCCAAACCCAAATGGACTCCTGACAAAATTGACTAAATGTCTTACAATCACAACTTGGCAAAAGAAAAGGCATTCCCATTTCAAAGGATAAATAATATTTACCTCATTTTCTATTCTTCATTTATGCTCACTTTTCATCATAAAATCTAAAAAGATGTGTTATACAATAAAATGAGAGATACCATGGTCAGTAAAGTAGTCCACAGATCCAAACCTAGTGATCATTCAGCTACTAGACCAATCAGACAGAAAAATAGCCTTTATGCGCAGTGCTGTTGGTGACATAAATATGTCTACATGGGCTGTGCTTGAAGAAATGATGCAGGTCTCTATTTAAGGATATTACGTTTAAAATTAGCATGTGAATGTATCTACAAGCAAATACTAATATGGGACTGGGTTTCAGAGACATGAGGAGATATATGAAATACTTAGAATTCAGAATCATCTGTGTAGAGAACTCAGACTATGTAAAATTTAAAAAATCTTCAGAAAATACTTATATTTAAGATGTGGATACATCAACAAAAAATAGAGAAGTCCAGTTGTTACTAATTTAGGTTAATAATCATTAGAAGAATTCTGTCACATATTACAGAGGAGGCAAGAGTTCCAGACAGAAGAGGTACATGGAATATGAAAAATAAAAACAAAATCAAAAGGTGCAATGAGATTACTGTGTTAATCAATCAGTTCCTGTGCCCTTCTAGACAGTAGTTTTAGTAAAGCATTGGTTGACCAGGTCAAAATTAAAGCACATTTTACAGCCAACAGTTAAAGGAAAGACTATTATTTGAGTAATTTAATAGATTGTAAATAACCTAAGAGACATATTGAGATTTTTGTGATTATATACTCTTTATAATCTAATTTGTTTCTTTTTAAAATATTTTATTTATTTGAGAGAGAGAGAGAGAGAGAGAGAGCAGGATTGGTGGGAGGGGCATAGGGAGAGGGACAAGCAGACTCTCCACTGAGCATGAGCTGGACATGGGGCTTGATCCTTGGACCCTGAAATCATGACCTGAGCTGAAGTCAGATGTTAACCAACAGAGCCACCCAGGTGCCCCATAATTTAATTTGTTTCAAATAAATAGGACACATGAAAATTTCATATCAAGAAAAATAAAGATTAAAGAGTGACCAATTTTGACTAAAGTTATTTTTTGTAGGAAAGAATAAAGTACAAAAAAATGCAATCCTTAAATTCTAGCATGACCAATTTATATAAAATATAAAACTCTGTCTAGTTGTCCAATAATGTATATGTATTACAATAGCAAAAGAAAAATAGAATGCTGAGTAAGCTTGAGCTGTATCGTTATATGCCCAATAAAAAATAGAAAGTGTAATATTTTACTAATATTATTTAATAGTTTAAATTTTGTTTCACATGTTCAAACTACATTTCAACTTAAACATCTAATTTCTTTTTGAGTTAGCATTTATATGAGAAATCTTATTTTTAAAATTTTTTGTTTGTATTTTAGTAAAAAATTGCCAATTGCATGGGAAATTACACATATTTTTATATACATAGGTGTATGTATACACATAGACTGTGTACATCTATTGTGTGTGTATTTGATCATTCATCTTCTAAATTGTGATAAAAATAAAAGCAATACTCTAATTTCTTTCAATTATTACTATTTCCGGATATTTGTCAGAAGTAAAATTAAACACTGCTAATGACTATATTTTTTGTTTTTGTTTTTGAACATTAATGAAATATTCATATTCCCAGTATCATTCAAGCTCAGGTTTATTTTAATCTGTCCACCAATAACAATTCATTATATATTCTTTCTAAAATAATGGAAATAATTATTCTTCCTTATAAAAGCCTCAGAAAATTATACATTATAAATTCCTTTTAATTAATTATCACCAGTTAATTGATAAATCTATCATTTATGTTACCAAACATGCTCTAAACAGATACACTCTCACTGAAAACTTTTTATACCTTTTTTATCCATTTCCATTTAGAAATATGATATTTTCTACTGGAGAGTTTTTATCATGTAATGGGAATCCATGACAATATTGTATTCTTTAAAAGTTCCAATTTAAGATCATTGTCCATATGGGTTTGAAATATGAAAAATCAATTTTAAACAAATCTCTACTGGAAGAACAAATCTCGAACTTAGAAGCTCATTTTTATTCTGAAATTTAAAAATTCTTTGACTATGAGTAAAATGCAGTTGGACTGAAAAAAATCCACGTTAATAATAGATTTCTATATCTCATTATGTGAAATACTGGAAAAGTATCAGCAAAGTGAAATAATTCATATGTTTCATAAAGAACCTCAACTCTTCTCTATGGCAGCAATGAGTCCCTCATGTTCATACCATGTAAGAATCCACTTGGCATCTACTCACCAATCTCCTTAACTTTCTTAGGTTTGCTGGTACAGATTGTCTACCTGAGAATTTTAAACATATCAAGAATGAATGGTTTTATAAATATTATTTTTAAAGAGTGACAAATGGATATTAGTTCAGGAAGGCTGAAATTCAACATGGCAATATAGAATAATGATAATAAAAGCTTATTTTTATATGATTCATTCTGTTATGCCTTTTAGCTGTAAGAATAATGCTTAGTATTTCTCTTCCTGAGGCAAAACTATAATATACTAAGCAAATCTTAATTATGATCTGGAGAAAAAATATATGAAAACTTAAAATCTGGGAAAGTTTCACTATTTTAAATTCAAAACAGATTATCTATAAGATTTATTTCTAATAATAGTACATAAGAAAGTCTCATATAATCCTTACAAGGTTTTAGGCACACTGAGCATAGAGACCTAGTTCCCCCCACTTTTTGAAATCTTATTTTATTTAAATGCAATTAGTTGACATATAGTGTATTATTAGTTTCAAATGTAAAGTTCAGTTATTCATCAGCTGCATATAACACCCAGTGCTCATTACATCACGTGCCCTCCTTAATGCTCATCACCCAGTTACCCAATCCCCCACCCCACTACCCTCCAGCAATCCTCAGTTTGTTTCCTATAGTCAAGAGTCTCTTATGGTTTGTCTCCCTCTCTGATTTTGGAGAGACCTACTTTTAACAAATCTCTTAGAAAAGGCATTTGGGAAATAACATTATGTCCTAAAAGCCCTGTAGTCCCTTGACTGATGCATTATTTGTACATCTATCTTTCAGACCCTCCCACACAATCTAAAACATATAAGCTCTGCTTTTAAAAAAATGTCAATACCTACTAATTGCTTCCTGAGTAGGTTTTGGTGTTATTTCAATGAAAGGTATAATTTAGCAAACAGATTTAGCAAGCAGCAGATAAAACAATTAGTACAAAGATCTTTTGTGAAAGAAGTGGCTGGCAGTACACCCGCAGTGAAGGCTGAATTTGTAATTTAGAAAACAGATTTAGCAAGTGGCAGATACAACAATTAGTCTAAAAATCTTTTTGTGAGAGAAAGAGCTCACAGAATAGGAAGAGGAAGGCACATTTGCATAAAAATGATATGTCAATTTCACTGAAAAGCAAATAATTTTTTGTCTCTACTTCTTAACCTTTTGTTTTCCTTATGATTTTCTATTCCCTCATATATTACAGGTGGTCAAGGCATTAGAGTATTTCTCAAGTCATGACATAAGCAATGTTGTCTCATGTAGTAGACCCACTAAATTTTTAATGAATAATAACCATCATTCACTGGATCACAATGCCTATTGGATTATGCAAGGAAATGTGCCCCTTTGCTTTTTCCCTAATGGGTCTATGCTCCCTTGATTATATAGCTTAGACTTTTCAAATAGAATTGACATGGTAGCCACAATTAAAAATTTGGAAACCCAAATCAATGTGGACTTACAGTAACTACCTAGGATATCATTCATTATTAGGGTTCTCATATAAAAGCAAAAAAAAAAAAAAAAAAAGCATTAAAATAGTACAAATGGACCAAAGAATGGATTCACAGTAAATTTCACTGAGTTGCATTAGCTTCAGATTTCTTCCCCTTGGGAAAGGTTTTTAGTGTTGTGAATGCTGGATCCTCAGGGATAGGGCCCTGTGTAACTCTTAGATTACACTGCTATCAAGGGACCCATGTCAAAAGCCAACAAGATTCATTAAAGCAAAAGGAGCTGCTCAGCAAGGAAAGGTCTTACTTGTTGAGCTTGAGCTACTCTAAAGTGTGCTACTGTAACATGATGAGAAGTCCTTCAAAACCTGTGACTGTTGCCATGGATCTCTCTTGACATTTAAAGTCTTTGGGTATTCTGCTGTATTAAACAACTTACCCCTTTCAGAGATACTATGTCAGACTCTCAGGTTTAGAACTCCTTTAATTTTGGTATGTCCATTGCCAATAACCAACCACTCCTAGATTAACCATGTTTGTGTTTAAACATCAAGCTCTTGTGGATGATGCTGCACTTCTTTACCCTTCCTCCAGCTCGTAGACAATAAGAAAGAGCTCATGGACCTAGACTGTTTATAAAATTAATGTTGCACACATACACTCACAAATAACATTCATTTATGTAACTCTACATTTGAAGCATTCTCAGTTTACTCAATTCATAAAATAGTTTGTACAAAAAATCCCTTACACATTCTCATTCAATTTCCAACTTCCATTTTTTACTCTTGCACTCTAGCATTTTGCTTTATGTTCTTCAATGATGCTGTTTTGCATGCTTATTTAATATTTACTATCCCCAAAGGAGGGGTTAGCAAGTTTTCTCCCTGTGGGGCTTGCAGGCAATATAGTCTCTGTTGCAATATTTAACTCTGTCACTGTAGTGTGAAAAGCATCTTACATAATAGGTAAACAAATGGGCATGCTTGTGTTCAAATAAAACTTTATTTATATAAACAGATAGAAGACATGCTTTGGCCCATGCTAGCCATATTTAGTCAACCCCTGCTTTAGGAAATCACTAATTAGTGTTAAGTTGTGTACATTCACTCATGCTGTGTTCATTCTGGAAGAAGATTCATTGACCATATATTTAGAGACTGACTGCTCACTCTAGGGCAACTCCATGAAATATGAATTTAGTATTGAATAACAATTATTTTTCAAAACATTACTTTTCAATTTAATGAAAAATTTTCTAACCCTTCTGATATTATGTGGTAGCGGAAAAAATAATTTTATTTTTAAAATGTATATTGTAGGGATGTCTGTGTGGCTCAGTTGGTTAAGTGGCCGACTCTTGATTTCTGCCCCAGTTGTGATCTCATGGGTTGGGGGATCCAGCCCCACATAAGGCTCTGAGCTCAGCTGGGAGTCTGCTTGAGGATTCTCTCCCTCTGCCCCTTCCCCTGCTTATGTGCGCACTCTAACTCTCTCGATCAAATAAATAAATAAATCTTTAAAAAATAAAATAAAATAGGATAAAATTATATACAATTAAATGTAAGTTTATGATATATCAGATGATATGTATCATATATTAAATGATGTATATAATATAATCTGAAATTGCTTCAATTTTAAATTATTATATAAATAATCACGAATTAATCATTGAAATTTAAAAAAGACATTGGAAATAAAATATTATAAAAATGAATTAATCCAAACTCCATAGTTCTAAAATAGGAAACTGAAAGCAGTAATGCCACATATATCATAGTTCTAGATAAAAACAAGGTTTAGAATGTATTCATTGTGTCCCTATTATTATTTTAGTATTTTGGGAGAAAATTTTGCCATTTTTTTCCCAAAGATTTGATTAATTTCTAATATAGCACAAATTCTATCCATCAACAGCTTACATGATCAAATATGCAACTTATTCATTGACTTAGTAAGATAGTTGTTTCTTAAATGTTAAAAACTAGTCTATATTTTAACATAACATTGTCTACAGAATTATTAAATACTGAGAAGCATATATTGAATTCATACAACTTAAATTCTTCCACTATATGTTTATGATTTCCCTTTGTTAGTAAGATATTATAAACTGAGATGGCTTCCAATATAGCAAAAGAAATCTGCTGTAGCCTGCTTATTGCTTATATAGTGTCTTGGGTTGGGGGTTTATTTTTGTTTCATGTATTTTATTTTTTATATTATATATATACATATATATATACACACACACATATATATGATTTTTGGTGATATATTTGCTCTATGAAAATGGCTGAATCAATTAGGCAGAAGACTTAGACATTGATCTTAGAGCATTACAGTTAACTAATACTCAATAGCCCATTCAGCATTTCCATAATTGACATTCTAGCTAAACAAGAATTAGTCCTTTTTTTTTTTTTTAAGATTTTATTTATTTATTCGACAGAGATAGAGACAGCCAGTGAGAGAGGGAACACAAGCAGGGGGAGTGGGAGAGAAAGAAGCAGGCTCATAGCAGAAGAGCCTGACGTGGGGCTCGATCCCATATCGCCAGGATCACGCCCTGAGCCGAAGGCAGACGCTTAACCGCTGTGCCACCCAGGCGCCCCAGAATTAGTCCTTTTTGAAGATCATACAATTAAAAGTTAAATTGTAGATGATAGTAACACTTGTAAATGTAAACCACAGGAACTATTATTTCATTTAATTGATTCAATAGCTGAGGTGTTTGATTTAAACATGCATAGTATTAAAGGTTGAATAGTGCCACAAACCATATAAAGCAATTTACTTATAATGAATTCTGAAATTTACTTCGAATGAATTCTCTAGATCAAAATAAATATACGTCTCAAAAGGCCAGGAGTGCAGTGTTTTGATGATCTTAGCAATAGTGGAAATAGTCAATGCATTTATCTCTTTTATCTAACTTAGCAATTGCTCCATTTTTGCAAGTCCAAAGCCACCAGTTTTTCAATTGTAGTGCAAGATTATGAAGTCATAATTTTTGCCTCATTGTAAAATACACTATTATTTCCAAAATTCTTATAGCACTTTATCATTCCTAAATGACAGTATTGATGTTTTATTATATTCATATGTAAATTTTACCTCCACTGCTAAACTCAAAGATCTTAAAGAATCCATATTACTGTATTTACATCTATCCATCATCTAGTATTCTATTCACTTATTTCAACAGTTATTTAACTTTGACAGGCTAAATAATGCCCCTCCCCACAAGATGCCCATATTTTAATCTCCAGAACCAGTGGATGTATTACTTTACATGGTAAAGGGACATTGCAGATGTAATTAAGTTAAGGAAATTGAGATGAAGAGACTTCTTGGATTATCCAAGTGGGCTTAGTGTGATCACAGGTGTCTCCATGAGAGGGAAACAGGGGATTGGAGTCACGGATTTGAAGATACTAATCTGATAGCTTTGAAAATAAAAGATGGAACCATGAACCAAGGAATGCAGGCAGCCATTAGAAGCTAAGAAAAGGTGAGGAAACAAATTCTCCCCTAGAGCCTCTAGAAGGGAGGCAGTCCTACCTTGATTTTAGGACTTGTGACCTCCAAGGCTATTTGATAATAAATTGTGTTTTTTTAAAATCACTACCCACTACCTTTGTGATAATGTTTCTCCGTGGCATTAAAAGACTAATACATTAGCTTTATTTAATTTTTATATCTTTATATGTGTGTCAATCCATATATATATTATGTATTTGTAATACATATATCTATGTATCTACTTACATGATTTAATAAATGGTTTGAATCAGAACCATTTTTTCATTTTTCATTTGGGGTGGTTTGTATTTCAGTCATGTTCTGAGTAAGTACTGTTGAGTGACTCACAACACTGACTGCAACAATAGCAAGAGTGTTGTGATAACACCTGGTACAGATGTGTGCATTAAGGGTCCTATGGAAGGAGGGAGAAATTCTTTGTAAATCAGACTCTCTAAATCAAAATGAGATACCTTTGAAGGATGAGGACTATATGCTAGACTAAGATGAATGGCAGAGGAAAAAGTTATGACAGCAGATAAGCTATTCTTATTACCATTCTCATTCAGGTAAACTCAAGTTGATTGATTTTCTTGGGGCAAGTAGTACATGGAGAGGGAAGAGTAGACTTAGAGAGTTAGGAAGATATCAGATTCAGATTGTTTACTCACCATATGCACTAAATTAGAAATTTCAACTTTATCTTGAAAGCTATTGAGAGTCACTTAAGACTTTATGATCAATTAATATAAAATGAGAAAACCAGAAGCTTAATTGGACATACTGAACCTTCATTAAAATGGTGGTGTTGCCATTTGTTGAAATTATTAGAGTGATGTATTCTTCGGGTTAAAAGATCTAGTTTAAGTAGGAATTTGACATAGTATTTCATGAAATATAAACATTTAAATATGATAGTTGCACTAGAAGTGTGAATAGGAAATGAAAAATCAATTTGCCCTTAAAGAAAACCTCAGAAGTTATAATAAGTGGCTGTGCCTCACCTTGGTTTGCTTGTAGACCAACCAGATAATCTGTCCATAGCAGACCCCTTTAATGACCAAGGGTTCTTGGCCCAAAGAATGCCAGACATTACATGTACATCATAAATAGCATAGACTTTCTCAGTTACAACTGACATGTAAATTCTCACCCTACCACCCAACCTTGGCTTTGTTCAATTCCTTACAATTTTTGCATCAAGAAGTGATGACCACCTGTTAATTGCTTACAGCTGTGCCCTTCAGGACCCCCTTCCACTTATGAATAGAAATGTATCCCAAAAAATGGAATTGAGATTTTGGTTATTTGATTTTCAGATGACATTGGCAAATTGGTATGATGGAGAACAGAAATAAGCTTAATGAGGGTTCTGACCTCATAATTTATTTCTGCACCCTGATACGCCACACAAAAATGTGAGGTCACAAATGGGAAATGAATATTTCACTATCAGTATATATTTAATATATTCATTAGGGAGTTTAAGACAAGCCTTTACAATGCCACAAAATGGTATAACTATTGTTTGATGTAAGCAATCAGTCAGTTAAAAGATTAGAACAAAGTCTTAGAATTCACTAAATTAAGAAAACAGGTGTTTTGTTAATAACAAAAAACAGGCTCTGAGTTTTGAATTATGATTAATTAAAAAGAGTAATATTGATAGAACATTCAAGAGTTAATGGGGAAAATAAAGATTAGCAATGCCTTAAAAAAGAAGAGGAAAAAAAAGAGGAAATGTTTCCATGAAAATGTGAAACCATAATATTTTGGGAGTCTGTAAGAATTTTTTAGTTCACTGAGTAACAATGTTGGGACCTACAGTCATTTTTGTAAGAATCAAACAGGTAGAATGAAACATGAGAGACTATGGACTCTGATTACATCGGAAACCGGGGATGTACTGTATGGTGACTAACATAATATAATAAAAAAACATTAAAATAAAAAAAAAAGAATCAAACAGGTTACAGGAATAGGTTTAGCAACATGACCCATTCTTTTCAAAGCTAATCCTCTGTTTGCTATAGTTAAGTGATTCTTCACATTTAATTAATAAAACATTTTATACAATGAAAACTTCAACAGACTTAGACATTTTTGGATGAGTAGTGATGAAAATTATAATCTGGATTTACTACATTGTTAAGTTTTTCTTAATTTTCTATTTCCTTCTTTGCAACTAACGAAGTCTGTTTTTCTGTGTCTTCTTAAACTTTTGATTATGCTTAGTTCTTGCCAAGTGACGGCAACATTGTACATGCTTAATACCTGTGTTTGAATAAGTTGAATGGATTGCCTGATAATTAATAAATAGAAATACCGTTTTGGAATACTCACAAGGAGATGACCAGGAATTCAAATCTGGCAAGCATATCTATGATGGTTTTCTATCATTTATAACAAATAAATTATATTACAAACTAACAAATGACTTGCAAAATTACATAGGATACAGGTTTTCTGTTTTTTTTTTAAATCTTGAACTTATAAACCTTTTATTACCAGTTTTGCATAATTCTCAATTCCTCAGCTTCAAAATTTATACCAGGTTTTGTTGAAATATAGAATATATTTCAACAGATAAGATAATTAATGCACTGATGATTTCCAAAATTGACTATATAGCTAGATACTAATTTAGTCATTCCTCAAGTGTTAGTGGGTAGCATAAGGTAGTGCTGTCAACTGGTGGTATGAAAACAAAAACGACTGTGCTCCATTTTTCACTGCCACTAAGGTAAGTGGCATGAATTGCTTCTACATTTTTCTCTTTCTTACTTCTGAAGTTTTCTTTCTAATAACTTCTTTTCTCTTCAAAGCTGTCCATAGTGCTTAGCAAAAATGTCTTTATTGTGGAATAAGAGAAAATAGGAAAATGCAGTGTGATGTCTATCACTTAACCAAATATTGATCACGATCATAGAGTATTTGGAGACATTTTTAGCTATTGAAACAGTTGCAAGCTCAATATTTTTAAATGGAAAAAAAGAGAAATAAACTGATACTCAGATATCAAGTGAAATAATTTCATTTTACGAATAAAAAAAGAAGATTCAGGGCACTGATGGTATTATCAACTATCATCCAGGTATTCAGGGGAAAAGTGACTGCTTGACCTGTTCTGTCTCAAGACAATGTTCTCAATTTGTATTTTTACATTTACGTCCCTGAAGTGTAACTTTGCCTGTTTTTCGGCATATTCTCTAATACTTCCTTTAAGTTGTAAATGCAATTTCTTTTATCTATATTTTATATTATTATCAAGAAATAGGAACTCAAACTATTAATATTTTGTAGTAATTTTAAAAATTTTTATATTTGTATCATTTCAACTATAATAGGTAATGTCATCCCTCATAATTTTGCTTAATACTCTAGTTGATAAGACACCTACCCTCTTTCCATATGCAGTCAGATACTTTTTCCTTGAACTGTTCTTTTTATCAGCCTCTCCAATGACTTAAGGGGTGTCTGAATGAAGAGCATAACACTCAGCACACATTCTTGGGGAGTGGGAGAAAATCCTGAATTAAAGGCAAGGACCAAGACTGCATCTTCTGCTCCTCTTCATTTTTCCATTTCCTGACCTCAGGCAACAAAACAAAGGGGCAGCTTTGCTTTCTACATGCAGGTTGTATGGATCCCATTCATTCAGCTGTTTAGGTAAACAGATTTGCAATGGATAAAGAAAGTTCTCCAGTCTCAGGCCCACTTCCTCTCTCCGAGAAGTTATCTTGGAAATATTTTAGGAGTTACAAGAAGCAGTGCCATCTAAATGGAGATTTACTGCCTTTCCCGTTAGAGATGCTTAGATTGATAGTATCATGAGACCAACAAATAAGAGGAGAGGTAGGTGTTACCTCGGACCATAGCAATGACACCCAGGCAACAAGATTGGAATATAGGTATGCCAGGCATTATTATAATCTATTTCTTGCTAAAGAGGCAATGGAAGTAACATAAGTAATCAAAACAAATACAAGACTGAGACCCAGGCCTTCTGATTTAAAGTCTACTTCTTACACCATAACACACAGAATAACTGAATTATTAATTTTAATATTAGAAAATTTACAAAATTTTTAAATTACCATTTGTTCTTGGATTTGCAAAACTATCTTTCCAGCCTAAATTTACCATCTTCCTTTTCATGTGCATAAAGTCCCACACTAGCCCAACAGTATACCTATATACTTCCCTATCTTCATGCAGTTTACTTAGCTTGAAATACCCTACTTTAACTAATATAGTGTTATTCACACAAAATTAGTTTCAAATTTTGAGATGCCTATTATAAGAATAGTAACATGTTAAGAATTAAAGATTTCCTTAATTTATCTCATATAATTAAGACTTCATGAGATTGTGAATTTGTAGTTAAATACTAAGCACTACACCACTCTTTTTGTTACCTATAATCAATATAAACAATCTGCCATTATTCGTGATAATAACTATAAATATTCAATCCCTAACATCTTGAAAAGTAACTCTAAGATCTGTAACAAACAAAAACATTACATATTCAGAAGCTGACACAGCGTTCAACACTAAGACTTTCAATAGTTCACCATTCAACAGAATGGTGATAAAATCAGATGCCTACAATATAATAGATGGAGTCCCAAGGCAATTCATCATTTTCTCTTTAGATCACTCCTTCCTTTCTAAAGCAGAACCAGTATCCTCTTCATCTAGAATGCCAAAAATTATACAAATAGACTCTTAAAAAAGTATTTTTGAAACAAGAAATATATGACTGTAGAATCCACATTGCAACAGGGTAGGTACTTGGCCAGCAGTCAAAATTGAATAAAGTGGGGTCAGAAAATAAGCATTCTAGTAAGAGCTGAGTCAAGGTAAAATTTCAGTTTTGCTCTTATTGCTGATTTTTGCTTGTTTTTAATAGAGGTGATCTGAACTTGTTAGAAAAGAGAAAAGGCCATATATATAGGTGAAAATATAAAATGCTTGGCAGAGAAAATAATATTTTGGTAACACCAAGTGAGGTCTTCAAACGCTAATTTATGCCCCACAATTGCAAAGCCATATCTCTAGAGCTTTGTTATCTAATGATGTGGCTATGTAAATTTATATTTAAATTAATTTAAATTAAACAAAATTAAAAATTCAGTTGGGCTAGCCACATTTCATGCACTCAGTGGTCATATGGGCCTGGTGGTTACCAGAGAGAAGTGCAGACATTGAATAAATTTATTGTCGTAGTAAGTTACGTTGCTTAACAGTAGTCTAAACATAGATATGAGTGAACGAATGTGGTTTGGAATAAATCATAGCTTACATGGAAGTTATCTACCACAAGCATGAAACTGAGTGTCTCCTCGGGATTCTACTCTTGACATGTTAGATATGCATGTATTGTGTTAGAGAAGCCCAGCTCACCCCTAGAATACTACTGTACTTTTGGTGTATTATGTAAAGAGAATAAAATGTCTTCCAACTGTATGACATTCTTTCTATGGATTCATTTCTAGAGGATCTCTTTCATAACTTCTTCGAAGTATTCTTACTGTAGGAAAAATGAATCTAAAACAAGACTTAGGTGCTTTTGGATCTGGGGTCCCTGCACTGGACAATTATAGTTTTGCTGTGTTATGAGAACTCCTCTCTTCTATAGAGCATTTTTTTCTTTTTTATAGAATTTTAGTTGACATTTATGTTTTAATGACAATACAATTTAGGAAATGAACACATTGTGTAAATTTACTTTAAAAGTAAACCCTTTTAAAGACAAATGTAAGTTTAGCATATGAGTGGGAGTTGGAATAAGAGAGAGGACAAGTAGCAATGCTATGAAAAGAAAAGAGGAAAGCAAAATAAATTCTGTGCCTTGAAATAATTAAGGTCATGCCAATATAAAAGGAAGTTAAAATGTTATTGTCTTAAGGAGTTTGAAAAATCTTAAAGTCTCAGAAGAGTTCTCAGTAGCGTTGTTAACATCTGTAGTTCATTGCCAGGGCCTGTGTAAAAAAAAAATTCTACAATTTCATATATATATTTTGACAGGGCTGTCGAAGACAGTAGGTATTCAAGATAATTAAAAAAGTTGAGAGACACAAGGTCTGGAGTTCAAAATGTTTACATGTGAAGAGAATCATGGACCAATGATCTGGGAGTGGCCCTGGGAGGTAAAGGCACAGTCAATACCACAATTACTATCATTGAAAGTCCAAGAAAGGGGTGCCTGGGTGGCTCAGTCAGTTAAGTGTCTGCCTTCAGTTCAGGTCATGATCCCAGGGTCCTGGGATTGAGTCCTGCATCAGGCTCTCTGCTTGGTGGGGAGTCTGCATCTCCCTCTCCCACTCCCCCTGCTTGTGCTCTCTCTCTCTCTCTGTCAAATAAATAAATAACATCTTAAAAAAAAAAAAAAAAGAAAGCCCAAGAAAATTGAGAAGAAGGCTCTGCAATAGAAGCATCAGGGTAGATGCTTGAAAGAAAAGTACCTGTATATGGTATTTGTTGAAATAAGAGCAGTATCATGATGGGGTATGATGCAATTATAGGAAGAAGAAAAGGGATGAGAGTAATTGTTAAAAAAAAAAAAAAACAAATGAACAAAGGACAATTTTGTACAAGGAGTTTTTGAAAGCAAAGAGATGAGAAGTTCATTTGCATAGTGGTAGATGTGATGAGTAGGGATGATTGAAACTCTTAATTAGGAGTGAAATGTATTCTGACATTTTTAAGTCTGATTTACTGGATCCAGAAGAGAGGGTTCATTATCACCTGGGTATCTAAACTAAGATATGGCCATCTGACTTAAGTGATTTTCTAATCTTCTTCTGCCAGAGTTAAAAAATAATATGCAAATTCAAGTTGTTGTCATGAGACAGGATGAAGTCATTTATATAATAACATATTTACATTTTAAAATTCTATTCAACCTTTATACCTCAGCTCAGATGGTTCCTCTTTAATGAGATTTTCATTAACCTCTGTTCATGACTGGGTTCACTTTTATGTAGGAGGTATAGAATGTCAGATTACCTGACAGCAAAGGAAGTAATAAGGAGCCAGACAGATGTTTTAGAAATAAAACAATAGATGAAGGGCTGGTAATCAGCATCATCCTGGAAACCATAGCAGGAGGCCATGTTAGATGACTCTAGCATCTGCAGCACTAAATGGAGTAAGGAGAATGTTGCGGGAGACTGGTGTGTTGACTCATTGTCCATTCAACTGAGACTTTTGATAAAAATATTATTTGAAAGAAAAAGCAGAGTAGCAACTTCAAGAAAACTGAAACTATCTCCTGCCAGAAGCATTCTCTTTTTCATCTGATATGCAATAGGATTCTATATATACAACAGATAATACATTTATTAAGGTTTCCCCCTGTTACAGTAATGAAAAGACTTATCCGTCTTTGTCAATGTGCTTTCCTTGGGTGAAGGTCAATGATGCATCCTTTAAGTGTTTGCTCAAGTGTCTGTTTTGCTGGTTTCTTGTCCTTTAACCAAACTGTGGATATGGCAGTGCCACAAGCCTTGGTTCTTCACTCTTTGTTCTTCTCTAATTAATTGCATTCACTCCCAACATCATTTTATGTCTCCCCTTTTCTTTAAATGATATTTGAAGCTGATGATGTCTGCAGTATTTTATTTAGTCCCTATGTTCTCTCTGAACATGAGACTCAAATATCTAAAACAATATTCAACATCTCAGTTTGACTATTGAGAGGCATCTCAAAATCAACATGCCCACAGCAGCTTGGATTTACACTTTTCCAAACCTTCTCCTCCTGTATTTTCCGTTTCAGCAGTTGATACTAGCATTCAACCCAGTGTCTCAAACCAAAAACCTAAGCTTTAGGCTTAGCTCTCTTTCCCTGATTCTTTAGTACATACTCCAGTATTCAATCCCCCAGAAAATCTTTCTGATCTAACTTCACAGTCATATCTTCCATCCAAAAATTTATCACATCTCTGCTATTAATCTGAGTCTAAGTCTAAGCAAAATTGTCCCTGCCTATGACAGTGGACTTCTGTCTGCTCTGCCAAATCGACATTTGCTCCTTCCCAGCAATGTCCACAGATTTGATAGACTCAGCCTCCAAAAATTGGAAATCACGTCAGACTATTCTGTTTTCCAAATAGATTTCAAACTTATCTTCATTTATATATCTGTTTATTATCAGGCGGTTTGCCTACTTTTGACATCATCTCCATCTCAGTGCTTTTATTACCATTTACCGAGCATATTTTACAATATGCAGCACATTTTGACCGCATTCATTTTGGACATAAACTCTGGGCCCTCTGTAAAAATTCCATTGTTTCAAACATTTACTATTCCTTTCACTATGTATACATGTTGTCGTTTTATTTTAATGAGTTATGCTTTCCTTTTGTGGCTATTATATATGAAAGCTATTCTTGAACACTCTTTAATTTCTAAAGATGGTTTAAGGGAGGATACTTTTCTCTAGTACCTATTTACCATTATCTTTCATTTTAAAATTAAATCTTACGTTGTAACTCTATCAGTAATATATCTTCTAATGTTATTTATTTATTGTTACTTAATGTCACTGGGAAGTAATAACAAAGGTTATATAGATGTTTAAATTTCGGTACCAATTTGCTCATAATCTTGGGTCACTGTCTGAATATTAGATTTGCAAAGTATTTTTGACATATGACTTTTCTGGACTTAGCATTAATTATGGTAATGGTGAGAAGTGACCATTCTGATAACATGTAGGTCATAGTGTGAAAATTAATGATGCAATGAATATTTCCTGAATGAGTAGGGCAGATTTTAAAACAAGTGTTATGTATTTATGAGAGGAATTTGGTGTAGGAGAATAAATACAACAGCTGCTTTCTAATCATATGTAGAAATTATGATTCTAATCTGTTACATTTAATAGCACAATACATTTGAAAGAATGCACTACTAAGTATTCATGTTACTAAGCATTTTTGCACAATAAGCATCACTAAAATAACTCATACTCTATGTTTTTGAAAACAGATTGGCATTTCCCCCCCACTGGGCTCTTTTCTTTTCCTAACACATCACTAGCAAATAACCTTGAGCTTGGTTGGAGAACACACTTTCTGCTGTTTTCTTAGCTCTTGAACTTAGCCATCCATGTCTCTATACGATGGGTAGAAGTCTTCATTCTAGAGAACAGATATACTTGGGGAAAATTAAGAATTAATGCCTCCTTTCTTCGAACACCCATTAAAGAACATAAGCACTGTCACTAGAATAAACAACAAATCTTACTTCATTGAGTGTTAAGACAGTATTGGAGATGGTGGTGCTATTGGCAGTAGCGCCATCCACACACACATGTTGTTATGGTCTAAATGTGTCTTATTTTGAAACTTTAACCCTCAGATCCAGGATATATAGTCATCTCTATTCACCATGTGAGTCCAATAAACCCTTCTTTTAAAATGTTATTTTAGGAGTTAATCCAAAAGGAAGACTAAGGGGTATTGAAAAACAAAATTATTAGGAATTTCATAAACAATTTAAGCATATTGCATGCAAATTTTTATTCCAAAATGTTCCTGATTTTAAAGACATAGTGCAGTGTGGCCAAATGAAGAATTTGGCAATCCCTGTAAATAATAAAGAAAAAGCAATAATAACATCGGACAAATAAAATGTCTAAAACAATCATTTCAGGGCTATGAAAATCAAGCAAAGGCATTCAACAAGTTGGAAAACAGTTATTTACAGAAAATTACTGAACTTTGAGTAAGAACACTGGGAATCTGTCGTATTACTGACTGAGGTTGCTCCTATTTCCTACCTAGCACTATGGTTTAACCAGAGAAGACTGGCCATAAAAATCAACATCTTTCTGAAAGACTGCAAAGTACCACATCCAGAGAAATTATTAGAATAGTAGGAACCTCAGTGGTGAATAATGGGAAAGAGAGACTTAGGGAGACTGAAGTTTGATCCTTTTGGGGCAAGCAGTAGCCAAGTAGTCAGTTATGTATGACAGAGGAGGATTTGCTAAACTACCAGACATCTTTGGGTGACTGCGACAGCTTCATGTAGGCACAGGATAGCCTGGCAAGGACCAGTCATCAACACATTGGATACATTGCTCAGTGTCCATGTGACTGTGTGCCCATGTAGGGAGAACATGAAACAGTCTAGTAAAATGGAAAAACCAGAACAAAGTTGAAAACAAGTTGAAATGTGCAACTGCTCTGCAACCCAAACATAGATCATTAGCAAAAGGTGAAAGTCTTACCAGGTTAAAGTGTTTGATTCCACCTTCTGAACAATCACTGACTGATCAGTAAACTAAGTAGATACAAGAATGACCTCTCGAAAGCCATATTGATCATCAGTTATAAAGGACCAGAAAGCACATGAAAGGATGCTCAACCTAGTCGTACACTATGAAAGTACTTATGAAAATAAGACACCACTTTCCCTGCAACAGAATGACTGTAATAAAATGACAAGGAGTAGCAAGTGTTGGCAAAGATAAAGTGGAATTTTTGCCCCAATATATTTTTGCCAGGAATGTAAAATGGCACAGCCGCTTTGGAAAATAATTTTGCAGTTTTTCAAAGTATTAAGTATAAGGATGTCATATGATCCATCAATTCAATGCCTAAATAGTCAATTGAAACTGAAAGAATGGAAAAAGGATGTGTACTTTAAGCAAAAGAGAGCAGAATGAGCAAACATCCAACTTCTACTATGTTTGAATGCCTCATATGCTCCCCAGCAGAAAATATTACACTGTGATATGATATCAACCCTTGAGGATACTGTCCAGACATTAACAAGTGAGTCACAGCAGAATGTTTAAGTATTAGTTTCCTAGGGCTGCTGTTACAAATCACACCACAAACTGGGTTGCTTAAAATAAGCAAATAAAAATTATTTTTTTAACAGTTCTGAAGGCCAGAAGTTTAAAATCAGGGTGTCAGCAGGAACTCACTCTGTCTGAAGTCTCTGTGGCTACATAGTCCCAATATCTGCCCCTGTCTTCACATGACCTTCTGTCTCTGTGTCTTCTCCTCTTCTTATAAAGATAGCAGTTATTGGATTTAGGGCCTATTATAATCCAGTATAATCCCATTCTGATTCTAAACTACTCATATCTTTAAAGATTTATTTCCAAATAAGGTCACAATCTAGGTATTTTCAGGTATATATGAGCTTTGGGGGGACATTATTCAACCACTCTTTTTTATAACATGTCATGGCAGCAGTTTATCCCTACTGGATTTGAAGCCATGGGAGCCATATACATCTTTACAGAATACATAACTTAACAGTATGGGATCCTGTCCAACCTTGGCTCAGGCCCAGGGCACTATCCATTTGTTTGAAAGAATAGCAACATTTGACACATGGCTTGTGTCCAGTGATACAAGCATATGCCACATCATTAGGAGGCAGATGGATTAGTAAAATAATGGAATATTCTTTTTATAGGTAGAGTTAATTTCTCTCAGGGCTCAGGGACAATACTTTAAGACTCTGTAATTCAAGATGTAGTATATTTATTTAACTGATGACCAAGTAGCAGAATAAATGAGTGAAAAACAGGATTGGTTCTTCTCACCACACTCCAGTGTTTCAATAGTTGAATTTAATCTTCCTGCTCTCATAGTCATGAGCTCTCCCGGTTTAGAGGTTCTGGCTCCCAGAAAGGAAAGCTACAGTTATAGCTAAAAAGTATGGGAGGGGAAAAATATGACCCAGAACATTTCATCTCAGTATCTCAAGGCTCTGCAAAAACTCTTAATAAACAATTTTAGCAACTGTGATCTGCCAAAGGAAATAAAGAAGTATGGTTCATACTACCTAGAATAGCCAATATGGGGAAACTACAGTTTCCTGAGGGACAGTACTGATGAGTATTAGTTACGGCTTCAGGATCAGTTACAGCATCAAAGATGTGTTCAACAATCATCTTATACTGATTCTCCTGGAAAATTTGCAGCTTGTCACTTTCCTGCAGACTCACTACTAGAACAGACTTAATGTAGAACCTGAGTTGATTTGAGTGGTAAAGGGGTGGACTATAACAGCAGCTTCAGTTTCCACCAACACCTCTGTGCTATTTCAGACTTTCCTCAGGCTGACAAAAGACCACTCTAAGTGTGTTCCACTCCTTTCTTTTTCTTTCTAACTTTTTGCCACCGTGTTTTTGTTTTGTATTTTGTTTTTGGTTTTTTTTTTTTTTAAATCAGCGTGAATCCCCACTCATCATGAATATGCACATACAACCTGGTAATGTGGAAGAGTTACTTTTTCACCAACGTCAACCAGTGAAGCAGAAGACAGTAATGAATGCTTCAAACATCTTTCTTTCAGTTGGCAATTCAAGAAGGTAAGCTATATACCACTTAGGAAGTCCTAATAGAACCAATTCCAATTGCATAGATACTGTCCTCAATCACAGATATTTATGTTGGCTTTTTCCACTTCCTGTCCACTCATCTCTATTTTTTTTTCTGCGATCATCACCCAGAAAAGCTGATTGCACTGAAACCCTGCCTAAATTTCTGCTTTCAGCAGGAACATGGCCAAAGTCATGAAGGTATTACTTTTTGTCATTGACTACAATAATTAGTAGTAAGGGTTAAAAAAATTTATGCTTGAACGTATCTTTTTCAAAAATAAATCTAGTATTTGATTCTGTTAACCACTTTTTTTTTTAATACAGTGCTATGTAAAAGTAGCTCCAAATATAAAATAGAGAGGCCAGATCCAATTGAATGCATTTAGTGCAATTGCTAGTTCCATCCTTTTGGGACATTCTATAAATATAAGTGATTGCATGTGAATTCATCAGGTTGAAATTTCCGTTTTTACAACCACTTACTCGTATTCAAAGGGCTTCCAATTTGAATCACCATTATTATTAATAATAGTACTATAGGGAGCTGGAGATAATTACCATCAATCTGCCCTGTGTTGCAAGTTATTTCTTGTATCTGAGATGAAACTTATAAACTCCCTTTCAATTTGTGCCTTTTTCAGAAGCAGGGAAGGATTAGGAGATAAAAGGTGTTACAGAGTACAGGAATATAGTAAGTCTTGGTTTATTCAAATGCTCAGGTACAAAATCTCAGGTCTAATCAAATAATCATGTCATTTATCCTCATACCTGGCAGGAATGTTCTAAAAGATGAGATCTTATTCTGCCTGAATTACTAATTAACTAGAATTTAAAAATTCTTACTTAATTCTGAAAAATATGAGGAAAAGTTATAGGACTGGTAGGTACTCTATTAGTGAGAAGAAAAAGGGATTTCTTTCCAAATGTTTTTAAATCTTTTCAAACATATATCTGGTGGTCTCAATGAAATCTAGATTACTTGTTGGCAAGGGTCATGATTTATGATGTTGTTGTTGTCCTTTCAAAATTCTAGTGTTCAGAGATATTATTTTAAACTTATGGGTTACATGATGACTCATCTATAAAGATCAATAATGTATTGCACTAAGAAAGAATCACTATGAAGGGGCAAATCTGACATGTCTAATATTGCTCCACAGTAGAGATTTGTAACCATTTTCACACCAAACAAAGAGTCTTGAGAAGTTGAATGAAGCATACAACATTCTGCTGCATTTTTCTTTTATTGTAGTGAGATATACATACCATAATATTTACCACCTTAACCATTTTCAAGTGTACAGTTCAGTAGTATTAATTATTTTTTTTAATTTAATGTTTTTTTATTATATTATGTTAGTCACCATACAGTACATCCCTGGTTTCTGATGTAAAGTTCCATGATTCATTAGTTGCGTATAACACCCAATGCACCATGCAATACATGCCCTCCTTACTACCCATCACCAGTCTATGTTTGTTTTGTCATGAATCCAATCTCCAGGACCTTTCCTTATTGTAGAAATGGAACTCTATATCCATTAAATACAACAATTCCCCTCTACCCATGCACTTGCAAACATCATTCTAATTTTTATATCTATGAATTTTACTACATTAGATATCTCAAAAAAGTGGAATTATACAATATTTGTCCCTTTGTGACTAGCTTATTTCACTTAGCATAATGTATTCAAGGTTCATCCATGTTGGGGCATATGAAAGGATCTCTTTAATTTGCATGGCTCCATTGTATCAGTGTGTGATCTAATAGCTGCTATTAAGAAAGCTAGGCTCTTCAACTCCTGCACCCCATCCCACTGCCACACTCTCAGGAGCCTGCTATCTAAAATTGTCTAGAAGAGAGCCCCATACCTAAGGACCTTGGAACCAACATGGTGCAGAAAACAGGCTGCACAGTAGAAGATACAACTCTGTCAAAGTTCTTTAGAAGTTTTCTTATTGAAGTTCTTTAGAAGCTAGAATTGTTAATATTATTATTATTTTTAAGAGAGAGAGAGAAAGCATGAGTTGGGGTGGTGGAGGGGCAGGGAGAGGGAGAGAATCTCAAGCAGGCTCCCTGCTGAGTGTGGAGCTGACTCAGAGCTCAATCCCAGGATCCTGAGATTATGACCTGAGCACTTAACTGAGGGAGCCACTTAGAGACCCCTAGAAGCTAGAATTATACTCCCAGCAATTAAATCAAATTAACCTTACAAATACACATATTTAAATTTTTAAAAGGGCTTTGCTAATATTCTTTGTTAATATTCTATTATCAGTTCTGATAAGAAGCAAGAAGATTCAAAGCCATTCAGTATAATGCATTTGCACAATAGACATACATAAGTACATAATCTAGAAAATCCTTGTATTGGCAATTTAAAAAAATTAGTTTTGGCAAGAAAGAACATCAGTAGAGGAGATATAAGTCACCCATATGTCTCATTTCTTGGAAACTGATTCAGTCAGAGAGCCAAGAAAAATACTGAAAATCAAAGTTTTCATGGTTTATGAACCAGGGAAAATGGAGCAAATTAAACACAAAACTCCAGGAGCTACTTCTATTGAATAAAGCAGCAGGGATTCTTCAGTTGGTCAGTTGCCCTAATGAATACAGTCTATTAATTAAATCAAGACCCTAACAAAATGACTTTTATAATGAAAGAAAATGGTTGACAGGCAATAAGAAGTCTGCATGAATGTATCTTTAAAAGCTTATAAACAAAAGAGCAATATTTTCAAAGGAATGTTGTAAAAATGTAACTTATAGGAATAATAGAATTACCAGAAGACCTGTTAAGAAGGCGATTTAATTGCTGTGACCTACTTTAGCAATTGAGACTTTCATGATATTCTGTATAACTCTTTTAGAGATTTCTTTCCATGTTATAGATTGTTTTTATCTGAAATGCAATGGCTACAATAAGTTAAACTTTATGAAATTCAGCTGAAAGTGTTCATATTACTATAGTCAGCACCATCTATTTATTCACACACATGCATAGCATATATATTACATAAATAGAAATATATATAATTATACATATTTATAACTTAAAAATCTCATTATCAAATTCTGTTCTTTATTTGGTAATGTCAAGTACTCAGAAGTTAACACAGTTTTACAATAAAGATAAGGTACTACTAAAGAGTTTTTTACTGTCCTGAATATAAGAAACTTTAAATTTCCACAGTCAATGCAACTGGCAGATTTATTCAGGGATTCTATTGTAGAAAGAAAAGTAAACAAAACATATTTTAATCAGACATATTTAAATAATTCAGACCAATTTCTTGATGTAACGTTTGTTGGGTGACATTTATTTCATTTACTCTAATTAGTAGCATATTTCTTTCCTATGGGTGATAATTCTCCTACATGATAGTTATGCACTGCACGTAGTAGGTCATATTTCAGGTGCACTGATAGAGCTTTTCCTTTGGTAGAACCATTTGTTGCAGAGGTTACTTTTATGTGCTTAGAATCAAACTTTTTTTTGTGTGTGTGTGAGTGAGAGTGTGCTTCCAAGTGTGTGTGGGAGAGGGTATGTATGAAACATTTCTTATAATCACTTTTGCCAGGAAATATATGTTTTTCTAATATACACAACTCATCTTGATGTTGTGTATTGCCTTTTTAATTTCTTAGCAGTTCTCTTAATATTTATTCGATAAATGTGTGACAACATCATGTTTGAATTACATTGTCCAACTCTATATATATATCAGTTGATCAGATCAATAACAGTTAGATATGTAGATAGATTAATCACTGGGAAAGCAGATGTTAGAAATGCGGGTGAGAGACAAAGGAACTGAAAGAGAGCATATGGGAGGAAGAGAGATGACAACGTGACATGTTGAAGCATAGCTTTCTACAGTCAGATCTCTGGATTCAGATTGCCCCGGTTAGGGCTATAACTTTGCCACTTCCTGACTCTGTAGTTATAAGAAAGTCATCAAATATTTTCTAAGGCTCATTTTTTTCTTTAAATAAAAAATCATAATAATTAAAAACAAAAATAAGAAAATCAACCTAGCCAGGTATATAGGTATCTAAGAATAGTTGCTTTATAGCAGGGTTTAAAATTTTCACAAGACTACTTTTAGTAGCTCCAATGTTCATTAAAACAATACTGACTACTAAAACTAGAGAACAAGAGTTTTCAGAAAAATGGGGAGGAGATGGTTATAACTTTTGAGGCATTCTTAATTTTATTAGCTTCCTTTCTTTCTATTTGAATTAGTTCATATACCATATATCCCTGAAAATGAAGTGTAAGGAGGCATTTCATTTTGAAGAATGAAAGCAGAAACATGTAGTCTTGATCAATAAAACAGGGTTGAAAGAGGAGGGAGCATTTGAAGGAAAGGAATAATCTTGGAGGTGTTGCCTACCGGAGATTAATTTTTTTCCCCACTTGTGTTCTCAAGGTTGATATGCCAGTGAAATAACCAGGGATTAAAATAAGAGACTATGTATTTATAAATGATAAGTTGTGAAAAATTAACTTGCATCGGAGTCAAATGTATGAAAATATTCAACTATGGATTTTCTATGAGGGAAAAACATAGGAAAAAATAAGGGAGTGCAAGGTTAAAATTATTGTCAGCAAATAATATATAGAAGATTCTACTGACATTTAGGAAAATTCCTCAACAGATTCTTGCAAGGGGAATTTCCATGTAGATGGACTCTTCTTTCTATGTGGGAGAACTTCACCTAGAGGAACATTTCTACCTTCTTGCTATGCCTCTCAGTCATGGAGGTGAATAGTGTCTATTAATTCACATTTCTTGATTGAATAGAGGAAATTTATTAAAAGCAACAAGCATTAGAGTATCACTCATGTTCTTGCTTTATCGTCCCCTCCTTATCAGTAAAGCTGACTAAATGCACCAACCCTGAAGTAGCCTCTTCTCCTAGGGGAGATATCCTGTGGTCGAGGATGGTATTGGAGGTGGGGATGAATAGGAACAGTTTGCAAACACTTTGGCCACAGATCTAAATACACTTTACCAAATTAGTTTTTCATGCACCAAAGCCAATATTTTAATTCCATACGAAATGGAATCCATGCCTTTTTTCTCAGGTTGTTCCAGACTTGGGAGGTGAAGAAAGGGCCATTGTTTTTAACTGTGTTTATGAGCTAGGATTGAAAAATCACACAGGGATAACTGCTTGGTATGAAAATACAGTGCCTCTGAGGCCTAAAGTAAGATTAGTGGAGCAGAATTATTGTCATGAAAATTAGAATGCAATAAACACTTAATTTGGAATAATATGAAGGTTACAGAAAATTGAATTTGTAAAGAAGAAAAAAGCTTGAAATCACATTTTCATATACAGAATATTTTAACAAAAATGAAATAAGCAATGAAGTAGTAGAAAGATAAAGGCAACCTACCATAATATTAATAAATAACCATGACTGATAAGATCATTCAGAAAATATGTATTAATTTTCCATTACTTAAAACAAAAAAATTATGAAATGGGGAACCTTGTAAATGTACATAGAAAGGTAGCTGCATATTTCTTAAAAAAAAACAAATAAAAACAAAACAAAATGATACAAAAGAAAAAGCAAAGTAATTTTTATTCTTTGGCAACACTAGTAAATTCAAATTGAGGAAAGGCATAGAGAAATAACCAGGGTAATACAAGTCAGATTAGCCTAAGATTTCTTTTTTTTTTTTTTTAAGATTTTATTTATTTATTTGACAGAGAGAGAGACAGCCAGTGAGAGAGGGAACACAGGCAGGGGGAGTGGGAGAGGAAGAAGCAGGATCCCAGCAGAGGAGCCAGATGTGGGGCGCATCCCAGGACTCCAGGATGACGCCCTGAGCCGAAGACAGACACTTAAGGACTGAGCCACCCAGGCGCCCCAACCTAAGATTTCTTTGTTGTGGGAATAAACTGCAGATCACACTAGGGCAACATTTCTAAATTTCACAGTAAAAAGTTTTTCCCCAATTCTGTAATTCTGAGATAAAGTTATCTTTCATATCACCTCTGGTAATCTCAGATAGCACACATCTTATAGAATCTAAATAACATTGACTTGAGTTAGGCCTCCTGCAAGGAAAGCCTGAGATGGGAATTCCTGTAAATGTAATTCTTGAGGTAGTCTCCTCAGAAAGGGAGTAGAGAAGCTGGACAGGGAAGGCCAGACAATGAAGCAAAAATGAGATTGCAGCTATAGTCTTAAGCCTAGCTTCATGGAATCATCTGGAACATGAATTGCACTATAAAGTGGGACCCACTGTGAGGGCGTATCAATGTGTTTTTCCACCCCTGCATCAGTGAAAAAGACATTGGATGGATGGGGGTCCTGGCAGGAGTGGCAGCATAGCTTCCTGAATGGGACACCTCCCTTATCTGAGGACCATACTCTGAGGAGACAACTGGCAGCCATTAGGGGTCAAACAATCAAAGCAGACAGGAAAAAGTGCAACTCTTCAGTGAAGGGGCTAGGTGGGGTGCAGGACATCCTTATATCCCCTCCTTTACAACATATAGATTAACTTGTTTATCAATAACACAATTGTTGATAATTTCTGTGAAAAATAATAGAAAGAGCATTAGTGTGACCAGCTAGAATCTCTGTGACTTCAGTTGGTCCTGAAGATGATAACTGACATATGTCAACCCCCTACGCTTCTAGAATCTAGATTCCCTTTCCATGCATCTATCACTTCTCCAGAAATCACTGTAGAGCCATTTGTTGGTGGCTTTCCTGGTGGGGTAAACCGACTCTGAAACATAATCCCTGAAGGGTCTCAGCATCCAATAAACAAAAGGCCCTGTAAGGGCCTATCTGCAGGGTAAAATCTTTACAACTAAATGTGTTGTAGGAGGGGCGCCTGGGTGGCTCAGGCGTTAAGCGTCTGCCTTCCGCCCAGGGTGTGATCCTGCCATTCTGGGATAGAGCCCCGCATCAGGCTCCTCCGCTGGGAGCCTGCTTCCTCCTCTCCCACTTCCCCTGCTTGTGTTCCCAGTCTCGCAATCTATCTCTCTCTGTGTCAAATAAATAAATAAAATCTTAAAAAAAAATGTGTTGTAGGAAACCTGAAAGCTCTCCCACTGAATCCCTGGGCTTGGCAGCCTGCCGGGAGGATACTAATAAATTCTGAAAAGATTAAAATATAAAGTTAATTCAAAATGAGTCATAAAAATTAAAATATAAACTTACAGATTGAAATACATACTTGAAGGACAAAATATAATGTAAAAATAATTTTCAATTTATTATCTGGATTAAAAATACCACATTATATTTATGCATTCCTGGAAAAAGTTCGGGCAGAGAAAGGAAAAAAAAAAAATCTATGGGATTTCTTGCCTTTAACTGGGGTGGAAATTGGGAGGCTAGAGTGTGTCAGGGATATAGCTTGACATTTCAAAATACCCAGTAATTTAACATTTGTTTTTTTAACTGAATATAAACAGTGGGAGAGTTCTAACCAGAGCAACAGACTTGTAAAACACTATTAAAAAAAGGGAAGTGTTATAACAAATTCATTTCACACTAGAAAACTGTAGATATTTTTGAGTAATCATAAAAAGATGAAAGAAGTAAGTTAAATATTACGAATCTGCCAAAGAGGTCCAGCCCACACATACCCAAAGTTTAAAACCAAGGTACTCTGAACACATAAATTCACGATTCTTTATATAAGGCAACTCACCAAGGTGAAAAAAATTAGTAAAGAATTATGAAAAATAGTTCAAACAGAAGCAAAAATGAAGCATAGAGGGCATTAATCACATCAAAATAAGCCGAATGCAAGGCACATAAGATGAACTACAGCAAAGGAGGTAAATATTTACCAATAAACAGTTCAAAAATGAATAAAGCCACAGTTATCAGCTTGTGACCATGAATTAAGTATACGTAGCATGTAAAAACAAAACTTATTTATTTGAAAGAAAAAAAAGTTATATTTCTCACTCTGTTGAAAAAAGAATTCAAAATAAAATCAGGGTATAGAAAATATTAATGAGTATCATTCTGGTTATAAACAGGAGTTTCCATAGTTTAAAAAAAATCTTAAAATTGGCATCATTGCACAGTTTATAACAGCATGCCATCCTTGTCTAAACGCTGTTTTCTTTGTTGATTTAATTTTTACATGGAGACTGAACTCGTGACCCTGAGACCAAGACCTGAACTGAGATCAAGAGTCAGACGCTTAACCAACTGAGCCACCCAGGCACCCCTCTAAAGGCTATTTTAAGTCAATGATGTCTTATAATTCATGTTTTAGAACTGATAAATGACATATTTTGTAAACATTTATATGACTTGAGAAACTGATTTGGCTGCTGTGACAGGGGCAAAATCTATGTGGCTGAAATAAAATGGAAGTTTATTCTTTCCTCATGTAATATTCTGAGCATAAAACATCTGGGGCTGATAGGATGATGTTGCCATGATAGTGAGGGATCTGACTCATTCTATTTGGTTGCTCCACTTTTCTGAAAATGCAATTTCCTTTATGAATAAGATGGTTTTCTTTTCACATTTTGTTTCACATTAACCTTAAAATCAGTGGGAAACACTGAAGAGGGGTCATATATTTACATATAAACAAAGCCCTAAGAATAAACTTTATAAGAAAAATTTTAAATTTATATTTTAAAAATGTACATACTGACTTAATGGAAGAGCATGAAGAATACTTTTGTTTCAAAATAATGCAGTTTCCAAAGCATTTACTCATTTAAGAAAATATATATCTGTTGGCTATTTGTATGTTCTCTTTGGAGATATGTCTATTCATGTATTTAGCTCATTTAAAAACTCAGGTTATTAGGGTTTTGGTTTTGGTTTTGGTTTTTGCTATTGAATTGTAGGAGTAGCTTATATATTCTGAAGATTAACCTCTCATTAGATATATGTTTTGCAAATGATTCCTCCCATTCTATAGGTGGTCCATTCACTCTGTTGATTGTTTCCTGAGCAGATACTTTTTACTTTGAGATTGTCCCACGTGTCTATTTTTGCTTTTGTTGCCTGTAATTTTGGTATCATATTCATGAGTTCTCTGTGTCACTAATCATCACAGAAATGCAAATCAAAACCACAATGTGATATCACCTCTTATCTGTCAGGATAGCTACTACCAGAAAAACAAAAGGCAAATGTTGGTAATATTGGAACATATTCAGCATTATTCACAAAAACCAAGATGTGGAAACTACCTAAATGTCCATTGACACATGAATGGATAAAAAAATGTGGTGTGGAGGTGCCTGGGTATCTCAGTGGGTTGGGTGTCTGCGTTAGGCTGAGGTCATGATCTTGGGGTCCTGAGATAGAGCCCTGTGTCTCGGGCTCTCTGCTCGTGGAAGTTCTAATATCTCTTTGAGATCCTCATTTCAATTGTTTTGAATAAATATCCCGAAGAGGGATTACTGGATCACATGGTGGTTCTATTGATATTTTGAGGAATCTCGATACTGTTTTCCATAGCAGCCACACAATTTTGCATTCTCTCCAACAGTATACAAGTGTTCCAATGCATACACCATATTTTTTTAAAGATTTTATTTATTTATTTATTAGAGAGAGAGACACAGAGCATGAGTGAAGTGGAGGGGCAGAGGGAGAAGGAGAAGCAGACTCATGTTTCAAAGAATCTTTGAATTATTTTAACTACTCACAAGCTCCCATTTTCTTCTAGAGGTGGGAGAAAGTAATATTGCTCTACATGGTTATCCAAATATTTCTCATTTAAAATAATCACTCAGTGATAATATTGGGAGAGACAGAGAGAATCTTAAGCAGGCTCCATACCCAGAGCAGGACTTGATCTCAGGACCCTGAGATCATGGCCTGAGCCAAAATCAAGAATCAATCGCTTAACTGACTGAGCCACCCAGAAGCCACTTATATCCCCCATCTTATAACGCTGGAGCCAAATGTGAATATGAAATGAGAATTTTGTTAGATTTTAGAGAGGTAAAATAGTCCATACATTTTCGGAAATGTCCATTAGGCCCTCAGGCAGTGCACCATAATAAAACACATCCATAATTCTGCCATAAAATCTATGACAATTCATATGAAGTTAAATCTGTAACAACTTTCAGTAGTTTCATTGTCATCAAATTATTTTGATGCCTATTTGCAAATCGGAACTGAGGGTACAGCAGTGTGAACCTGGATGAGTCTGTCAGTGTTTCTCCATTATTTCTTTTTGTTCTCTGCTGGATTCATCTAAATTCCTGGAGAACTTGCTATGATTCCAGCTTTAGGGGATGATTGGATAACTACAGTCTTTTCTCTCCCATTTGGTCTTTGCTGCAAAAAATTTTGAGACTGTGTATGAACTCAATAATATATAAGGAAAATAAAGTGGAAAGTGCTTTCCGAACCCAGGCACTTGCTATTTAAACTCTTTATGGTCAGAAACCACCTGCAATTTTTTGGATATAAACACAAACTTTTTCTAATATAATAACAGTGAATTTTTTTAGGTTGACTATTTACCATGCTTTTAAAAATTCAAAACAGTAGAGAAATGGATGTGTATATGGTGCCTGCTATGTGCCAGGACATGTTTTATGTGCTTTATAAAAAATAATTTAATGGGTATGAATATTTCATTAAAATTACCCATTTTTATGCAAGGAAGTCAGCTCACAGAATTTAAGTGAGTTCCAAGAATCACATAATTATTAACCATGTTTTGGTATTTCTTTCCTATACTATTTAAGATTTTTAAACTTTTTACAAATTTTCTATCATTTGTGTTTTCTATATCATAGGGACTTTACATACTCAGTCTTAATTTCAACCAAACCCTAAGTTGCTTCAAATCCCATGCTTTTTTTTTAATTCTACTTTCTTTCCTTGTTATTGTAAGAAAGAACAGCCCTTATTAAGAAAGATACCCTTTCTATTATTTTCTACCCTATAATCTGAAATGTTGCACTCTTTTTTGGTTGCTCTCTCTGCTTAAATGTTAAAATTATGTCAGTCATGATTACCTGTATTTACTGGTTTTTAAGCTTGTGCAATGCTCATCAATAATAATTTTAAGGTAACAATTATATTTTAAAATATATTTTCTGCATAAACCCTGTGAATCCTTTTCATTAGTAAGCAGGAGAACAAATAATAATAATAATAAAAAAATCCCATCTTACCTGAGTGGTTTTCAGAATTCAACAGAAGAGGTAAGAAAAGTAGAGAAAATTACATGATTCCTCAGCTAATATCCATTTTTTTAAATGTGAACAACAATGGCTAAAAATGTTTTCCTTTAAAAACAGCAGCTGCAACTTTGTTACTTTCCTTGAATTTAATGTACATCTTGTAATATGATATGATGCTGTTATTTCTAAAATTTATTTCTTATCTTCATGCAGCTAAAGATTTAGACATTAAAAAAAAGATGAGATTTTTGGTTTTCATGTCAATTAAACAAGCTGCTTTTCTTTCTCTAAAATATACTTCAGAGGGAAAAATCAGAAAAAGCATTACACCTATTAAACTCAAGATAGGAGCAAAACAGGATAAGGAGAGGATCTTGAAAATGCCTCAGTACTACCCTATGAAATCACTGGGTCTTGGACAGAACTTTTTGTATCAGATGCATGAACCTTCTTAGACAGAAGTCAAGCAGAACACTAAAGACAAGGACACAAAGATTGTCTTAACAGGGTATTTGTTTCAGTATGGATTTTGAACAAAATTGGGGAAAATACTGAATCCTCTGAAGTGTTTCTATCCCCAGGGTCATCATATCCTCTTTGTCTCTGCTGATACTTCTTTAAATTGTTCTTAGAAGGTATCTTTGACATCTCACTCTACCCTCTCTCCCCACTCTGGATCCACCTTTTCTCCACCAAGACCTGAGAAGGGTGGGGTTGTCAGCATAAGCAACAACTGTCACTTCAACTTTCTCTTTTTTTAATACACTTTTTAAAAAAGATTTATTTATTTATTTTAGAGAGCAGGCATGAGCAGGTGGAGGGACAGAGGGAGAGGGAGAGGGAGAGTGAGAGGGAGAGAAACAGACTCCCCATTGAGCTGAACCCTATGCAGGGCTCATGACCAAGAGCGGAAGACCCCAGGGGAAATCAAGAATCCCACTCTTAACCGATTGCACCACCCAGGCACCCCTAACTTTCTCAACTTTTAACCTGCAGGGATAAGAATCTTCAAATTGTTTGCTGAACTGTCAAGCTGGGCGGGTCTGCACTTTGTTAGCAAAGTACTAGGTTAATTTTCAGAAATTGTCTGGAAAACAATTGACTACTCTTTTTGTGTACACAGAACTTAAATGAGCTCCTACTGAGAGCCCCGTTTTCTTATTTTTGTTTAGAATTCCTATAGGGTTAAGCCAATTATAAATTAGTTCTACTCATTAGAGAAGCAATAGAGTCTCATTTTTCTTTGTGGCAAGCTAGTTTTCAGTGAATTTCAAAAAATATTTCTGAATGATTCTAAACTGTATCAAATTCTTAAAATGTTTTACACAATGAGAACATTGTGGAATTATAGAAAAGATGAAACTATTGGTATTTGTGTGAAAAAATATTTAAAATAAAGAAAGTAAAGAGAAACCGGTACTTTTTGTTTAGTCTGATATTTCATAACAAGAGAGATGGTGAGACTCGTTCCTTAGATCATCACATTTTAGATATAATGAAACCCAGGGAAGTTCAGTTAAGCACAATTAAATGATATCCACAAGCAACGTGGCATAATAGTTAAGCATATGGTCTCTGGAGTTTGGCTCTGGATTAAAATACTAATTCTACTACATTGTAGCTCAGACAAATTAAAAATTTAAAAAATGGTGAAACTAAAAAATCAACCATCTATAACATTTTACCTACTCTATTATGCACAAAGACATTTATATCAAACCTGCAGTATGTAAACAAGAATATTCATTATTAACACATTCAATGTCAGAATCTACTCAATGTCATTAGAAGAGTATTTGGAAGAAATAGTTTATATTTTTTTAAAAAATATTAGAGAAGAGCAGAGAGAGAAAGAATGTGCAAATAAACTATTGAACTCCATGATTTTTAAAAAATAAAATTGTTTTTTAAGAGGAGAATTATTGCACCTCAGATAAACCTCATTGGCTACACTGTCACTGTGCAAAGCTAAGAGGAGAATTAAGGAAATATATTTAAAGAGAACTATTCATGACCTGGGAGTAAAATGTAAAAATAAAAATTTATATAGTTGTATAAATATAAAAAGAAAATAACAAAAATGCATCTATTTCAAGGCAACTTGATATATTTTAATTGAAAAAATGCACAAATTTACAATAATAAAAGAGATAATGCTAGACCCTAAAAATAATTAATAAAATTAAATGTTTATTAAATTTGCTGGTTTAAAAAATGCACATCTGAGTGTTTTCATGTAATCTATTAGTTTCTAGGAAAAAATGAACAAAATTCATCCAAGAAAAATCCAGAAGTGAAGGAGAAGAAATGAAGTTATAGATATAAAAGGAAAGAATAAGAGACAGATTGTTCTTCCATGGTTGGAATAAGACAAAGATGATCTCCTCACCTGATTACTTCACATTGGTCTTTAAGTGCCAACTAATCTACTGGATGAAAATAAAGAAATAATAGCTTTTCAAATTTGAAGTACAAAGAAAAATGATTACTTATATATGAAATGCCCGATACCTCGGATTCCCAATAGAAATAACCAAAAAATAATATCAAGATGTGAGTTCAGTAAGATTAGATATACAATGAAAATAAAAATTCAATGTCATGCCTATATACATGTGGTAACAGCTAATAATATAATAAAGTTTCATATCATTAAAATGTCAAACAAAAATAACAAAAAAGTATACATGAATAGACCTAAGAAAGGTGATCTATTTGAAGACAATTTGAAACTCCACTGAGAAATATGAAAGAAAATTTGAATAAAAATAATACTTTTCCAAGAAGTTAGTACTGTAAAACAGTCAATGCTCTCTCCATCTACTTATAAACTCTGGCAATCCAACAAAATATGGTGTCCCCAACACATATCAACCACCATTCTATTCTTCATCTTAATAATTCTGCCATTTCAATAATGCTATATAAACAGAATTGGAAAATGTAAGCTTTTGAGATTGAGTTTTTTTAACTCAACATAGTTCCACAGAGATGCAGCTATTTTGATTTATATATGGAATTTATGAATGTATCTCACTATAGACTTTCAGTGGTTTTTCTAAGCATCAGATTTAAATACATAATAAATATATAACATACCTGTATAATGCCAGTGTCAAGGGACACATGTCTGCCTTTGGCTCACGTCATGATCTCAGGGTCCTGGGATCCAGCCCTGCAGCAGGCTTCCCACTCAGCAGAGAGCCTGCTTTTCCCTGCTTGTGCTCTTTCACTCATTCTCTCTCCAAATAAATAAATAAAATCTTAAAAAAAAAAAAACCCACTGGTGCCAACATATAATTAGTTCAAGGAAAGCATAGGAATATTATTTCCACTTAAGTCTTTTTACCATCTTTCTTTACAATTTGTTGTCGTAAACATTTCCTTTAAATACATTTAGAATCACATCAGACAAGTTGCAATTTTTAATTCAATCATCTCACACGATTAAGAAAATTAAAGAGAATGGTCTACCATATTTATCCAACTTTTGCTCTCCCTTTTTCCCTTTCTCCTTTCCTGATATTCCAAATTTTCTTTTATCATGTATTTCATGGTTGGTGAACTTCATTCAGCCATTCTTTAGGGTAGGTGTGTCAGAAACAAATCCCTTAATTTTCCTTCTTTTCAGAATGCCCTCAGTTTACCCACATTCCTGGAGGATATTTTCAATGGATACAGATTTCTTAGCTGACAGTTTTGTTTTGATTGTTTCTTTTAGGACTTGAAAAATGTGTCATTCCCTTCTAGTCTTCATGGTTTCTGATGACAAAGTCATTGTATTTATAATTATTCTTCACTTACAGATAATGCTTTATTTCTCTGTAGCTGCTTTAAAGAGTTTTTCATTGTCTTTAATTTTCTGAAATTTGATTATGATATGCCTTGGCATGTATTTTTTAGACTTATTCTGTTTGAGGCACAGAGCTTCTCAGGTGGATTTATCTCTTTTGCCAAATTTGGGGCATTTTCTGCCATTATTTCTTTATAGTTTTTCGGTGTTGCACTCATCTTCCTCTTCTGGAATTTTGATATGGATATAGATATTTTGTTATCATACCTAGTTTTCTGTAGCTCTCTTAGTTCCTCTTCAGTCTATGATTTTCTCTGTTGTTCAAACTGATTACCACACCACCACCAGGCAAGGGTAATAATTCCATTCTTCACTTCGACTTATTGGCAAGGGAGCTGGGAGAAAATGGGTTGTGTATTAACATTACCTCAAACTTCTTTATTTCACTTCATTGCTTTTGCTTCTCATTATATTATTTATCTGTGTCTTCATTTTTCCCTTGTTAATCTCACCTGAAATGTATCTATTTTATTTTCAAATAAGTAACTCTTGGATTAGATGATACTCTTTGTTGTAAGTTTATTTAATATACCAATGAAAGAAGTAAAAGCAAAGTACAGCAATCTATTGCACACAGGCCAAATTGGCCCATTGCCTGGGTTTCTAAATAACATTTTATTGGAACACAGCCACCCATTTGTCTAAATATCACCTATGGCTGTGTTTATGCTACAGTGACAGCATCATGTCGTTGTACAGAATTGGTGGCCTGCAAAGCCAAAAATAGTTACTACTTGACCATGTGCAGAAAATCTGGTACACGAACTGATGTTTGTGTCCCCTCCCATTCATATATTGAAGCCCTTATTCCCAATATGATGATTTTATAAGTGGAACCTTTTGGAGAAAATTAGATCATGAGGATGGAACCCTAATGAAAGAGATTAGTGCCCTTATAAGAGACATGGGAGAGATTCTCTCTTTCTCCCTCAAACTGCAATGTGCATAATACAGCAAGAAGGCAAATAACTTGAAAGCCAGGAAGAGGACTCTCACCAGAAGCTTATCATTCCGGTATCCTGATCTTGGACTTCTTAGCCTCCAGACTACGAGAAACAAATTCCTACTTAAGCCACACGGTATATGGTATTTTGTTACAGAGGCCTGAGCTGAGACAATCGGACGATTACTGGTTAAGAGCACATTCCGGAGGTAGTTTACCTGAGTTTCAATCCTGGTTCTTCTGCTTATTGGCTTTTTTTTTTTTTTTTTTTCTGTTTGTTTGTTTCCTAGCTCATGTTTTATTTATTTTAGTCTGTGAAAAATCTTGGAGCACAAATCAATGATGTTTCTTACAGAGATTTATGCTTCCTTTTACCAGAGCCCGGGAAAATTCAAGATCTGGGACCATTTGGACTCCTTTCTTCTACTTAATCCAAGACAGTGATCCTCTTTGTTTGCTCCTGGTTTGAAATCGATTGACTAATATTTGCACTTGCCCTCAAGAAAAATCCTTCCCTTCTATTCTTTCTGCTTAATCTTCATATTTTATCTGTAAACGTTTACACACACACACATGCACACACTTTACACAAGTTATTTTTTAGAGCATGAAAAACTAGCCACTCAGTGTCAAAATTCTAACTACATGTTAAGTCAATGTTAAATCATTTTATTGGAATATTAATATGTTGAAATAATTTAAATATAGTAATAATCATGTTCTGTTGTAAAACTTATAACCATATACTGTGTTTTTAAATCCATTTTTTCCCTTATTTTCTTTAGTAAAAGTTTAGATTTTGTAGCAAATATTTACATTTTGCAGTGATTTTCAAGTTTCATGATGAAATTAATAAAGACAAAAGCTTATGTCTGGGTAGGGGAGTGAAGTATTAAGGGTAATGTTGCAGTTCTATGCTTTTAGTGAGATGAGGGAGATACAACTTGCTCATAGTACTCCTATAGAACTTTTAAAAATATGTTTTTGGTTAAAAAAATATATATATATATATTTATAAGGGGGGGCTCCTGGGTGGCCCAGTCCTTAAGTGTCTGCCTTCGGCTCAGGGCGTGATCCCGGAGTTCTGGGATCGAGCCCTGCATCGGGCTCCTCCACGGGGAGGCTGCTTCTTCCTCTCCCACTCCCCTGCTTGTGTTCCCTCTCTCGCTGGCTGTCTCTCTGTCACATAAATAAATATAATCTTTTAAAAAAATATATTTTTGGAAGTTTATTATTACAAGATTTTAGGTATTTTTGTTTGTTTTCAGTCTTGGTTCTACTCCTTATCCGCTTGTTTCTGTTTTATTATTTTTGTTTATTTCTTAGCTCATGTTTTAGAATATATGTTACTCTAATAATCATATTTAATGAATAGTAATAATAATAAAGATTTTATTCAGTAATTCATTTAGAATTCCTATCATACTTACATGTCTTCACTCTCTGAGTCTGACTGCAATTGTGACAATTTGCAGTTCTTTACAGTTTCAGAGGCTATGCCGCAAAGTAAGGAAATAGCAGAACTGGCCTTTAAATCTACTCTATGAGAATTGTTGAGCTATTATTCTTACTAGATATATTTTGTAATTCACACAAGTTATTCATGGAAGAAAGGACACAGTAAGAGAAAGGACACAGTGTTTCATGACGGAAATCCAGCTGATGCTCTCACCTCAAACCATGATCCCCATGAAATTAATGATAGTAATAATGATAATAATAATAATAATGCTCAGAGGGTCACCCTTTCTGATTTGAAATCTAACAGTGAGGTATGACATGGTGGCAGCCCAAAGCAATGTGTATTATTTTCAGTATCTTCTTCCACCGCTCTCCATGAAGAAAACTCTTAGTAGCTGGCCATTCTTGTTAAGTATAGTCTATTTCCCTCATTTCCATTAATGAACACTGGGACGTGTGGGTATAAAAATATGCAGCTATGAAAAGTAATCATGTTGAAAGAATTAAAATAAAAAGCTGTTAAATGCTTTTTTAATGCTTGCCAAGTCCCTTGATTTTATGTGAAACTTCGTAAAGGCAAATATTCGAAGTAAAGATGATTGTGGAGATGGGATTTACACTTACATAATCAGGCATTAGTTACATGAAGTCACAGACCCCATTTTTATTTCAAATCCTTTTATTCCTCAGTGAATATAAAAATAAGTATGAAATTATAAATTCAGCAATGATAGCTGTGGCAAACATATAGGCCGTTAAGATCATACCTCATTTTCTTCAATTATTTTTATTTACATTTCTTCCAGTCTTTACTTCTCTGGGAATAATGCCATTTATAGAATGCTTATTCATTGATTTTGCCCTTTTTTGAGTAGGCTCATGACTATGAGCAAATCAGATTTTGATGAGATGTAGTGAATCTTATACCCATTAAGAATAACTACATCTGTAATCTTTTTATTTTTATTTATTTATTTATTTATTCATTTATTTATTGATTATTTTTTAAATGATTTTTTATTATATTATGTTAGTCACCATACAGTACATCCCTGGTTTCCGATATAGAGTTCGATGATTCATTAGTTGCGTATAACACCCAGGGCACCATGCAATACGTGCCCTCCTTACTACCCATCACCGGCCTATCCCATTCCCTCCAGTGCCGTCCATGTTGTAGCAAATGTTGAGAACTCGTTCTTTCTGATAGCCGAGTAACATTCCATTGTATATATGAACCACAACTTTTTAATCCAGTCATCTGTTGAAGGGCATCTCGGCTCCTTCCACGATTTAGCTATTGTGGACAATGCTGCTATGAACATTGGGGTGCATATAGCCCTTCTCTTCACTACATCTGTATCTTTGGGGTAAATACCCAGTAGTGCAATGGCTGGGTCATAGGGTAGCTCAATTTTTAACTTTTTAAGGGATCTCCACACTGTTTTCCAGAATGGCTGTACCAACTTGCATTCCCACCAACAATGTAGGAGGGATCCCCTTTCTCCACATCCTCTCCAACAATTGTTGTTTCTTGCCTTGTCTATTTTTGCCATTCTAACTGGTGTAAGGTGGTATCTCAGTGTGGTTTTGATTTGAATTTCCCTGATGGCTAATGATTTTGAACATTTTTTCATGTGTCTGTTAGCCATTTGTATGTCTTCATTGGAAAAGTGTCTGTTCATATCTTCTGCCCATTTTTTGATTTGTTTATTTGTTTCTCGTGTATTGAGTTTGAGAAGTTCTTTGTAGATCTTGGATACCAGTCTTTTATCTGTAGTGTCATTTGCAAATATCTTCTCCCATTCCGTGGGCTGCCTCTTAGTTCTTTTGACTGTTTCCTTGGCTGTGCAGAAGCTTTTTATCTTTATGAAGTCCCACACGTTCATTTTTTCTTTTGTTTCTCTTGCCTTTGGAGATGTGTCATGAAAAAAGTTGCCGTGGCTGAAGTCAAAGAGGTTGCTGCCTATGTTCTCCTCTAGGATTTTGATGGGTTCCTGTCTCACATCGAGGTCTTTCATCCATTTGTACTTGATCTTTGTGTATGGTGTGAGAGAGTGGCCAAGTTTCATTCTTTTGCATATAGCTGTCCAATTTTCCCAGCACCATTTATTGAAGAGACTGTCGTTTTTCCACTGGATGTTTTTTCCTGCTTTATCAAAGATTAGTTGCCCAAAGAGCTGAGGGTCCATTTCTGGGTTTTCTATTCTGTTCCATTGGTCTATGTGTCTGTTTTTGTGCCAGTACCATGCTGTCTTTGTGATCACAGCTTTGTAGTACAGCTCGAAATCCGGCATTGTGATGCCCCCAGCTTTGTTTTTCCTTTTCAACAGTTCCTTGGTGATTCGGGGCCTTTTCTTGTTCCACACAAATTTAAGGGCTGTTTGTTCCACTTCTTTGAAAAATGTCATTGGTATTTTGATCAGGATGGCATTGAAAGTGTAGATTGCTCTGGGTAGCATAGACATTTTAACTATGTTAATTCTTCTGACCCATGAGCATGGAATATTTTTCCATCTTTCTGTGTCTTCTTCAATGTCTTCCAAGAGTGATTTGTAGTTTCTAGAATATAGCTCCTTTTCATCTCTGGTTAAGTTAATTCCGAGATAACGTATGATTTTTGGTGCTATTGTAAATGGGATGGATTCCCTAATTTCTCTTTCTTCAGTCTCATTATTCGTGTATAGAAATGTAACTGATTTCTGAGCATTGATTTTGTATCCCACCACATTACTGAATTGCTCTATAACTTCTAATAGTTTGGGAGTGGATTCTTTTGGGTTTTCCATATAGAGTATCATGTCATCTGCGAAGAGAGACATTTTTACTTCTTCCTTGCCGATTTGGATACCTTTGATCCCTTTTTGTTGTCTGATTGCTGTTGCAAGGACTTCTAGTACTATGTTGAATAATAGTGGCGAGAGTGGGCATCCTTGTCGTGTTCCTGATCTTAAGGGAAAGGCTGCCAGCTTTTCCCCATCGAGAATGATATTGCTGTAGGCTCCTCATAGATGGCTTTATGAGATTGAGAAATGTACCCTCTATTCCTATACTCTGAAGGGTTTTAATCAGGAAAGGATGCTGTATTTTGTCAAATGCTTTTTCTGCATCAATTGAGAGGATCATATGGTTCCTGAGACTTTTCTTGTTGATATGATGTATCACGCTGATCGATTTGCGAATGTTGAACCACGCTTGCATCCCAGGTATGAATCCCACTTGGTCATGATGGATAATCCTTTTAATGTACTGTTGGATTCTATTAGCCAGGATCTTGTTGAGGATTTTGGCGTCCATATTCATTAGGGAAATCGGTCTGTAATTCTCCTTTTTGATGTAATCTTTTTAAATAATAAATGGTACCTTATCTTTTTTTAGTTGTAGCATAATTGACATACAATAATATATTATTTTCAGGTGCACAAAATAGTGATTTGATATTTGTGTACCTTGCAAAATGGTCACCACAATAAGTCTAGTTACCATCTGTCATCTTATAAAATTAATGCAATATTATTGTCCATATTCTCCAGACTATACATTACACCGTCATGACCTACTTATTTTATAACTGGAAATTTGTACTTCTTAATCCCCCTCACCCATTTCATACCTCTTTCACACCCTCCTCTCTGGCAACCATCAGTCTCTTCTCTGTATCTATGAGTCTGAATTTTGTTTTGTTTTATTTGTCTTGTTTTTAGATTCCACACATAAATGAAATCATTCAGTATTTGTCTTTCTCTGTCAGACTTGTTTCACTTAACATAATACCCTCTAGATCCATCCATGTTTGGCAAGATTTCATCCTTTTTTTAGCTGAGTCGTATTCTATTGTATATACATACCACATCGTCTTTATCCATTCATTCATTGATGGACATTTAGGTTGTTTCCATATCTTGGTTACTGTAAATAATGTTGCAGTGAACTAAGGAGTGCATATATTCTTTTGAATTAGCATTTTTATTTTTTGAATAGATACCCAGTAATGGAATTACTGGATTACATGATAGCTCTATTTTAAAATTTTTGAGGAAACTCCATATTGTTTTCCATAGTGGCTGCATTAGTTTACCCACCAACCAACAGTTCACAAGGTTCCTTTCTTCCCACTTCCTCGCCAACCCTTGTTATTTATCGTCTTTTTGATACTAGCCATTTTGACAGGTGTAAGGTTAATATCTCTGTGGTTCTCATTTACATTTTTCTGGTGATTACTGATGTTGAGCATCTTTTTATGTGCCTGATGGCCACTATGTCTTTTTGGAAATATGTTTATTCAGGTCCTCTGCCCATTTTTAATCAGATTTTGTTTTGTTGTTGTTATTGAAATGTATAAATTCTTTATATATGATGGGTATTAACCCCTTGTTTGATATATGGTTTGCAAATATCTCCTCTCAGTTAGTGGGTTGCCTTTTCATTTTGTTGATGGTTTCCTTCCTGTACAGAAGCTCTTTAGTTTGATACAGTCCCATTAGTTTATTTTGGCTTTTCTTTTCCTTGTCTTTGGAGTCAGATCCAAAAACAACATTACTAAGATCAAGGTTACAGAGTTTACTAACTGGTTTTTGTTTTGTTGTGTGTGTGTGTGTGTGTGTGTGTGTAGGAATTTTATGGTTTCAGGTCTTACATACACATCTCTAACCTATTTTGAGTTAATTTTGGTACATGGTATAACATAGTTGTCTACTTTCATTCTTTGTATATATGTCAGTTTTCCCAGAACCACTTATTGATGATACTGTTTATTCCCCATCATATATTCTTGCTTTATTTGTCATAAATTAGTTGTCCATATAGACATGGGTGTATTTCTGGGCTCTCTATTCTGTTCCTTAATCTACATGTCTACTTTGCTCATTTATTTGTTTTTGTTTTTTGCCCCTTCCATAATGTTTTTATTATTGTAACTTTGTCATATTGTTTGAAATCAGGGAATGTGGTTCCTCTAGGTTTGTTCTCCTTTTTCAAGATTTTTTTTTGGGGTGGCTCCATGGGGTCTTTTGTGGTTCCGTACACATTTCAGAATTATTTGTTCTACTTATTTGTAATATGTCATTGGAATTTTGATAGGGGTTGCACTGTAGATTGCTTTGAGTAGTATGGGCATTTTAATAATATTAATTCTTATAATCCATGAGCATGGGATATCATCTCATTTATTTGTGTCTTTTTCAACTTCTTTAATCAATGTTTTATAGTTTTCAGTGTACAGGTTTTTTTTACCTCTTTGGTTAAATTCATTCCTAAGTATTTTATTCTTTGCAATGCAATTGTAAATGGGATTGTTTTCTTAATTTATTTTTCTTATAGTTTACTATTAAGTATAGAAATCCAAGAGATTTTTGTGTTAATTTTGTATCTGCTACTTTACTGAGTTCATTTACTAATTATAACAGTTTTTGGTAGACTTTTTAAGGGTTTCTGTCATGTCATATCATCCGCAGTTCTTCCTTTCTTATGTGTATGCCTTTAATATCTTCTATGGCCCAGTAGTTGCTCAGTAACACATTCCAAAACTCTATCCTCTGCTCCCTCCAGCCACGCCAACACTTTTTATTTTTGAAGTCACTTATTAAATATTTTTGTGTTATATATCCCTTAACTAATTATTGTAGCTTTAATTAATTTTACTATTTTTCTCTTTTAACATTCCTAGTAGCTTTATATGAGGTCAATCTACTACCTTTACGTTTTTTACTAATTCGTGCAATTTCTTTTCAGCTTAAGGAAGTCCCTGTAGTATTTCCTGCACTGCTGGTTTAGTAGCAATGAAAAGCAATGAGCTTGTGCTTGTTTGGAAAACTATTTTATTTCTCTTTCAAATATGAATGATATCTTTGTTGGGTAGAATATTTTTGGTTGGAAGATTCTTTCCTTTCAGCACTTTGAATATGTGATGCCACTTCCTCTGGCTTGCAGAGTTTCTTTTGAGAAATCTGATAGCCTTATGGTGTTTCTCTAATATGTAAAAATTTGTTTTTGTCTGACTACTTTGAACATTCTCTCTCTAACTTTTGACATTTTAGTTATAATGTGTCTTGGTGAGCCTCTTTTGGGGTTCATCTTACTTGGAACTCCCTGGGCTCCCTGGACTTGGACATCTATTTCATTTCTTAGGTTAAGGAAGATTTCAGCCATTATTTCTTCAAATAAGTCTTCTGTCCTTTTCTTTTTCTTTTCTCCTTCTAAGACCCTTTAATGAGAACGTTATTCTGCTTGATGTTGCCACAGAGATTCTTTCCGTTGTCTTCATTTTTAAAAATTCTTTTTTTTCTTTTTGTTGTTCTGTCTGGATGAGTTCCATTGCTTTATTTTCCAGTTCCTTGATTTCTTCTTCACCCAGTCTGCTACTGAACCCAGTTGTATTTTCTCTTGAATAAAGATTACTGTTCATTTAACTATTTCAGAACATAAGAAGACCCGGAGTCAAAACTTGTTTTTAATAATATCTTATTCTAAGTGAGAAACGAATCTATTGCTATTTTTTAAACCATACGGCAGAACAGAAGCCTTAGCCATTCTGCTGCCCTGATAAGATAGTTGTTTTGGCTCAGTTAAAATGGGGAAAAAGCTGAAAGCCACTGATGTATGTCCATGTGCTTTGAGTGGCTAGATATTTTGACCAAAAAATATTTATTTGCACACTTATTTCCTTAATGTTGGCTGCTCATCAATTTTTAGTTATTGTCCTAATAAAAAATTCTCAAATTTACATTATGTACTTTCTAATACAAAAATGCAGAATACACAAAAGATAAAAAAATATGTTAGTGCAGTACAAATATCATAACAATAGTTTGAAGTGGATATTTGCCTGAAAATATTTTTGACCAATGGAGACCAAAGAAGTCATTCTCCAGTGATTTCTTTTTTCTTTTCATTAGCTCTGAAAGTCATTTTACAAGATAATTTACACTAACTCCATTATTTCATCAATACAGATATGGAACTAAGACAAACAAATTCACAGAGTTTTAAGGTTAAATGTCAAAGATTTCTGCTGTGTGATTTTTTTGAAGGCATTAATGCAACTCTAAATGATAATAAATTAATTACTGATAAACTTACTAAAAATCATGTCAAAGAGAATTTATTAGCATCAGAGCTGAAGTTATGTACTCATTAGTATTATTTAAACTGAAAGAAATCAAGTTTTATATAAAACATCTTCCAAATTATAATTAACAAGCCTTTTATTTTGCTTCACTATTCAATAAAAGTAACCAAGATATAAATTAGCATAAAATTGAATTTCCTCTTCAACTCATTGATATGGAACCCAATTCTTTGCCTTTTGACTGCCTATGCTCATATTCTTTTTCAGTGTGACTTTTGTTTGATCCTAGAGCTATGGTCTCTTTTCAAGTGTCCATAATGTGTTTTATCCATTTTTACGAAAAGGATATAAATTGGTAGAAAATAGCTTGTTCAGATGTTCATGGGAGGTGTCTAACACTGAGGAAATATTTCAGTAAATATGTTGCTTAAACTAGCATATTCTGCAACCATCAGAGGAAATTTCCTGCCAAAATGTTTCTTTCTTATCAAGCAAAAACTTAAAAAATAGCTTGTTGGATGTATTATGAACCCTTTTTAATTCTATTTTATTCATTTCACTTGTTCATAAAGATTATGTTTGAAAAATATATTTGGATTGGTAAATTTGCAGTGGTTTTCTCAAAATTAAAAATATTTCTTAATTAAATAGTTTTACTTTTGAAGATGGTTTGGATTTAAAATTGTGAAAACTTGTAGTTCTAAATGCTGATTTTTATCAATTAAAAGGAGAACATTTCCTCCCATGTAAGACTCATCTTTTTCATTTTCAGTTTTTGCTTTGATTTTGAGTTTCTTGTTGGAAAAATAGACAACTTCTGGATAACTTAGATGAGAAATTATTAGAAGGCTAGATGATAGATATTTGAATATATGAAAAGGCTAACAAGAAAACTTGAAAAATAGGGAAGAGCCTAGAGCGAATATAGGAGGATAGATCATAACCCTATGTACTTCTAATCACACCTACAGATTCAAAGACCCATGTAGGAAAGTCTGATTGGCTGAGATTATGTCTTCTGTACTTGATCTAGTTCCCAGAATCTGTGAAGGACTGACTTGCCCATTCTTTTTCTGTTAAAGAAGATTCCTGAAAAAAACCCAAGTTCAAATGCTAGGCAAATATTTACTTTAGTCTATTCCTTTGGAAATCGAGTATCAAAGGAAATAGTGGTTGATGTACGTACTCCTCTCTCGCAGATCTATTAAAACTGACCCTCGTTTAACCCAAACGCCTATATTCCCAAAGTCTCACCAGTTATGACAGCCAAATCCAAGTTTAGGACTTTCCCATTGTAATCATCCTACCTATAATTTGCCTTTATCAAATATTAATATATTGTGATTTTGTGACATTGTTGGTTTGGTTTTATTCTAAAGTTAATCACCATCAAATAACACAAAGTACATAGTAGGGGGGAAAAAGCCTGATCAGTACTTTGACTTTTTTAAAAACAGTTTATGACATCCTTAATATTATGTTAAATATCTGCATTGACTACACAAAAGCTGTTATATTCAGTTAACTTCCTACTGACAAATGCTTTTGATCAAAGAAAGGTATTATTTGTAATACCCTGGACTGGGTATAGTTTCACTTGCACCATGGTGATATTACTTATAAGACTAAAATCCATTTTTTGAAAACTTGAGTGAAATTCTTATATATATATATCCCAAAAGCACTGAAAGTTACTGAAAAAACAATGTCGGATATGAGGACATATACGATGAGCATGGCATTAACGAAGAAATTATAATCATCCCAAATACAACTAATAAAGTTGCATTCATCAACTACAAACTTTACTCAAAACTGCCTACTACATATTTCAATGATTGTTTTAAATAATATTTGTTATTGAAGAACTTGAAGAAGCAAAACCTCAAATTCTTTAAAAAGGAAGGCACTAAGTATAATTTGCATAAAACTCTCAATTCTGCAGTGATTTTTTAAAAATGCAAAATTGGAAGGAAAATTACCTAGAATAATTGCTTTTATAAGAGAAACACCTTAGCTAAGAATGATATAATTAAAGTAAAAACAAATCAGTAAGTTTAAGATTGCTGCACTTTTTTTAGAGATCAGTTTCAGAAGTCACCTTGAAATTGTAACAAACCATAAATTATAATGTTAGCAGGAAGTTTTTATAGCTGTCCTTAACAGTTTTAGGAAGAGTGCTTTAATTCTTAACTTGCTCAGAGTTTTAAACGTGAAAGGATGTTGAAATTTGTCAAGGGTTTTTTCTACATCTGTGGAAGAAAATTCTTGTATACCTAATGCATGTATATTTCATCTAATAACATAGCTTGCAAATTAATAGTCTTGCCCTTAGATACTAAATGTGACTTAACTCTTTTCCTTCTTTGGGTTTAATTATAAAGCTTCTTGTAAAAATGGCACTGTGGCATCATGTCCAAATTGATTCTCTGTTATTGCCTACATTTCTCTCTTGACCACAGGCATGGAAAAAGAAAGAGCTAGAAAATTCCATTTACATCACCATAATTTTACTACATTTTTAAATAAACTCTTTTACTTTAGAATACTATTAATTTACAAAAAGTTACAAAGATAGTACAGAGAAATCCATGTACTTCTCACTTAGTTTCCTCCATTGTTAACGTCGTACATTTCCATGGTTCATTTGTCAAACTCACTTATTCATTTGATAAACTCACTTATTAATTCTAGGAGTTTAATCTAAGAAACTGACATTTATAAACGACCATATTTTAATGTTCAGACACTACTTCTAATAATAGCTGGCACTTCAGTCCTTTTCCCTTCCTCAGGTAACTTCGGAGAATCCACCTCGTGGTGCTAACCTGATTGATATATTTGTGCTGTAAATGTGTAGTACTGTTTGTCAATAATCAATGTCACCCATGGGTGGGACAATGGAAAGGCTAAAGCTGCCTCTGATATTTCATACCATTTCTCAATGACTTACCACTTCTTTTTCTGAGTACGCTGCCTCTCCATTTCCAACTGCACTGTGAGCTTGGCACACAACTTCCAAATCTATCACTGAATTTTACACGTAAACTCAATCTCAAGATTTCTTTCTTTTTTTTTAAGATTTTATTTATTTGTCAGAGAGAGAGTACAAGCAGGGGGAGTGGCAGGCAGAGGGAGAAGCAGGCTCCCTGCTGAGCAAGGATCCTGATGTGAAACTCAGTCCCAGGACCCTGGGATCATGACCTGAACTGAAGGCAGACGCTTAACCGACTGAGCCAACCAGGCGTCCCGATCTTAAGATTTCTTTTTTTTTTTTTTTTTAAGATTTTATTTATGTATTTGACAGAGAGAGAGACAGCCAGCAAGAGAGGGAACACAAGCAGGGGGAGTGGGAGAGGAAGAAGCAGGCTCCCAGCAGAGCAAGGGAGCCTGACGCGGGGCTCCATCCCAGGACCCTGGGATCAGGCCCTGAGCCAAAGACAGATGCTTAATGACTGAGCCACCCAGGCGCCCCTCAAGATTTCTTACCTACCATTCACCAGGCCACTCTGTGGGAGGAAGAAAAGCACCTATAATTTTTAAATATATTTCTTGTATCAAAAAATTGTTAATTCTCATGTTGTTTCAATTATTCTTGTGGCATAAATCTTCACTGATAATTTGCAAATCCTTACAAACTGATGTATTCTACATCATTATACAAAGAGTGAATTTGAAAAGCCCTCGGGACTGTGCTTCATCACAGCCTGGTGGTCAGACTTACCATATGATGGTTATGTATAGTTTCTAACTGTTAACTATCATAACATAATTTCTAGCCTTTCTTTTTGTGTACTACATCTGTTTTGTAGCAAACAGAAATTTCTGTTCAAAGGTATTTAGTTTGTATTTATGTTCCTGCCCTTGTCATATTATTCTAAATGTATTTGCATTTCCGTATGTAAAATAAAGTCAAACTCCCTCACAACTTGGAGATATCTTATGGATAGTATTTAAACAATAGCTCTTTCTTGAGAGAGAGAATAAAGAAACAGATCTGTAATGTAGCAGGTGGTTGTCTGACTAACACCTATGGAGAGTCCGACTGTGATTTGGAAAGATCCTTTCTACCACAAATCCCAAAGAACAGGTTACCTTAGCAACAGACAATTTAAAAAAACAGATCAGCCACCCTAAAATGCTCTTTAACTTTTAAAAAGATTTGGTGGTAGTTGTTTGGGAAATACAAATACTATATTAAAAACTATTTTAGAAGACTTGAAAACTTTCTCTTTGCTCTTTATCTCATTAATTCCAATCGATGGCATTCCTGGTTTGCCAAAAATATGTAATTATTTAGTAAAGAAGCTAGCACTGATTCCAGTGCAGCATGTTGGTTTCTCTAGAGCAATTTCTCACATGGCAATGGATGATTTTCCTGTATAATTGACAGATCTGCATACTTAATTAAGTTCATTTATCAGATGACGTATCAGAACCTCAGACAGGTTAAGTGACTTTGCCAGATGTCCCTGTGAGCAAGAGGAAACACTGGAACAAAATCCTGAGAATGACAGACTTACATTTTAATCCATTGACTACCCATAAAATAAAGTGAGGTGTTTGACAAAATTAAACAAAATGTGAAATAGGAAAATACAAATAAAAAGAAGACATAAAGAGTCACATGGGTCTCAAAGGGCTACATGATCTGGTTAGTGAATTCTGCAACCTCATATATCAGATTCTTTTCCACCTGCACTGAAACATTTCCAATTCTCCAGATACACAGTGTTCTTTCTCACGTCCAATTTTTGGCAAAAGACGTTTCTGCTTCCTGATACATACTTTCCCCTTTTAAGTTTTTCTAAATTATTCTCATTCTTTAAAATTTCCCTCACACGTCATTCAATCTGGAAGTTCATTATCTTTCCCAATTTGGTATCATTGCCCTTGTCCTGTTTTCGTGCAGCAGCTTGAGCATATCTTGATTTTACAGCCAAGCAAAAATCACACTCTTGGAAATCTTATAAACTTAACTGGGTCCCTCACCAGCCTGCTAACAATTTGACAGCAAGATCTGTATGTAATTTTTTTTTTTAATGGATTTCCAATCCTACCAAGTACATTAGCTAACCCACTGTTTCCTCAGAAAGACAAAATGAGTGAAATTTTAAAAGTAACCCCATATTGATATGTCTTTAATCTCTCTCTCCTCCTCCCCCAACTTGCATGTGCCCACCTTCTTTCTCTCTCAAATAAATAAATAAAATCTTAAAAAAAAAGTTTATACTTTTTTAAGTTTATTTAAGTATATTTAAGTAATATTAAGTAATATAAGTAATATTAAGTAATATTTTAAGTATATTTTAAGTTTATAAATATACTTTATAGGCTTACTTTTTTCTTTTTCCTGAAGGCCCTATATTAACCAAAGATTAGAAATCTCAGTAGGATAAAGTATAGTGTATCAATAAATACTTTAAGAGCATTTTCAAATTATACATTTAGGATTCTATTTGTTTATCTTTCTTTATCCTTATAGAAAACTTTGGATGCTGAAAATTTGTGTTCCCAGATTTATAAAACAATAAATAAATAAAAATAGGACATCCAATTAGATTTGAATTTCAGGTAAATAGCAATTTTTATGTAATTATTTTATGTTTAATTATACATAATTTGTGTTACAATATATATTTTTATTTTTTATTTCATTTTTAACCTGCTTATTTATATTTAAAGTATTTTTGTAACAACATGTAGTTTGGGCTTACCATTTTTATTTACTAGGATAATCCTTGTTTTGTAGATGGACTATTTATAGTATATATAACTAATTCAATTATTGATATGATTAGGTTTAAGTCTATCATCTTATTGTTTTTATATTAGTCCTATCTGTTCTTTATTCCCTTTCCTTCTATTTTTTTTTCTCTTCTTTGAATCAATACAGTATGTTTTTATAAATCCATGTTTTCTCCTCTCCTGCTTAACTCTTTATTTTGTTATTTCAGTGATTGTTAAGGGATTAAAGTATACATTTTAACTTTTACCTTAAATTAAATACCTTTAATTGGTATTATACCACTTCACATACAACATTCGTACTTCAATTTTTCTTTTTTATGTCTTATGCAACTATTGTCTTACATTTTACTTATGCACACACATATACTAGCATGGTTCTTGTTTTTATTTAAACAGCTAATTATCTTTTTTAAAGATTTAATAAGAAAATATTATATGTATAATAATTCATACATAGATACCCATATAGTTATCATTTACAGTGTTCTATATTCCTTAGTATAGATCCATATTTCCATGAGTAAAAAAGTTCTGTTTTTCCCATGTTCATTTTGAGATGTCTCACAGACTAGTCACGTAACAGGAATTCAGGTTATGACTGAAGTTATTATTTTAGGAGTAATGGAGCTACAGTTTATTGTGTGTAATCAGAATGGGACACGTGATTTCAGAAGAACTTTGAGCTAACTAAAAAAAATAAAGTATGTTAAGAACTAGACACATAAATCCTTCAAAATGAATTTGATAACTGTAATAGTTAACTTTATATGTAATAATAAGCCACCCTTTATATTTATGAATGTTAGGATGATGTGTTAGTTCCATCCAAAATTTTCTATAAGGATAAAGAGAGAAAAACAAATGGAATTCCAATCGGTTTTTCATATGCTAAATATTTTAAAGACAGTTGTAGAGTTGCCATAAATGATAACTGATGCCGGAAGTAACACAATCTTCTCAAAAGCCTTCATATATGAAGGTTTCTCTGACTTATAGTCTACTGTAAATTTAAGATAAATAAATTAACTTTAACAAACAATACGTTATGATTATCTGGTATGCATTTATAAATGTGTTTTTTCGATTTTTTTTTTGCTAGGCATATATGCCGAATAATGTTCCTGTTAGTTATTAGGACTAAGGTTTTGGCTATAAATGTAAACATATTAAAATATAAATGAAAGAAAAGAGGGAAATTTATACAGACTTTATAAAATTTTTAAAAATAACGAGTTCTTCAACTCAATTGTCACATTTTCTTTGATTGATTTAAACCCTTTTTAAAATTAAAATAAAATTCTGATATTACCAACAATTATAAGTTTGCTTTCAAACTCTAGGTAGGTAAGTTGCAACACAGTGTGAATACATATCTCAAACATAACATTGAATAAATAACAGGACACAAAAGAACACACAAAGTATGATTCCTGTTGTGTAAAGTTCAAAAACAGGCAAAATTATCCAATGCTATTAGAAGTCAAGATAATGTTTAGCCTCAGCTGAGAAGTAAGAAGTAGGTAAATAGTGAAGAAGAATAGGAGAAGAGATTTTGCAGCCCTGTTAATGTTTTGTTTATGGATTTGTATACTAGAAAAAGGTGCCTGATTTGTGAAAATGAATCACAATAATATATGAACTTTTATGAATGTAGGTTACACATTGTGAGGATTAATTTTGTATGTCAACTTGGCTGGATCATGAGACGCCCAGATATTTGACTGAACATTATTTCTGGATGTATCTCTGAGGGTGTTTCTGGGTGAAATTAGTATTGAATCAGTGGCCTCATAAAGCAATTTATCTTTTGAACATGGGAAAGCATCATTCAATCCAAGCTGAAAAGGCAGAAGAAGGAACAATTCTCTTTCTGCCTGATTGCTTGAGATGCAACATTGATCTTCTGCCTTTGGCACTCCTGGTTGTGAGGCTTTCACACCCAGACTGAAGTCCACACTGTGAGCATCCCCTGTTCTCAGGACATAGGATGTGGTCTGAATTCCACCACTGGCTTTACTGTCATTCTATCTATTCTATGGCCTTGTTCCTTTGGAGAACCCTGATACATCCTAATCTATCAATAAACATTTATAAGAGTTTTAGATTCTCAATCAAACTACTTAGAAACTTTATAGGTTATAAAAATACTGTCTTCTCTGACAACCATCTATCTGCCAGTTAACTTAAAATAATAGATACTGTTATAATCTATTCCTGTTATTTTCCTAATTGTTATCTCCTTTTGGCAATCTAAGGGATATCTCAAACCTGCTTTCAAAACAAAACAAAGCAAAAATTTAAAAAAAATTTTGCAAAGACAAAAACAAAAGAACCATTTTTCCTATATTCCTAAAACTAGTCTATCAATGTCTTACTCAATAATTTTATTAACAAAGCACATGTTAAATCCAGTTATTTCTTTCTGTCTCCACTACTAGAATCCCAAATTAAGTATCATCTACCAACCAAACTGATGAAATAATCTCTTAATTTGTTCTCCCAATTTTAAATTTTATTGTTCTAAAATCCACTTTCCACACAGCAATAAGAAGGACATTTCTGATTGTGCCGTTTCATTATCTAAAACTCTCTGGTAGCTTCCCATCATACCTGGAATAAAATGTAAATTGGGATTAAAACTACATGGTCTGCCCTGCTTACCTCTGTAACAGCATCTTAAAAAGTGCCAATGTAGTTTCTGCTTTGGTATCTTAGCTCCGGCTAGATAGCCCTGGAAGGCATAGCCCTATGACCCAGCATTTTCTTTTTATCCTCAAGATGTCCATGAGATCTTGTTTAATACTTATTCACCATGTCTCTACTACTTCACTCTATTTTAATTCTTTGTAAGATTTTTTCCTTTGCTTAGTATTTTTCTCAACCCACTGGAATGCATGTCTAAAAGACTTTGTTTTATGACTTTGTCTCATTTACTCTTATGAGCAAAATATTTTAAAAAGCTGCATGAGACGTAATAGATCTTCAATGCAAGAAAATGAATAAAAGAGGTTGTACATATGCTACTATTTAATTTATGCTTATTTAATATTTACTTTATTATTTGACATCCACATTAAATTTAATTCTACTTCAATATAAGTATTTTCTTTTCATGTAAACTATTAAAAATATTTATAAATCATGATAATAATATTTTTCTCTACAGTCTTTATTAGCTCCTAAAATATGGAGCAAATTCATCACTTTTAAAGATAAGGCTTGTCTGATTACAAAATTAAAAGAAAAAAGTAACATTAAAAATAAAAAAAATGTGTCACTTTGATCTTTATTATAGCATCTAGTATTGTCAACTTGATTAAAGGATAATTACCAGCTTGAGAGTTTAAAAAAAAAAAGTAAGAATGATTTGATGAGATTTCTTCTAATTAGTTTTCAGATAAAAATCAACCTTCACAACTGCGTGTTTAGCCTTGGCTGGGAGGTGGGAAAGTCATCCATTTTATCATTATCTGTAAGTGCATTATAATAAAAATTATATTAAAAAAACACTTTTTCTACCAAAAAAGGTTTTGAATTATTTATTAACTTTTGAAATATACCAGAAATTACTAAATTGGAATTCCTTACTGACACCATGTGTGTTCTCTCAGACTGTCAATTAGATGAAAATCAATAAATAAATTCATATGTGACAGAATATTTTTTGTTTTACTAACCAATATCTTTTACGTACATATGAGTACATGACATGTACTTGTACCCTTATAAAAACAACATGGCTAGACCTAGAGGGTATTATGATAAGTGAAATAAATCAGACTGATAAAGACAAATACCATATAACTTCACTCATATGTGGAATTCGAAAAAAGAAAAAGAAAGACAAATGATTGAACAAACAAAAAGCAGAATCAGATCTGTAAATACAGAGAACAAATTGATGGTTGCCAGGGGGGAAGAGAGTGAGGGAAAGGGCAAAATCAATGAAGGGGAGTGGGAGATACAGGCTTCCAGTTATGGGATGAATAAGTCATGCAAATAAAAGGCACAGCATAGGGAATATAATCAGTGCTGCTGTAATAGTGTTGTTTGGTGACAATCGTAGCCACATTTGTGGTGAGATAGCAAAAGGTACAGAGAAGTTGAAACACTATGTTTACACCCGAACCTGACAAAACACATTGTATGTCAACCAGACTCAAATTTTAAAAAGTTTAAAACTCCAAGGAAATGAAAAAGAAGAAAGTGTAATTTTACAGAATCATTTACCTGGAATATGCAATAAATATACGCAAATATAATTTTCTAATTGTTGATACCTATAAATATCTTTACGAGTATAAATTTATACATTATGTACATATATTTAGAGATTTTAAAAAGTTCAAAAATGGAAATGAATCCATGATGTAACCAAAATAGTTTCCAAACTAATACAAAACAACAAAATTTCAATTATAAAAAACTTTGTATTTTCTGGCTCTATGATTATAATTATACTTAAAATATTAAATATCTTTCACCATATATAAGAAATATCCTTGGGGTGCCTGGATGGTTCAGTCAGTTAAGCGTCTAACTCTTGATCTCAGCTCAGGTCTTGATCTCAGGGTTTTGAGTTCAAGCCCCATGTTGGGGCTCCACACTGGGTGTGGAGATTATAGAAGAAAAAAAAGAAAAAACTTAAAGTCAGTTTAACCTTTTTTTACTTTCGATTTTGTAGAATATTCCCTTAAAAACACTAAATATCAGTTAATAATTGGTATGTTAAACATATAACAAATCAGCATGAAACGTTTCCATGTAAAAGTGCCAATGATGTTAACTAGTATTATAATGTTCTGATATCACTCATTTTGATGTTGAGGATTGTGAGGTTTTCTTAATCCTTTTCTATAAGGTAAATACTTCTTTGTTTTTATTAGAAACTTTTATATATTTTCATTAAGAAGTAAACAAATATCACAATATTAACCTTAGGTGTAGCCATTTTACCACATATAACCTTATATCATATTGAGTAAATTATATCAGCCATATCGTTGTAGTTTTTAATTTTTTTTTATTTAAGCCAAACTTACTCCAGTGTAACAAATTCTATTGATAATCAACCTCAAATTTCCTCATCCCACCCCTAAGTTGATCCATAGATGTGGTAGACATCTTCCAGCATTCTGAAGCTTTGGCAAATCATAGAGAATTTTGGAAATTTTAAGATAACTGATGTGGTGGTGACACTCAAATGGTTAACATTTTCTTTTTTATAGGCTCTGGGGAATGGGGATTAAGTTCTACTTTAGTAAAACAAATAAAGCAATGAGCAATTATTGTCCATCTGAGTTTTTGATTGATAGTCACAAGATTGATAGATAAACTTGCCATGGAATACTAATATAGATAATGACTTGTAACAATTATCCATACTAGAGAGAGGCTACACATTTCAAAATGATTCTGATATGTATCAAGGATCCCCACTTACTGAATTTTAAGTTTTCCTTATAACTTAAATGACTTACAAATCACATTATAGATAACAGGAGTGTTCTTCAGAATTACACCATGAAAGGGACTAGACTTGGCTCCTTTCTTCTGTGTCTTAATTCACATCCTCTATTTTACCACCAGTGGAATGAATGTTGGTGTAGTGAAAAGCACTCTGTAGATCTTTAGGGACTTTGCTCATTGCTATATATTTCCTAGGGTTTATTCCATTTCAGAGTGAGCATCTACCAAAGAATTGAATGAAAGAATGAATGAACAAATGAATAAATGAATGAATGAATGAGTCAAGGAGTGCTGATACAAGAAAGTATTATTCTATCATTGTTCTGAAATGAGTGATCAGTCAAGATTGTCTGAGCAACAGCCTGTTAATTTGGTGATCAGACAGAGGATCTTACAATAAATACGTACAAGGAAAGGAGTTCCCAAAATGGCACAAGTTAGAAAGAATTGAATACCCTTTTAGGTAATCTTATTCAGTGGATCCCTGAATTAGTAACATTCCCAGACATTCCTGCAAGTACAAGGCTTCCAGGTATTCTCAAACATTTAATAATTTAATCAAATAAAATGAAGCACATCACCTACTGACTCCTCATGTGGTATAAAGACAAATACCATTGTATTTCATTTTGACATTTAAGAAGCACTGTTTTACTAAATATTTTATCCTCATTAAAAACCCTTATTTGGGTAAAATGGATAAAGGTGGTTAAAAGATACAAACTTCCAGTTATAAAATAAATAAGTCCCGGGGAATGTAAAGTTCAACATGAAAAAAACACCTGATTTTTAAGTCTATAGCTGAATGATGACAGTACCTTTTAAAGGGCAAAAACAGACAAAATGAAACCCAACATAAATCTTCTCCTTCAACCCATTATATTTCACCTACACTACATTTATATACAGCTACGATTCATCTTCCACTTTCTAAAGTAGCCTCAATATATATGAGGTATACATTTAATTCCTACTTTTGATTTATTAATTGTATGTTAGTTTCAACTTTGACCGGAAGACCAAATGGAAAATGTCAAATTCTTGCTTGCCATATAAGTTGGTCCAGAAAATTTCACATCTTACTGTCAGTATTTAAAGAAGAATACTTCCAAGGTATTCCTTGGAACCAGGTAACCTGATAGGATAGAAAATGGTGAAGTATGAATTTGAAGTCGCATAGAACTCTCAAGGAGATAATAAAGGGACCTCCAGTAATCAAAATTTAGCTCTCGCATAAAACATGGCACACTTTTCCACATATTTTAGACTTTTTAGGACAAAGAATCTAAGATGATTATGGAATGAAATTTATCTCACAGATGTTCTTTTCTTTTATTGTGCTTTCTGTACAGACGTCAGTGTTAAAAAAAATAGGATAAATAGAAAACATTGAAAATACTGTCACAAGCACATGAAATTAGTTGTAGCTCTTATTCAAATATAATGAAAAAGTGTAATAACACAATCCTAACCTTGAATATATGAGTTTTTTTTTTAATTTTTATTTAAGTTGAATTAACATATAATGTATTGTTGGTTTCAGAGGTAGAGGTCAGTGATTCATCAGTCTTATATAATACCCAGTGCTCATCGCATCATGTGCCATCACCCAGTTACCCCATCGCCCCTCCTCTCTCCCTTCCAGCAACCTTCAGTTTGTTTCCTGTGCTTGAGAGTCTCTTATGGTTTCTCCCTCTCTGAAATCATCTTGTTTTATTTTTTTCATCTCTTCCCCTATGATCCTCTGTTTTGTTTCTTAAATTCCACATATCAGCGACATTATATGATAATTGTCTTTCTCCGATTGGCTTATTTCCCTTAGCATGACACCCTCTAGTTCCATCCATGTAGTTGCAAATGGCAAGATTTCATTTTTTTATGGCTAAACTTGAATACATAAACATCTTTATAACATTTTCCCAACCAAAAAATAATGTATGTGTGTTTTATACTTTTTTGGCTTAAAAAAAATGGTAGAGCAGTTTCATTCTTTTGCATGTTGCTGTCTGGTTTTCCCAACACCATTTGTTGAAGAGACATTCTTTTTTGCATTGGATATTCTTTCCTGCTTTGTAGGAAGATTAATTGACCATATAGCTGTAGGTTCATTTCTGGGTTTTCTATTCTGTTCTATCAATCCATGTATCTATTTTTGTTCCAGTATCATACTGTTTTGATCCCTATGGCTTTGTGATATAGCTTGAAGTCCAGAATTGTGATGCCTCCAGCTTTGCTCTCCTTTTTCAAGGTTACTTTGGGTATTCAGGGTCTTTTGTGGTTCCATACAAATTTTAGGATTTTTTGTTCTAGCTCTGTGAAAAATACTATTGGTATTTTGATAAGGATTACATTTAAAGTGTAGATTGCTTTGGGTAGTATAAACATTTGAACAATATTTGTTCTTCCAATCCATGAGCATGGAATGTTTTTCCATTTCTTTGTGTCATCTTCAATTTCTTTCATCAATGTTTCATAGTTTTCAGTGTACGGGTCTTTGACCTATGGTTATGTTAAGTATCTCATTGCTTTGGGGGCAATTATAAGTGAGATTGATTCCTTAATTTCTCTTTGCTCCTTCATTAGTTGTGTATAGAAATGCAACAGATTTCTGTATGTTGATTTTGTATTCTGCGACTTTACTAAATTTGTTTATCAGTTCTAGCGTTTTTTGGTGGAGTCTTTTGGGTTTTCTTTTTTTGATGGGGGGTTATATATAGTATCATATTATCTGCAAATAGTGAAAATTTTACTTCCAACAGACACATAAAAAGATGTCATCACTAATCATCAGGGAAATACAAATCAAAACACAATGAGATACTACCTCACACCTGTTAGAATGGCTTTCAATGAGAAAAGTAACAGCAGGTGTTAGTGAGGATGTGGAGAAAGGGGAACACTTGTGCACTGTTGGTGGGAATGCAAACTGGTGGAGTCACTCTTCTAATGTTCTTTTAAAAAAGTTTAAAATAGAAATATCCTATGACCCAGAAATTGTACTATTAGGTATCTACCCAAAGAATACAAAAATACTAATTCAAGTGGATACATACACCCTGATGTTTATAGCAGCATTATAAACAATAGTCAAATTAGGAAACAACCTAAGTGTCCATCCCTTAATGAATGGATAAAGAAGATGTGGTGTGTGCACATGCACACACACACACACACACACACACACACACACGGGAATATTACTCCACCATAAAAAAGAATGAAATCTTGCCATTTGCAATCACATGGATGGAGCTAGAGAGTATTATGCTAAGCAAAATAAGTCAGAGAAAGACAAAACATGATTTCACTCATACGTGGAATTTAAGAAACAAAACAAATGAGCAAAGGGATAAAAGAGAGAGGCAAACCAAGAAACAGACTCTTAACTATAGAGAACAAACTGATGGTTACCAGAGGGGAGGTGGGTGAGGATGGGTTAAATAGGTGATGAGGATTAAGGAATGCATTTGTGAAAAGCACTGCATGATGTATGGAAGTGTTGAATTACTAATTGTACACCTGACACTAATATTACACTGTTTGTTGGGACACCTGAGTGGCTCAGTCAGTTAAGCAACTGCCTTCGGCTCAGATCATGATCCCAGGGTCCTGGGATAGAGCTCCATGTCAGGCTCTCTGCTCAGTGGGGAGTCTGCTTCTCCTTCTCCCTCTGCCCCTCCACCTGCTTGTGTGCTCCTGCTCTCTCTCTTTCTCTCTCTATAATGAATAAATAAAATATTTTAAAAAATATTACACTGTTAGCTGGAATTTAAATAAAAACTTTAAAAAATACAAAAAAATGGTGGAAGTGTTTAAGAATTCTTTTTTTTTTTAAAGACCATGAATTTTTTTTAAATCTGGGGAGGGGCAGAGGAAGAGGGAGGGAGAGAATCTTAGGCTCCACGCCCAGTGCAGAGCCTACATGGGGCTCAATTTCACAACCCTGAGACTCTGACCTGAGCTGAAATCAAGAGTTGGTCATTTAACCAACTGAGCTATCCAGGGACCCCAGAAGCATATGATTTAAAAAAAAATCACATTCTGATATGTTCCTCTTGATTCTTACAAAAATAGACATGCAAATATAATTACATATTTAGTTTTGAGAAGTTTGTAAAATACTTTTTCTCCTGACCTCATATACTTATTTTAAAAATTCCATTGGTATTATGTGAACTATAGATTGTTCATTGAAAATCTTGCTGCATGATCATTAGCTTTCAGATTATAATTTTTCATGTAAAGTAACAGTGTTTTTTATCTAAAAAATGGCAATGAAATTAATAAAAGAAAATTTCCATGATTTCTATTCATAAGCTATTTTCATGGATTTACTTAAATATTTCTTAAATATAAGATAATTCATCTAACAGGAACAGATTTATAGAAAGAATATATTTGTCTGAAGATTGTATTGATAAATTAAGCTTTGGCTATTTTGGATTGAAACTTGGTTACCTAACTTGAAAGCTTTTGAGAAACCATAAAAGCTGCTAAGAGCGTTTAAACAAATTCAATTTCAACAGTCAGAGAGAGATATTAGAAACCACAGATGTTTTTCTCTCATGTTCAATATATTTATTAAGAAGTCAGGTGAGTAAATAGAATGAAATATTTAGGGAGACAGAAAACAAATGAAGGAGGAATGAATATTAGTGCAATTAGTGAAGAATATTGAGAAACATAATGATAATTCAGTAAGTATTTGTTGAGGATTCAGAAGTGATCAAGATACTTTATTGTTCAGATGTTGAGCCACATGGGAGAAGGTAGAGGTGGAGAGGAACAGATAGAGTCACAGATCACTAAACTGGAGGGTTTAAAATGACAATTATAAATGAAAAATGGTGTGTATATTCAAATGAGAGTTTATATCTGGTTAGGAAATCAATAAAGCATCAATAAAGGAGAGTTGTCTGAGAATGTTGTTTGAAGATAATTGTTCTGCTTAATGGATGGGGTGGGATATGAAGAGGCTTCTGGATGGTGTGGGTGGCAGGAGCAAATATATCCACCATGGAGCACTTTAGCTGACCTCACATAGTTTAAGCTGACGGGGCTTAGGGCATCTGGAAGGGCATAATGTGAACCAAGAGAAGTCAGGTGTATTAAGATAAACTGTGGACTGCCTCAAAGACCAGCATTGGGTCACATATTTTTCAATCCTTAGGCAATATGGAACAAAAGCTTTTTTGTCATCTGGAACTATCCTTGCATTAAGTTCTCTATGGAGGGTTGTCTATCTGAAGCTGAACCATACTGAGTAGTACACTCTTTTACTCCACATTCTTATAGAGTTAAATTTCAACAGTTTATAATGAAATCAAGAGAAATTTTAGGATTACTTTTTGGAGGAAATTGACAAGTTCATATATCAAATAGCTTGCTTAAACTGCTTAGTGATGCTTTTCTCACCTTGAATTGACTCACTCTTGACTGTTTCACTATATAACTACTTCAGACCTTCTCTAGTATACCCAAAATACATGCTCACCCCTTCCTCCTTTCATTTCATCGATGATTATACTGTCTATCATGAAGACCAATTTCATCTGACAGATATATTTTTTCTTAATTTTCTTCCTTTTAAAATGTTCTGAATTCTCACCAATGATTTTCTTTTTCAAAATTTATTTATATTTTATTATGTGCAATTATTTTCTATTTTCATCCACATTTATAGTGAAGATGGTTCATCCCTACTCTTCAAATATCTCTTCCTACCTGCACACTATTCCTATATCTTCCTTAATCCTATTTCATCTTTCATGCATCTCGAGTCACTCAATTTGCAATTCATCTTTTTTTGACTGAGCAAAATTATTAATTGAAAGATAAAATTGTTATAAATACTTTCACGTGAATGATATTATGTACTCTTTCTGGTCTTTCTCTCCAATTATTTCATTAAATTTGGATTTCTGTCTCAACTATCATTTTCTCAAAAAGCTTTGTTGAAATGATCCATGATCTTTTTTTTTTTTAGTTTAAATTGAATTACCCAGCATATAGTACATCACTAGTTTCAGATATAGAATTCAGTTATTCATCATTTGCAAATAATGCCCAGTGCTCCTCACATTATGTGTCCTTCTTAATGCCAATCACCCAATTATCCCACCCTCACATCTTAGTCCCCCCTCCAGTTATCCCCTCCAGCAACTCTGTTTGTTTCCTATAGTTAAGAGTCTCTCATGGTTTGTCTCCCTCTCTGATTTCTTCCCATTCAGTTTTCCCTCCCTTTTCCTGTGATCCTCTGCATTGTTTCTTGTATTCCAGATATGAATGAAATCATATGATAATTGTCTTTCTCTAATTGACTTATTTCTCTTAGCATAATATCCTCCAGTTCCATTGATGTCAATGTAAATGGTACATAGTCATCCTTTTTGATGGCTGAGTAATATTCTATTATCATACGTCTTTACCATTCATGTGTCGATGGACATCTCAGCTCTTTCCACAGTTTGGCTATTGTGGACACTGCTGCTATAAACTTTGGGGTGCAGGTGTCTCTTTGGATCACTACATTTGTATCTTTGGGGTAAATACCTAGTAGTGCAATTGCTGGGTTGTGGGGTAGCTCTATTTTTAACTTCCAGAGGAACCTCCATACTTCTTTTAATCACTCAACTAATAACTCATTTTTCAGTGAGCACTCTGTCTAGTCTTAATTGTCTCAACTCTGAATTTCATTTTTGTAAACCCACTCTTTGGTTGAATTTTAAGACACTACCCATCACCTGTTCTCCAAACTTAGGGAATGATTTCCAATCTTTATGCAATATAGTCTTAACAATATGATTATTTTCCTAATAACCATAACAGTTTAATATTAGGTGATGACATGGAAGCCAAAGAGAGTTGACCATGATGAACTACACTGATATTTTAGAAACGCCTTTCTGTTTCCAGTGGTCAACTCCATTGCTTTCTCAGTACTACTGTGCAACAGTTTATTGGACCAATTACAGGTTGCTTAGGCATTAGAATCAGGTAGAGCTAGGTCCAAATTTCTGTTTCATCATGTATTAACTGGACAAACCCATTTATTCCTTTGAGTGATATTAACTCATAAAGCTGTTGTGAGGTATAAGCCAAATAATGCTGACAATGTGAATGGATTAGTGGCTTTCATAAATTCATCTCTCAACTGATCCATTTTTCATTGAGTCTCTAATTGCATTTACATAACTGCTGCATAATAGCTCTCTACCTTTAACAACAACAAGTATCCTGAAAGCCCTCCTTGGAATCTCTACTGTATCTCCTTCTCTTTATGTCCAAGATAGTTGGCTGCTTAATTAACCAATGCCTTTTCTTGTTAATATTTTCAATTTCCTTCTCTAGCTGATTAGAAGTCTGTGGAAGTATGGTTACTTTGTTTTTGTGCATTTTAACTTAACTAATCAAAACATCAATGGTAATTATATTGATTGAAAATTGAACCTCACAGTACATCTAAACACAGCTTCAAAAAGTTTTTACCTCAAAACAAAACAAAGCAAAATGATTATATTTGGAAAGTACCAAAATAATCTAAAGTAGAGTACTTAATATCTACTTATATCCTAACCCAAGGGGTTGTGGAACATATTGGAAAATGTTTGACATGATTTTATAAATCAAAAGAGGAATAAACTTTAGCATTCAATTTCAAGGATCTGTACCAAGACTTCAAATCAGACATAAGACAAGGTCAGAGAATGAATTCTGTTTGAATGATTAGAGAAAGCTTCCTGCGGGTCAATTAATTGAGCCATATCCTTATAAATAAGCAGTATGCTTTTCTGCTGATTCATTTTCCAAGACTATAAAAACAATTTATGGGTAAAGAGTAAACAAGAGCAACATATTTTACCTTCAAGAATAAAGAACTTTTCTCTAAGAGTAGCATGTAAGTAGTATTTATATTTCCAAATTTATAAACAATAATTTACAGTACCTGTATGTTGATCAAGTAATTTCTCTTTTATCCCTGTATACAGTCTTCATCTACAAAAAGAGCGAGTTGGAATAAGTCACCATATAATCTTTGGCTCTGAACAAACACAAGAATTTTAACATTTTAATTTAATTTAATGTTGGGAGCCAAGTGGGAAGGAATAAGAATATGAATACAGAAATCATAAATGGACTTTGCAGTTCAGTACAAAGATTGAGCTCTAAACTTAGAGCATGTTTATGAAAGGATACTTAAACATTGCTAGTGCCATCTCCTCATTTTCCAAATCAGAAAACTGCCCACCAAAGGACTCATTAACTCATCAAATGCTATGCATTTAGTAAAAGAAAAAAAGAGAGAATGTGAAATTCTATTACGTGATTTATCCATGATGTTTTAACATCATGCAACACAAAGCAATGCTCTCAACCCAGTAAGCTGAGAGGTACAATTTATTTTGATTTTGATAGCAGTTGAAAAGAGCTGTGTTTCAAAATCTATAGAGAGAAAGTTTTTCATCTCTTTACATTCTTCCTTAAGCCTAATGAATAATTTTACGGCACCATCAATGTTTGATTATTGTAAGTCAATCAAACCATATAATTTCTCATGAAGTGACTGTCTTAAAAGAATCTGTTATCTATCCAATGCTGGCCAATGAAATGTGAGAAAAGTCTGTCACTATGAAATTTGGGGAAAATTTGCCCTACTCTTAAAAAGGTTTGGTCTTTTTTTGGTTTTGGAATTTTGTGTATGAAGATATACAGATGCTCCTTAGGCTATATGCGTGTAAAGGTTGGGTCATATATAGATGACCCTTAAGAAACATGGGTCTAGACACCATGGGTCTACTTATATGAGGTTTGTTGCTGTTGTTTTGTTTCTTTTATTTTTAAGAGTTGACAGCAGGGGTGTCTGGGTGGCTCAGTCTGTTGAGCATCTGCCTTCAGCTGGGGTCATGGTCCTGGGGTCCTGAGATCAGGCCCTGTCTCGAGCTCCCTGCTCAGCAGGGGAGCCTGCTTCTCCCTCTCCCTCTGCCCCTGCTCCTGTGCCCTCTCTCTCGCTCACTCTGTCTCTCAAATAAATAAATAAAATCTTAAAAAAAAAAAAAGTTGATAGCAAAAGCCACAAGCATTTATTTACAGCTACTTCCCCCACCTCAGTCTCCACAGGACCAAATGGAAGGTGGCTGGTGCAAAGGTCACATCTGGGCTTCTGATTACCCATAGAGGCCCACCAAAGTCATCAGCAGCCCCCGGGACTGGGCAGGGCTGCAGACCAGCCCTTGTGCTGACAAAAAGAGCCAAGAGTTTCTCTCTTACCCATGTTTCACAGCATGACAAAAACCATGAATCACGGTGAGGGAGGAAAACTGAACCGGGTACCAAGAATATGAAATTCTACTACATCTTTTGTGTATTGCTATTCTCGCTTTGCTTTCATTTATACCATACTTTTGATTTTCCTCTGAACTCTTTGGCAGATACTATTCTCATGTTGATGCTTCCTCCATATGTTACATCTGAGTGTTGGATATTGTCCTGTGTCTTCTACTCCTTTCCTTTCTTCCCTTAGTGATTAATATATTCCATGCCTTTAAATGCTGTATAAATACTGAATATTCACATATATTTCTCTCAGATTTGGTACTCTCAAACTGAACTCTTAATCCAACCTCCAAACTGATCTTAAACAGGGACTGGGTGGGGACCCTTCCCTGAGGCAGTATTCCCCAGGGTGCTCCTATGTGCCTGCAAGGTGATGGCCAGGAGCTGGGGGTACCCCTTCAGGCAAATTGGGCAGTGGTACTATTCCTCCAGCTGCTTTCAATGCTGATTGATGGATCCATCTGATGGATCTTCCCAGCAGCTGCTGCTGCTAAACCAAGGCCACCTGGTTGTGGAGCACTGCCACCCCAGCACCAGGCCCACCACCGCAGCTATCCCTGGTCCGGCCTGGCCTTCCTCACTAGTATGTGGATTTTTTTTCAATAAATACACGTGTAATATTATAAATGTATTTTCTCTTTTTTATTATTTTCATAATATTTTTTCTCCAGTTTTTTTTTCTTTCAGGAACACAGTGTATAGTACATATACAAAATATGTTAATCAACTGTTTATGTTATTGGTAAAGTCTGGTCAACAGTAGCCTACTAGTAGTTAAGTTTTCAGGGAGTTGACAGTCGTACGGATTTTCAGCTCTGCAGGGCTCTCCCATGTTGTTCACGGGTCAACTATATTTGTTGCTTCTGCAGACATATTGTAACCTTGAGGAAAACAGAATAATGCGGTGAGGGTGGCAGAAAAGAAATATGGAACATACCTTGGTCTTTGATGGTAGCACTGAGCCACTAAACTAACCAAATCTGGAGCTGTATTATCTTAGAACCTGACTTAAAGTGAGAAAATAAATGTTTCTGAGAAAACCACTTTAGATGGTTTTCTGTTGTAACAAAATAATTTCAACTGACCCTGGCTAATAAAACCCATAATGGAAAATAAAGTTAGGACACTACGATGATCACAGAATTAAAAAAAAAAAAAAAGACCAGCGGAACATGGATAGAAACCAGAGTAACTATAGTACCTAAGAAAGAAGTACTAAACAATTTCATAAGGATGTTATCAATGAAAACGAATTCGTTTATTTTCTACCAGTTTTTTTTGTTGTTAATGATATAAATTCCAGAAAGGGAATATTTGATTACCCTAACTTCTGCTATGTGTCTACATTTTGCTTACAGGAATAAAAATCATCTGATTAATAGTCCCACAAGAATATATCTAATAGAACAGAGATTTTTTTTAAAAGGAAAATATTATTAAAGAGGTGGGATAATGTAAAGCAAAATTTAATCATTTCTTATGAGAAGTTCTTCCACCATGTGAGAAACTGTGCTAAGTGAGAACTGTACTTACAAGTCATCAGCTCTAGTTCACATCCTCGTGAAGCTTATGGTCAGGAAGGTAGACAATACGTTGCAACAATATCATAAATGCATGAATAGAGCATGAAGGTAGACAATAGTGATGATTCTTGAGTGGGCGCAATTTAAAAGGGCATTTCTCTGGGCACCTGTGTGGCTCAGTTGGTTAGGCATCCAACTCCTGATCTCAACTCAGTTCTTGATCTCAGGGTTGAGGGTTCAAGCTCTGTGTTGGGCTCCACGCTGGGAGTGGAGCCTAATTAAACAAAAAAGATTAAATTAAATTAAAAAGGGGAGCATTTCTCTGACCAAGAGTATTTAACTGTGAAGTGTAGCCACAGTAGCCTTGTGAAGGCATGTGGCAAGTGTTTGAATTAGAGGAAAGGGCACAGGTAAAAAGCCTGGGCAAAGAAAGAGCTCCACGTGTTTTAGAAGATGAAAGGAAGCAAATGGGCTCAAGTGTAAAGGAACCAGGGGAGAAAGGAACAACATGTGTTTGGAAAGGTATGAAGGGTTCTGCTCAAAAACAACTTCTAAATCACTTTTATTTGAAGTCAATAGAAAGCTTTCACAGGATTTATTCAGCAGAATGACATAGTTCAATTAGTCAGTTTTTCAGAATATCTGTGGATGGCATGTGGAAAACAGATATGAGGGGGCCCAGAGTGAAATCAAGAAGATATGTAAAGATGCTATTTGATGCTCTAACTGGAGGAGTGTGATGACAATTTTGGAGGCCTAGGCAAGATCAGTTTGGAGGCTGGATTAAAAGTGTAGTTTGAGAGTGCCAAATTTGAGATAGCTATAAATTGTCCATATATAATTATGTGAATATTCAGTATTTATGCAGCCTTTAAAGGCATGGAATATATTAATCACTAAGGGAAGAAAGGAAAGGAGTAGAAGACACAGGAGAATTTCCAACACTCAGATGTAACATATGGAGGAAACATCAACATGAGAGTAGTATCTGCCAAAGAGTTCAGAGGAAAATCAAAAAGTATGATATAAATGAAAGCAAAGAGAGAATAGTAATACACAAAAGATGTAGTAGAATCTCTTATTCCTGGCACCCGGTTCAATTTTCCTTCCTTACCGTGATTTATGTTTTTGTCATGCTGTGGAACATGGGTAAGAAAGAAAAAGTTTTGGCTCTCTTTATTGTCTTCTAAATGGCATGAAAATTTATAGTGTGTACTATGGCTATAGGACTTGACTTCGAAATTCTCTTTTGGAAACTAACAGTGTTTGTTAGTAAATTTCTGTGCTTTAGTAATCTAGTCCAAAAGGCTGGACTGTGTTCAATCTTTCATCATAACATTCAGTAGCTACAAACTGAAATTAAATATCAGTATTTATTAAGTACTGAACTAAGTTGTGCGTAATTATACTGATAGAATAGAAGGGCAGAAGATAATCTTCAAGTTCAACTAAATTGGTATCAGGGATACCAGCTGGGTGGGGAGGGGCAGAGGGAGAGAGAAAATCTTTCTTCCCCCCACCCAAGGAAAATACAAGTTTGCTTTATTTCAAAACAGTAACTTCCTTCAATTGGAACAGTGACTAAAATTCAATATTGATACAAGCATAAATTTCTTAGGCAGTCAAAATATGTAATTCTGACCAATTTTCTGAATTTCTTTTAAAGGTAGAATTTTTAAGTCCTATGAAACAATTAGAAACAATGTAAATTAACAATATGGGTCAAATAAGCTACAGTTCAAATTTAAGCTGAATAACATTTGCTAATATTGAGAACATTGCACATATTTTCAATAACTGAGAAGTAAATGTCTACTTTTCCTATCTCTACTTGGTTTTACTAGATTTAAATAAATCCATATATTTACTCATGGTAGGAGATTCTGGCATTAACTACAGCTGAGTTTAACGGAAATACAGAAAACCAGAAAGATTCACCAAGCATTCACAAGTAATCACTTACAGCAATTCCTTGGAAGTCTTCAATTAGAAAGGCTCTTGTCTGGGGTGCCTGGGTGGCACAGCGGTTAAGCGTCTGTCTTTGGCTCAGAGCGTGATCCCGGCGTTCTGGGATTGAGCTCCACATCAGGCTCCTGTGCTTTGAGCCTGCTTCTTCCTCTCCCACTCCCCCTGCTTGTGTTCCCTCTCTTGCTGGCTGTCTCCCTCTCTGTCGAATAAATAAAATCTTTAAAAAAAAGAAAGAAAGGCTCTTCTCCACTTTCTTTTTTTTTTCTTTTATAAGATATTCACACTCTTTTTTTTTCTTTTTTTTAAAAAGTATTTTATTTATTTTATTAGAGAGAGAGACAGCAAGCGAGAGAGGGAACACAAGCAGGGGGAGTGGGAGAGGAAGACGCAGGCTCCTAGCGGAGGAGCCTGATGTGGGGCTCCATCCCAGAATGCCGGGATCACGCCCTGAGCCGAAGGCAGATGCTTAAGGACTGCACCACCCAGGCGCCCTTCTCCACTTTCTAATAGCACCTGAGATTTGCTTCATAATATAATTCAACATAACAGCACTCTGACCAATGATAAACATCTTAGAGAAAATGCTTTCTTTCATCTATTCAATGTTTCATTATAAAACTACTGTATTTGAACAATATTAAAAATTGTAAAACTCTATTACACTGCCATTTCCATTAAGTATTAGCTTAGCAATAAGTCATCTTTGTGATGCCATTTATTAAACTGAAAAAAAAAAGAAAATGGTACATTCTGGTTTCAATTGTTATAGATTTAATTCAATAATTTGATTTCTCACTATTTGAAAACTACATTTTCTTTCTCAGCACTGGATAGCACTGAACTAAAAGCAGCTTTCATGGTTTTTGACTTCTCTTTAAACAAAAGCATTATGGAATTTTCAGCAGTGAACATTATCTGGTTCCTATTTGAACTCCATCTCCAAGGAAATATGAGAGAGAATCTAAGGTAAAAGCCCTATTCAAGGCAAAAAGGTTCTAATCCTAAATATTGCACTCCAACAACCTGTGTTATACCTTTGGTTCCATCGAAGAATAAATAATCACTGACAGCTAATGATTGTAATAGTATCCTTGCTGACATCATTATTACATTTTACAAACTATTTTGTATCTAAATAAGTGCATATAAAACATTCACACAGATAAATCAGTGTTTTTGTATCCAAATATATGCATATAAAGCATTCACACAGATAATTTAGTGTTAAGAACTAAAAACTCACATCCACAAATGTCCTTTCTTCTGAAATCTATATAATTGTTTTCAAGGCTAGAAACCTAAACATCCTGGGTGTACATTAAAAACACGTTGTGTCCGAATACACACGTTACAGAAAACTTCAGAATTAACCTTCTCAAAAAAACCCACAAGAAACCCCAAAACAAACAAACACCCCCCCAATTTAGAATGCTTTTGTTATTGCTGAATCTAATTAGATTTAAAGGAGACCACTGAATACTAAATTTGGGTATTACTAAATAGTGTTGATTTCTACTACCCAAGCAGCCCTAATAAACCAACAGCTGGAACAGGGATAGTTTTTCTCAAATCACTGTTTATTAGGAAGTTGAAATATTTTCAGTTAAAGCCTTCATTTTTCCTGTGTACTCCAACATGTGAGGCTCAAACGACACTGTTTCTGAGGTGGGCTCTGAAGCAGACTGTGGAACTCCTTTTTCAATTTCACCTTGAGTATCCCTTTGAGATAGAAGCAAATTTCTTTTTCAGAGCTTCTGCTAGGAGGACAGCAGGGTCAGGAGCTTCCACCAGTTTGGGCTTTATATCCTGTTCTGACCTTTTTACTCACCAAAGTTCCACGCTGGTCCCATCTTTAAGGCTCTCCAGCATATATGGCATATCAGTTTTCTTTGGACTGCTCTTAACCAGAGTCTTTCCAGCACAGGCTTTTTTCAAACCTCTTTGGTCTTTCATCAGGTCAATAACAGATACACTTCGGTGGAGCTCTGATGGGGGNNNGGGCGGGGGAGGTGGGGATGGGGAAAGTGGTGGGACCTAGGGTGGTCCTGCAGTAACACCTGCATGTGGTAGAATCTAAATCAACTGCAATGAGATTTTGCTGTTTTTGCAGAGTCACAGTTTTGGCAATCTGAGCTCTGAGAGCAGCAAGTTCATTTTCAAGGGCACTGATCTGCAATGCTTCCTCATTTGCTAGTGCTATTTCAGATGAGGCTCTCTGGAGACCGATTTGGTAAGGAAAATGGCCTGCTTTGGGCTTCTCAAAGAAAGGAAGGTCATCCTAAAGGGGTTGCCTTGATCTGAGCTCTGTCCATCCTCATCCTCTTGTTGAACACTCCTTTTTTGGCTACCTGCCCCACATCGGCAAAAGACACCTCTACATCCTTCCGCGGATGGCTGAAGCTCCATTCTGTTGTAGGGCTGGTAAGCTGACTGAACTCTTGGACACTGGATCAAAGATAAATTAATACCGATTTTACTTAGGATACTTTGAGATGAAGCATACATAGGTCTTCCCAGACCAAAGTACCAGTACTGATTGCATGCTTGCTCCAACCTATTGAAAGACCATCCTAATCAGGTGCTTAAAGAACATTAACCCAGTTCAACACTCACCTAAGCACCGTTTGCTTCATCATGCAAGCATATTTCTCTTTCCAGTCTGAGTTAATAAACATCTTCATTCATTTCCAAAGACAACTTTTCCTTCTTTCCTCCTTTATCCCTATTGGGAATTCTGTCAGTTTATTATGAAACTGTATAAAAGGTGCCAAAAGTAGATTGGGTCTAATTTTTCTTCTGTTGTTCCCATTTAAATTATTATATTTGGATATATTTGGATAAATATGCCCCATTCATGATACAATTTGTGACATTGTAGCTACTTTACCTAAATAATCATATAAGCTTTAAAACCACTCAATAATGACAAGTTTAAAATCAACCAAAATGGGGCACCTGGGTCTGCCTGCCGCTCAGGTCAAATGCACTGAACAATCATTCTGGTTTTTGTCATTTAGTTTTAAATGTGTTGAATCTCACAGCTTGCTTCATCACAATGCCCAATTACCAATTCTGAAGGAAATGTGAGTCCATGAAAACATGAATAGACATTCTTAAAAGAGAATAATGTGGCTTGCTTTCTAAAGCATCTCATCAAAATACTTATTTCAAACCAGTATGTTTTGGGTAGTAAAGTGATGTTTCCCTTCGATCGTCAATTCTTTCTGTCTTTTTCTTAAGAATGACTTTCACTGTGTTGTCTTGGAGAGAGAGCATTCTATCCCTGTGTCTTAAAATGAAGGAAACCTGAATCCATATAAGTAGGATAGAATTTATTAACAATCATAAAACACCATTGTCCCAGAGATGATTAAAGACATGATTAAGTTCTGAAAATAAAATATGGGGATTTTTTTCCTTAAGATTCTAAAATCCTCATATCTTTTTAGTTTAATTTTGACTCATCACTGTGAGGTAGCCAAAGAGATTGTATAACATGAAATGAGACCTCAGCTCAGTCACTGACTAGCTATGTGAATGGAATCCAGTCACTTAGAATCCCAAGGTCTCAATTTTTATGTTGGGAAAATAAAAGGGTTTGGGCATAATAATTATTAAGGATCCTTCCATCTCTTTAATTATCCTACATTGTTTTCCTCAGCATTAACAATTTCCAATAACATATTCTCATCAGTTCTTTCTGCCTCAGTTACAACCTACTGAGTTGCGCAGAGCACTGTGTTGCAAAGTTACTTGACTCGGTGTAATTGTTCTGTGTATTCCCTATTATCAGTTTGAAAACTATGTATATCACTATCAGTTTTGTATTCAATTGTGGTCCTTGCTTCTTAATTTTTAAATGATTTTTTGTTTACATTTTGATTTTATAAAATATTTACCTTTGTCTTTTACTAGGTTGAAGTACAGTGACATTAACTGATAGTGTTTGGATGGTCAGTTACTTCCATTTTTTATCCCGCTTGAGATTCCTTAATTTCTATCACATGATTCCTTCTTTCCCTTTAGTGAACTATCTACAAAAAAATGCCTTCTACTTCCAACTGGATTTCTTTTTGCTGAGAAGCTGAACCCTCCCATTACTGCTATCTTGCCCTTCATATGTTCAAGTCTGTTTCTTTAAACCATGAAGCTCACAGATTCACTGGATTACAAACTTGTTCTCAACATCTCCCACTCTTGGTCCCCTGCTCTATTCCTGTGTCTGTACATCCATTTATTCATTGAACATATTTGCTGCCAATAATGCTTCTAGGAATTAGGAATCCAGCAGTGAATAAAATAGATGGAAATGTCTTTCCTTAAGTAGGCTACATTACAGTTCGTGTATATTCACGTATAAATGCATAGGAAAGATGTAACTAATAGACCTGATAATAGCATTTCTCCTGTAAAATATAGTGGTCAAGAGATTTTTGGTTTGTTTATTTGAATTCTTCTATAAGCATTACATTTTCTGTCCTTTGTAATTGAAAAGAACAGAAAGCAGATTTAATAAAGTTTGGCAAAAACATGTTTTAGGATAATAAAAGTAACATTTTTATTATAGCACACTGTTACTCTAAGGCATAGCTCTCATTCAGACTTAGGTATGATAAAGATTTTAATTTCATACATTGTGTTCTTGTAAAATAAATCACTATATTCTTTATATTTCCATTCTAGATATTGTTATGCTAAATTTGTAATAATGATCTTTCATCTTGGTAATCTCAGATATTTTTAAGAAGTAAAATATTATTTTCTTCTTGAAGAAATGTTAATTACCTTTCAAGATTCTTCTAGTCATATCACTAAATTTATTTTACAGTTAAGACACATATGAAATAAATTTTAAAGAAATTTACCCAGACCCTATAGGAGACAATATGCTACATATACCTAGGGAAATACAAATGGAACATATATAACTGTGTAATGGAGTCTGAGCAAATATCAGAATTTATTCAGAGTCACCAAGTAGTAAAAATACCTGGGGTAAGTGACTTTGCTCTGCTCCACTCTTGGAGACAATGCTGTCCAAAAATTGTACCCAAGTCTATGTTCATTCATCTTTCCATAGAGACAGAAGATTGCCTCTAATCTTCACTATATATACTTCACAAAGATGCTACAATAATTTCCCCAAATACTCTTTGCTTACATCACCATTATGTTGGCAACCTTTTTCTTTCCATGACCTTCACAACCTCCTCCCATTCTAACTCCCATTCTTCCTTTTTATCCATTCCTGTGAAATCTGTCCCTTTCATCAGACACTGATGTCCATTCACACTCTCTTGGTCCTGACCCTAGTGCTTCAATATTCTCCCTAATCACCACCAATCCCACTATTTCTTTCTTAATTCCTACACTTTCTTCAAATTCTTGCTCAAGTCCTGCCTCTCTAGTGACATGTTCTTTTTTTAATTGAGGTATAATTGACATACAATACGGTATAAGTTTAATCACATTATGATTAGTACCATAATATTAGCTAATACCACCATCAAGTCACATAATTATCATTCCTTTTTCTTCTTTTTTGGGGGGGTGACAACATTTAAGATCTAGTGTCTCAGCAGTTTTGAAATTTGTACTACAGTGTTGTTGACCACCATCATTATGTTGTGCATTAGACCTCTAGGACTCATTCATCTGCTAGCTGCAAGTTTGTGCCTTTAGCCTGTATTTTCTGAAAAAGGGGACAATGCCTTAAAATATATATATTATTTGTTGTGTTTTTTCCCTGTTGCTTGGCACTACATGATTTCACTTCAGTAGTAGATGAAGGTGTATTTGAACTAAGTAGATTTTGCAATTCTAACCATCAGGTTATCCCTGAGCTTGAGTGAAGTCCTAGAGACAGCCGAAGAAGAAGCAGACATCACATCTTTCAGCATATGTGTAGTCAGACATCGGCCCTTTTTGACCTGAAATAAATGCATTTTAGGAAAGTCACTGGTCAATAGGAAGGATCAGTTCTGCCGCTACATTCATTTTTCATTAAGGGGGTTGTGTTCACCATTTCCTAATAGTTATGTGGATCATTCCATAGAAGAAAATCAATAAGATCAATGAATAAAATAATCTTTATTATAATAAATAAGACTATAAACCAAATGGTTTTCATGTTCCAGTATTTGCTGTGCTGATGCTCACTTGTACTGTCCTTGGAAATACTTTTTGTTAATATCAAAACGGTAGTTATTTTTAGTCTATCACAAAGAAAGCATAAATTATAAGCTGCTCTATTCTATTAAGAATTAGCTCTTTAGGTAATGAAACTCTCAACATTGGGTCTGACCCTGTCTGTCATAAAGATTCATCATGGAATTTTTCATTTTTATTTTCCTTGGATAAATATCAGATAATTATAAAATATATTTTCTATCATCAAAAAACCTAGTAATTTTTTTTATTGCTTTGAATTGTTTTTCAAGATGTCATTTTGGGACATCATCTCCTCACATTGCCTGATGTTACTGAATAAGTTAACAGTGTGATATCTGTTTCTAACAAAACTCTGGCTCCCTGCTGTATGATATATCTCTGTGTTTATTTTAGAAAGCTTACATGAGGTCTTTTGCATTATCTGGAAACTGTTTACTTCATATTTATGTAATTTATTCTAAAAGTGTGCTTTCTTTTCCTGTCATTTGCTAGTTTTAAATTCTTTTTTTAAAAGATTTATTTATTTATTAGAGAGAGTGTGTGTTGTGTTTGTGGAAGCTGGGGAGGGGCAGAGGCAGAGGGAGAAAGAATCCCGAGAAGACTCCCCACTGAGCCCAGAGCCAGATATGGGGCTCAATCCCACAACCCCAACATCACGACCTGAGCCAAAGCCAAGAATCAGTCACCCAAGGGACTAAGACTAAGGCACCCAGGTGCCCCTTGTTTGTTTTAAATTCTTGATATGTGGATTAAATTGATTTTTTTGGCTCAAAATTTAAAAATAGCTCAAGTGTTGAAACTTCCAAAGGTAATTAAGATAAATGATTAAATAAATGAATAGAGATCTATGTTTCACATATGATATCATAAACTGATTCTATCATTCAATTTTCATTAAGGAAATCACTATTAATTCATGATGTCTGAATTCAGAAGACTTTCTTCATTTAAGACATGGACTATACTTCTATAATTAGGCAATTATTCAGTTTTCTTATATTGAAATGATAACTAATAGGGTTATTTTTTAAGATCTTTAATTTATTTATGTGATAGAGAGAGAGAGAGCGAGAGAGCGAGCGCACAAGCAGGGGGAGCAGTAGAGGGAGAGGGAGAAACAGGCTCCTTGCTGAGAGGGGAGCCCAATGTGGGGTTTGATCTTAGGACCCTGGGATCATGATCTGAGCTGAAGGCAGATGCTTAACTGACTGAGCCACCCAGGCTCCCCTAAATTAATTCTCTAAGTAAAATTTTCTCCTAAGTACTTATTGTCTCCATCTTCTATGTTTTGTCATGATGTATCTTTTTAGTGATAGTTTTAAGTAATGTCTAATTTCCGTTGTGAATTTTTCTTTAAACCATAAATGTGTTGAAGTGCCTGTGTTTTTTTTAAATCTCAATCTATTTGGTATAGTTAATCGTATATTTTTATTTATTTATTTATTTTTTTAGATTTTGTTTATTTATTCGACAGAGATAGAGACAGCCAGCGAGAGAGGGAACACAAGCAGGGGGAGTGGGAGAGGAAGAAGCAGGCTCATAGCGGAAGAGCCTGATGTGGGGCTTGATCCCATAAGGCCAGGATCACGCCCTGAGCAGAAGGCAGACGCCCAACCGCTGTGCCACCCAGGCGCCCCAATCATATATTTTTATATTAGGCATTTAGTAATTGGTTAAAGCAGAGTTATTTTTCTTATATGGAACCAAAGTGATGTCTTGGATTTAGGTCAGGCAGCTTGTGCTGAGCAGACAGGTGCTGATTGGCTGAACTAGGCCTTTCTTTTCTGGGACAGCCAAGAACAGAAATTCAATTAAATTTTGGTTTGCTGATATGGGGCTTAGCATGAACAACTCCATGTAGGGCCACAATTGGATTCTTTAACAGAACTGAAGTTTTGGACTTGTACTGACTTTTACATTTTTTTTCCTCTTAACTTAAATTCTTGAAAACAACCGTGAAGTCTAGCCAAAATAAATAAATAAATAAATAAATAAATAATAATAATAATAATAATAAATTTACTTTATTTTTTATTTAGTTTTTAAATGTTCAGTTTAGGGGTGCCTGTTTGGCTCAGTTAAGCATCTCTTGATTTTGGTTCAGGTCATGATCTCAGGGCTGTGAGTTGTAGCCCTGCATTGGACTCCAAAGTGGGCATGGAGACTGCTTAAGATTCTCTCCCTCTCCCTCCGCCACTCCCTCCTGCTTCTCCCTCTCTTTTTTTCTCTCCCCCTCTTTCTAAAAAAAAAAGTTCAATTTAAATATTTAAATAGTCTATTTTAAAGAAAAGATTTAATTTATAAGACTTGATTGGTATCACCATCTTAAATTGAGTAGATTAGTTTTAGTTTAGTTTGAGTTTTTTCTTTTTTTTTTAATACCTTCTAATATTAGTTTATAGGAGGGGGACTTAATCATGAATTATGTTGTCAAACAGTTGATGTTACCATTACAGCAAAATCCAACATTCACCCGAAACTTACATAGAATATCAGGATACTCCCTGACAATTTTTAAGAGCATTGGAATTGCTTACCATTAGTAGTGATATATTTCATTGGCCTGTCTTCAACTTCCTGATAGTCACTCATAGCATTTGAATCTATTGAAAAACTGAACCTTTGTCTGAAATATGTGCCTCTGCATCATATTGGTACATGATCAATACAAAGAGAAACTTACTGTGTTTCACTGTCACAATAACTGAATTTAAGAATCACTTTGCATATGGTAAAATGCAATTTTGTCTTGCTTGGCAAATTTATTTATATGTTAGTTTAGTATTAGTTATTAGTTTTAGTTTCCTTGCTTCCTAAGCAAGAAAAGGGGGGGGGAAATCTCATATATTTATATTTGGGGATAGGGGTAGTGAGAAAGGGAGGGAGGGAGAGAGAGAGAGAAAAAGAGAGGGAGAGAGAGAATGAATGTGAGAGAATATGTCCTAAAAAGGTCAATCTTCAAAAATAAGGACAAAAATATGAAATATCTATCTTTAACAACTTCAAAAGCATGCTATTTTAGAAACAACAAAAACAAAGTTTTCACCTTTGTAAATCTCTAATTTCTAAGATAAGCTTACTAGGGGTTAGGGCCAATTATTTGGCAAGTAAAAATAAGTTAGAGGATGAGCTGATTCATGAATTATTCCACTGATTTGACATTATGACCCACTGAGTTTGTTTGGACCTCTTGATAAAAGCACTCTGAAATGTCTGCCACTAAACACTAATGCATTTTGCATTAGATCTAATCAGCTGGAGATCCAGAATCTTACTTTTTAAGTGCCAAGGGGATAATTTTCAGTATTGTTTTAAATGACTGCATTTCATTTTGTTAAATTAAGCTGTTTCTATGTCAAAATATCTCAAGTATCCTATGTTTTAATTAATAAGCACCTAAATATATATATAAAATTTGTGTAAATTTTATATATAATCGATTTTTTTAAAAAATCTCATTGATTACCTCTCCATTGTTAAAGACATTTTGCTCCTTATTCCCTTGTCTAAATGTAGAAGAAGTAATTTCTTTAAATAGTCAATAAGCATTTAAGTTTCTCTTAACTTACATTCCTAAATAAATTTTTAGGTAAATTGCACTTTCATTATCAGTGAAAATTAAATCAATGAAAGTTAGGTTTTATTAAGAATTTTAATGGTGGATTTTTTCCTATCATGTATAGAATTACTATTCTTGAACTTATTATTCCATAATGTTTGTAAGATTCAATTATCTTCTCATTATGTAATGGTGTTTTTGTTTCCTTTCAACATATCTACTTAGGTAGTGATGTCCAAGATTCATAGAGCTAAAGAGGATATTCTTACTTGACAAGGTGAATATGTTGTTGTATCTTATTATAAAAAGGTTGCCAATAGGAACAGAAGCATGGAACAAATTAGAACAAAGTGTGCTAGTGCAGCCAGATGGTGTGTTTTGTGCATGGTTCTCGCCTCTCCTTTTAGTTTGTTGGTTGAAGAAGAAGGAGAAGAAGAGGAAGAAGAGGAAGAAGAGGAAGTCACTGTCATAATTAAGGTCCAGAACTTTTTCCACAATTCCCAAGATTTTTGTGCCCCTTATTGAGTTGATTTCTACCCCTGACTCTAGACTCAGGCAGCCACAAAGGATTCGCTTGCACTTTAACAAAATTATAAAATTTAAGTCCTACACTGTATATCATTTTGTGTTTGACTAAGTTTACTTAGCAAAATAACTTTGAGATTCATCCATGTTGTGTATTTACCAGTATTTTAATCCTTTGTATTGCTGAATAGTATTAAATTATATTAATATGACAGATTGGATCTATTTACATACATGTTGATGGACTTATGGGTAGGTTCCAGTTCTTGGTTAATTTTAAATAAAAGTCCCATGAACATGTGTATACAAATTTTTGTGTGTAGATACATGCTGTTATTTCTCTTGGTTGTATGCCGTGGCATGGAAAGACAGCATTGTATAGAGAGTAACTTTAAGAAGTAAATAACTTCCAAAATAGTTTTCCAAAGTGGAATATTTTTATACTAATCAGTAGAATTTTAGATTACAAATCTTTATCAACACAAAATTAGTCTTATAAATTTTAGCCATTCTGATGTATGTATATTGACACCTTATGATTTTAATTTTAATTTCCATGATGCCTAATGATTTTGATCCTCTTGATATTTTGAATAGCTTTGTTTTTTGTTATTTGTTTTTTTGTTTTTGTCATTTCAAGTTTTTTTGTTCTGTTTTGTTTTTTTTGTATTTTAAATTCTAGTTAGGTGACATAGAGTAATATTAGTTTCAGGTGTAGACTTTAGTGATTCATCACTTACATACAACACTCAGTGCTCATCACAATTGCCCTCCTTAATACTCATAATCCACTTAGCCCGTTCCCCTGCCCACCTCGCCATCAACAACCATTAGTTTGTTCTCTATAGTTAAGAGTCTGTTTCTTGGTTTGCCTCTCTCTTTTTCCCATGTTCATTTGTTTTGTTTTTTAATTTCCACACATGAGTAAAATCATATGGTATTTGTCCTTCTCTGATTTACTTCACTTAGCACATATATTCCACCTCTATCCATTTCATTGTAAATGGCAAGACTTCATTCCTTTTATGGCTGAGTAATATTCCATGGCATATATATACCACATCTTCTTTATCCATTCATCAGTTGATGGATATTTGGGCTCTTTCCATAATTTGGCTATTGCTGATAATGTTGCTATAAACATCGGGGTGTATGCATCCCTTGGATTTAGTATTTTTGTACCCTTTGGGTAAAAACCTAGTAGTGCAATTGCTGGGTCATAGTGTAGTTCTATTTTTAACTTTTTGAGAAACCTCTTTACTGTTTTCCAGAGTGGCTGTACCAGTTTGCATTCCCAACAACAGTGTGAGAACTTTCCCCTTTCTTCACATCCTCAGCAACATCTATTATTGCTTGTGTTAATTTTAGCCATTCTGACAGGCTTGAGGTTGTATCTCTTTGTAGTTTTGACTTGTATTTCCTTGATGACGAGTGATATGAGCATCTTTTCATGTGTCTGTTGGCCACCTGGAGGTCTTCTTTGGAAAAGTGTCAATTCATGTCTTCTGCCCATTTCTTAACTGGATTATTTGTTTTTAGGTGTTGAGTTTGTTAAGTTCTTTATAGATTTTGGATACTAACCCTTTATCAGATATGTCATTTGCAAATATCTTCTCCCATTCTGTAGTTTGCCTTTTAGTTTTGTTGATTGTTTCTTTCACTGTGCAGAATCTTTCTACCTTGATGAAATTCCATTAGTTTATTTTTGCTTTTGTTTTCCTTGCCTCAGGAGACATATCTAGTTAAGAAGTTGCTATGGCTAATGTCAAAGAGGATACTGCCTATGATGTCTTCTAGGATTTTGACAGTCTCTAGTCTCACATTTAGGTCTTTAATCCATTTTGAATTTATTTTTGTGTATGGTATAAGAAAGTGGTCCAGTTTCATTTTTCTGCATGTTGCTGTCCAGTTTTCCCAACATTATTTGTTGAAGAGACTGTCTTTCTTCCATTAGATATTCTTTCCTGCTTTGTCGAAGATTAGCTGACCTTAGAGCTGAGGGTCCATTTTTGGGTTTTCTATTCTCTTCCTTTGACCTATGTGCCTGTCTTTGTGCCAGTAGCATACTGTCTTGATCATTAGAGCTTTGTAATAGAATTTATAATCCAGAATTGTGATGCCTCCAGCTTTTTTATTTTTTATTTTTTAAGATTGCTTTGACTTTTGGGGGTGGTTTGTGGTTCCATATACATTTTAGGATTGTTTGTTCTAGTTCTGTGAAAAATCCTGGTGGTATTTTGATAGGGATTCCATAAGATGTGTAGATTGCTTTGGGTAGTATAGACATTTTAACAATATTTGTTCTTCCAATCCATGAGATGGAATGTTTCTCCATTTCTTTGTGCTATCTTCAATTTCTTTCATAAGTGTTCTGTAGTTTTCAGAATACAGATCTTTTGCCTCTTGTTAGGTTTAATCCTAGGTATCTTTTTGTTTTTGGTGCAATTGTAAATGAAACTGATTCCTTGATTTCTCTTTCTGCTACTTCATTATTGGTGTATGGAAATGCAACAGATTTCAGAACATTGATTTTGTATCCTGTGACTTTACTGAATTCATGTATCAGTTCTAGCATTTTTTTGATGGAGTCTTTGGGTTTTCTCCATAAGAGTATTATGATGTCGGAGAATAGTGGAAGTTTGACTTCTTCCTTGCTGATTTGGATGCCTTTTATTTCTTTCGTAGTTTGATTGCTGAAGCTAGGATTGCATTCTGGACATTGTGAATATTATGTTCTGGGAATTGAGTTATTTTATATTCCTCTGAAAAGGTGATATATTTGTTTTAGTGGGCAATTAATTTACTTAGATGAAATGTATACTTTGTCTTGCCTGTGGTGAGTGACAACTCAGATCTCAGTGCAGACTGCTTTTTGCTTGTCATGCCTATATGTGGTTCAGGGGTCATCCAGAGACTAGGACATTTCTAATACACAGATTTGAGATCTCCTTTTTATTACTGTCTCCTTTCTAGGATAGCTCCCCTCACATTCCAGCATCACTTGTTGCTGTAGTTTCTTTCTGCCACTTCCTGTGACCAAAAGGCAGCAGAGCTTTTCTGGATGTTTTAGCTGAACTGCCCCATACAAAGATATTCAGACATGAAGGTAAAGCCACAAAAATGTGAAATTCTCTCTATGCCAGTCTGTTCTGCAAAGTTTTAACAATCCTTCAAATTCTCCCTACTCAGGTAGTTTCCTTCTATTGTTTTCTTTCCTTTCCTTTCCTTTTCTTCTTTTCTATCCTTTTCTTTTCTCTCTTTTTCTTTTTTTCTCTTCTCTTTTTTTTTTCTTTTCTCTTCTTTTCTTTCTTGTATTTTATTTCAAAATGTATAGTAGTTATCCATGAGTAGGTAAGGTTTTTAGGAGTTTTTTCCCCAAAGGGAAATGGAACCTGCTATAAATATTCTTTTTTTAAAAAGATTTTATTTATTTATGTGACAGAGAGACAGCCAGCAAGAGAGGGAACACAGCAGGCGAGTGAGAGAGGAAGAAGCAGGCTCCCAGCAGAGGAGCCCGATGTGGGACTCGATCCCGGAACGCCGGGATCACACCCTGAGCCGAAGGCAGACGCTTTAACGACTGTGCTACCCAGGTGCCCCCTGCTATAAATCTTCTTGTAAGGTAGTTAGCATGTTTTAAAGATACATAAAATTACATTGATTGCCTTAAGACTAGCTTGTCTCCGGGATCTACTAAAAAATAGGTTGAACTGAAGGATTGGCTTCAGCAGCCAATGAAGCTTAAAGGAAGTCAGAACTTCATACCAAAAGGTCAGTACAGGGGTGCCTGGGTGGCTCAGTCAGTTGAGCATCTGCCTTTAGCTCAGGTCATGATCTCAGGGTCCTGGGATCTAGTTAGGTGTCTGAGTGGGGAGCCTGTTTCTCCCTCTCCCTCTAACCGTCCCCCCAATTTATGTGTGCTCTCTCTCTCTCTCCTCTCAAATAAATAGGTAAAATCTTAAAAAAAAAAAAAAAGGTCAATATATTGACAAAATTCAACATTGCCAAAGAAAAAGAAAATAGGAATCAGTGCTCATTCCCTCTTCTGTCATCTAACAATGATGAGGCCAATTACCTCCTCAACCACCAACATAACCATGGCTATTTTTTGTGACATATTTAGCTTTTACATTACTTCCCTGATTTTAGATATATGTTCTCATATGCGAGTTGGGGTGGGGAGAATACATTTTACCATATTTAATTTGTTTATGACATGGGTTTCTCATTTCTGATTTTCCTCATGTTCTGAAGTTTTAAAGCATCAATTGATACTGAAATAGTATGGTTTAAGGACTTACACTTTGAGCCACAAACTTCTTCCATTAAAAATGAAAGAGGAAAAGAAAACTAGAAAACTGGAGACCAAATGTAAAATAACTATTTTTAGACATTGGACAACAGGCTTCACAGAACTGAGCAAAGGGAAATGTATAATATATACAATATGACCATCTACAATTGCCATATATTTCTACTTTGAGGCAATTTTCAAGAATACTTGCCCAGGAAGGAGACCCAAACTGAGTCCTGCAGCTTTACTATATAGAAGAAAGAATGTCAGAGTTCAGGGAGGCTGAGACTACAGAAAGTAGTAAGGCAGAATTCTGGAAATAAACAGCCAGGCAGAAAAAGAGCTATGGAAAATCCACACAGGGCTCCTCCTGGGTCTTTACTGAAAACAAGTAGCAAGATGGTAAATTGAATGCAAACACAATTTTAATTGTATTAAATATACATATTATAAATATTACAGTTAAAAAACAAGTTGAACAACTGAAAAACAAAAACAAAAACAAAACAGGCCCCAGCTATATGTTATCTACAAAATACAATGGCTTGTGCCATCATCTTTTGTATTGGAAGTCATATTCAAATATTACTTCAAATCTTTCGAAAATGGTACCTAAAATTTTTCCTCATCATTCTGCTACATTTTTCTGATTCTACCACTCAATTTTGATAGCCAAATGTTTGTTAAGGTAAATCCATTATTATTCTTTCTTTAAATCTGTTATTTCATCATAATGGATACAGAATTATGGGCATCATGTTTTCCCTAGAAATAAATTGTTAGTACATAAATCCTTCAGAGATAATAAATATTGTTTTCTTATAAAGGTTAAAGAAACAGTGCAAAATACAAAAAATATATGTATAAAGGGAAAAGAACCTGCTTTACTAAACTAACTGAGGTTTCTCCCCCACCTCCCACCCCCTTATCACCCTGCTCTTTTCCTGTGCTTTAAGCACATAGACTAGTTGAATTACAGGGTCAGGAAAATGATGGCAAGTCTGTGTTCAGACTTCATCAGTATTTGATGTACTCTCTGATTCTGATAAATCATGCAGACTTTGGACTTTGTGAATTCAAAATGTCTACATATAAGGTTACTTGTTCTAGGTTAAAGAGACAGTTATAACTACACCTAGGGAAAGGAAAATCAGATATAATGAAAAATATGGCATCATCTTTTTATTAAAGCATCACAGATTATATAGGAACATATAAACCAATAAGTTTTCAAAATATGCCTTATATAATTAGCCTACATTAATGTTATTATGTCATTTAGGTAACACAAAGATGCCTAATGGAAAATGTTGCCCTCTTAATTACAATGACTATTTTTTTAAGAACCCTGTGCTTGAATGTAATAGAAGTCAGTGATTTTGTAGTTCATTGTCTTTTGTCTGTAGTTCATGTTCTTTTTTTTCAGCATATTATTTATTCATGTATTTATTTATATTTAAAATAACCTCCAATTCCAGCCAGAGATTCAAAGTTTCAAAAAACTGAATATTTATATTACTGGCTGTGTATGAGCTACAGTGTTGAGGTAGTTAGATTTAAAGGTTTGGTAAATTAATAGGAAAATAAAATGTCAAAGCATAGGGCAAAACTATAGGTTCTAATATGTTAACTAATTTCTTTTGCTTGGTTGCCTACTGGAAGGTAGCCCTACCAGTCTTTACAGGCAAAAAACAGGGTAAAAGAACTCCTTTTTATCTGAGTATTTTAAGAAATTAAATTATCATGTAAGGTGCTCCCTAGGAGAATGTCCTGTTACCTTTTGTTAGCATTCTCTTTTTCATGACCTTTGAAAACATTTTGCTTTTCAGACATATCTTTCCTCCAACTGTTCTCTAGAAAATAAATTGCAAGTTCACCTGATGGTGATCATCTAATAAGGAATACTTTTCAATGTCAAATTGAAATTGGAGAAGCACATTAAAGTGTGTTTTGATTTTAGATGTATGTTTTTCCTTGGAAACTAAAACATTTTTCTCAAGGCTTCTTTTTCTTCTTAAAAATTAAATAAGGGGCGCCTGGGTGGCACAGCGGTTGAGCGTCTGCCTTCGGCTCAGGGCGTGATCCCGGCATTACGGGATCGAGCCCCACGTCGGGCTCCTCCACTATGAGCCTGCTTCTTCCTCTCCCACTCCCCCTGCTTGTGTTCCCTCTCTCGCTGGCTGTCTCTATCTCTGTCAAATAAATAAATAAATAAATAAATAATCTTTTAAAAAAAATTAAATAAAAAACTCTTCCTTCACAGTGTTTTAGAGTGGATTAAATAATGTTCTGTGTACATTGCCTCCTAATATAGGACCTCATTTATGGTCTTGAGAGAAATAAATAAAAAAGATTGTTTCTCCTTCCTCTTCTTAAACTATAGTTATTTATGTGTATGCTTTATCTTCCCTATAAACATAATCATGAGGTTATGCAGCATATCTATTTTATTTGCACAATTTCTCAAAGCTAATGAAATGGTACAGTTCATCCATGAAGTACTCAATAAATGTTTATTGGTGAATATAGCATATTACATTTGTTATAAGCTTTATTGGTAACCAAATGATCATACGTTTATTGTTTATGTTGATTATTTGATGAATCCTTGTGAGGAGAATGTCTTTATTCCCATTTCACTGATGAATAACAAAGGCTTTAAAAAGTTAAGTGATGTGCTCAACAAAGTCATACACTTAGTACATAAGTAATTTTTCAAAATATAGAAAATATTTTCACACCCTATCATTTTATATGACTTATAAGAAATTAATGTATACACAAGTGGGTCATATACTATTTTAAAATAATATGAATGGATAAAATGTGTGCTTATTCATTATTAATAGCTAAAGTCTGTACATTATTTTACAGTGAAACATGGGGCAGGAAAAGCCAATGAATAGCTTATCCTGTGACATCACAATGTGCTCAGCTTGATAGGCTTTTACTAAAACTACTTCATATAAAGTACTAATAAAAGGACTGCTATAGAGCTGATGCTTAGTACACAGTTGTAGAATGAAATAATAAAATTGAAATCTCCCCAAATTTTATATTCTGAAGTAAAACTGTCACTATCTGCATCATTGTAGTAGTCAAATTCTCAAAGACTTCCATACCACCCTGCGTACAAAATACATTTTTTTTCTTCTTTGAACTTTCATTCACTTTTGACATGCACTTTATTTCATACTGCTAAGATTGTAATAGTTTGCTCAGGTAATATCTATAAAATAATCACATTCAAGAACTTTAGAAGACAGAGAAGACACACATTGAATAGAAAGTTATCAACATTAAATTGTCATCAAATATATTGTATTGTGATGACAATATAATGCTGTTATTTGGAAATCCACAAACAAATGTCAGAGGATACATCCCCACACACAGGAAAAACTAGGCAAGTTTACTTTTCAAGAATAATTGAGTTAGATATGTTACAAATATATGCCAATTCACTTTATTGATTGAAAAAAACTAGAATGTTTTGTCTTGTTTCTGTTTTGCTATTTTTTGTAGGTGTTTTAAAACTAGATAACATGTGAAAATGTCTGTAGCATAATTTACTCCTGCATACCTGAGGGTTAGGGATTCTTTTCTATTTTGTTCACTGCTCTGTGCTCCATATCTGAGACCTCTGGTTTCAGCTCCAATAAATAAAGAGCTTGAAAGTCATCACATTTTTGCAGCAACAAAAAAAGCTTATTAACCTCAGTTAATAATACATGCTTGGCTTTCAACAAAAACTTACAAGACGTTCTAAAAGGCAATAAAAACACAGTCTAAAGAAACAAAGCAAAAAAGAGAGAGAGAGAGAGAAAGAAAGAAAAAAAAAAGGAAAAAGGAAGAAAGAAGAAAGCAAGCATTCAAGCAAGCAAGCATCAGGACCAGACTCAGATATGTGGTTATCAGACAGGAAATTTTAAATATATTTAATATTTTAAGGCTACTGAAAAATGTAAACAAGATGAAATAACTGATAAGTAATGTGAAAAGAGAGATAGAAATTCTAGTAAAGAATAAAAAGTAAACACTGAAAATCAATAGCATTCTAACAGAAATAAGGATTTACTTTTAGAATATCAAGGAAAGAATCAGTGACTTTGAAGATATGGCAATAGAAACTTCTGAAATTTAAAATCAGAGAGAAAAAGAATAAAAAGTGAAACAAAGCATTCAATAACAGTGGGGCAATTTTAAAAGATGTAATATGTGAATAATTGTAATACTAGAAGAAAAAAGAAATGAACAGGAAAATATGCCTAAAGTTATAATCAGAACTTTCCAAAATTAATCACCAACACTAAATCAGAAATCCAGAAAAATTAGAGAACTCCAAACAGGATAAACACCAAAACAAAACAAAACAAAACAACACTCCTAGACTAGATGTAGGCACATTATATGCAAATATTCAAGCTGAAGTGAATCAACTACAAAGAGAAAATCTTGAAATAAGACAGAGGATAAAAACATCTTACCTAAGGGAGAAAAGAGGATAAGAATTAGTGCAGACTTTTCATCTGAAACCATGGAAGCAAAAAGACAGTGGAGTGAATTACTTTAATGTTGAAAGAAAACAAACAAACAAACAAGACCCCACTACTCTAGACTTATAACCAGTAAAGTGTCCTTCAAAAGTGAAGGAGAAAAACAAGATTTTGTCAGAGAAACAAAAGCTTAGGAATTCATTTCCAGAAATGTTAAAAGTTCTTTATGGAGAAGGAAAATTATATAGGTAATTAACTCAGATCTACATAAAGGAAGGAGTGTCTGAGAAGAAATAAGTGAAGGCAAGATCAAATAGTTTATTTTTCTTCTTATTAGTTACTTAAGAGATAACTTTTTAAAGAAATAACAAACAATGTATTGGACGATCATAGCATATGGAAAAGTGAAATGAGTAATAAGAGCAATGCCATAAGGGACAAGATGGAAGATGGGTTTTTAAGATTTATTTATTTATTTGAGAAAGAGAGAGCATGTGCATGAGCAGGGGCAGGGGCAGGGGCAGAGGGAGAGGGAGAGAGAGAATCTCAAACTTCCCACTCAGTGAAGAGCCCAACTCAGGGTTCAATCCCATGACCCTGAGATTATGACCTGAGCCAGAATCAAGAGCTGGACACTTAACCGACTGAGCCACACAGTAACAAAGATGGAGGATTTTAATAATTGATAGATATTGATTCAATTCTTAAATATAAATGGTTTAAAAAGTAACTTTATTTGGAAGGTTAGGTGGGTCCTAATCCAATATGATTGGCATCCTTATGAGAAGCAGAAAATACCATGTTATTGATTGACAAAAAATAGAATGTTTTTGTATTATTTAAGTTTTGCTAGTTGTTGTAGGTGTTTTAAAACTAGATAACATGTGAAAATGTCTGGAGTGTAATTTACTCTGCATACCTGCAGGCTAGGAATGGGAGTGATGAAGCTGCAAGCCAAGGAACACCACGGATTGAAGGCCACCACAGGAAGAAAAAGGTAAGGGAAGATTCCTTCCAGAGTCTCAGAAAGCTCACGGCCCTGATGAGATCTTGATTTTATTTTTCTAGGCCCCAGAACTGTGACAGAATAAATTTCTGTTGTCTTAAGCAAAAACAAACAAATAAAAGAATGGTTTAAATCAATTAAAAGGCATATTTTGTCAGAGTGGATTAAAATATAGAAGACTCATCTCTGTGTTGTCTACAAGAAGCCCACTTTTAATAAGAAAAACTCAGATGGGTTCAAAGTTAAGAATTTGAGAAAGATGTGTGATGTTAACACAAATCAAAAGAAAACTGGAGTAGTTGTATTAAGTACAACTTATTATTAAGTTGTTTTAACTTGTATTAAGATAAATCAGACTTCATAAAAAGGTGATTATAAAGGTGTCGATTCTCCAAGAAAGCATAACAATTTTAAATGTGTATGTACCTAACAAGTGTATTCCAAATTATTTGAGACAAAACTGATGGAACTGAAGAACTAATAGAGAAATCCACAATTACAGTTGAAGACTTCAATACCTTTCTTTCAGTAATTGATAGGACGTTCAGACAGTTAATCAATAAGGTATGGTTGATCTGAACAGTACTATCAATCAACTTGATTTAATTGTTATTTACAAACTATTCCATCTAATAGTAGCAGAATACACATTCTTCTCAAGCTCCAATGGAGCATTCACGATGATAGACCAAATTTTGCATCATAAAACATCTTAGCATATTTAGATAAAGTAAAATTGTACAAAGTATTTCTCAGTACACAGTGGAGTTAAGCTAGAGTATAATAATAGAGAGATGTAATATCCCCAAATATTTGGAAAGTAAGCTATACATTTCTAAATAACAAATTGGTGAACAAAGAAGTCTCAATAAAAATTAAACTTAGTTAGGGGCACTTTGGTGGCTCAGTCAGTTAAGCATCCTACTCTTCATTTTGGCTCAGGTCTTTCTCAGGGTCATAAGTTCAAGTCCCACATAGTCCACTCCCAGACAGAACCCATTTAAAAAAAAATAAACTTATTTAGAATTAAAATGAAAATGAATCATAATTTGTGAAATGCAGCAAAAGCAGTGTTGAGATGGAACTTCGTAACATTAAATTCATATATTGGAAAAAAATTGAAAATGAGAAAGTTAGAAAAAGATGGGGTGCCAGGGCAGCTCAGTTGGTTAAGCACTGGCTTTTGTTTTCAGCTCAGGTCATGATTTCAGGGTCCTGCGATCAAGCCCCACATGGAACTCTGCGCTCAGTGGGGAGTCTGGTTGAGTATTCTCTCACCCTCTCCCTGTGCCCCTTCCCCTGTTCTCTGTCTCTCTCTTTCTCTTTAAAATAAGTAAATAAATCTCTAAAAGGTTGTAAAAAAAAATAAAATTGGAAGAAGAAGAGCAATTTAACCTCAAAGGAAGGAAAAAAACTATTAAAAATCGGAGCAGAAATGAATTAAATCTAAAACAGGAAATCAATAGAGAAAATAAACAAAATCAAAAGCTAGTTCCATAAAATGATCATGAAAATGAATAAAATACTAGTCCAGCTAACCAAAACAAGTGAGAGTTATGAGAAAGAGAATGAAAGGAAAGGAGTGGGGGGGGGAAGGAGGGAGAAAGAAGAGAATGAGGAGGAGGAGGAGAGATGGGGAAGAAAAAAGAAGATACAAATTACCAATATCAGAAATAGTCATCAGTACTGATCCTATGGACATTAAAAAGGCAATAAAGATATACTATGAAAAATTCTATGCCCATAAGTTTGATAATTTAGATGAATTACATCATTACATTTACATTACATTACAATTACATTAAAAAAATAAAACTACCAACTCTCACACAGGAGAAATATGTAATCTACATAGGGCTCCGCCAAACTTCATATATTGAAGTCCTAACTCCCAGTACCTCAAATTGTGACTGTTTCTGGAGATAGGGTCTTTAAAGAAGTAATTAAGTTAAAATGAGGTCACTTAGGTGATCCTATCCAATATGACATGTATTGTTATAAGAAGAGGAAATTAGGACACAGTCACACACAGAGAGAAGACCATGTGAAGGCACACAGAATAGATGACCATCTAGCCAAGGAGAGAAACCTCAGAATGACACTAACCCTTCCAGCACCTTGATATTAGACTTCTAGCTTCCTGAACCATGAGGAAATAAATTTCTATTGTTTAAGCTACTCAGTCTTTGGTATATAGTAATGATCACCCTGGAAAACTAATACACAATCCAATTAAAATATAGGCAAAAATCAGAACATACCCCTTATCAATGAATATATACAGATGGCAAATATGCATATGAAAAAATGGTCAATGTCATTTATCATTAGGGTATTGCTAATTAAAACAACAATGGAATATAACTACAAGTTATATCTACAAGTAGTAGAATGACCAACACCCAAATACCTGTCAACAGCAACAACAGCAATTGCTGGCAAGGATGCAGAACAACAGGAACTCTCATTCAGTGTTTGTGGGAATGAAAAATGGCAGCCCACCCTGTGAGACATTTTGGCATTTTCATGAAAATAGTCTTACCTTACAATACAGCAGTTGTCCTTCTAAGTATCTACCTAACTGATTTGAAAACTAATCTCCACACAAAAACCAGCATGTGAATGTTTACAGTTTTATTCATAATAGCCCCAAACTGGAAGCAAACAAGATGTTCTTCAATCGGTGAAAAGATAAATTGTGGTACATTCACACAAAGGGCTATTATTCAGCAGTTAAATGAAGTATAAAGCCACAGAAAGAAATGAATGAATCTATAATGCATACTGCCAAGTGAAAGAAACCAGTCTGAATAGGCTACATAATGTATGACTCCAATTATATAAAAATCTGGAAAAGACAAAGCTATAGAGATAGAATAAAAATCAGCAGTTGCCATGGTTTCAGGTGAAGAGGGAGGGGTTAGGTGAAGTGGGGAGGAATTTTCAGGGTGATAAAACTATTCTGTATGATACTATAATGGTGGATACATGGCCCTGTGTATTTGCAAAGCTCATAGAATTTTACAGCACAAAAAGTTTAATACATCCAAATTGTAAAATAATAATAATAATAATTTAGGATACCAGGGGTCTTCTTGGGGATAGAATGGAGAATATCATCAAACTGTGTTACAAATGAGTGTACAGTCTGATTGAAAGTAGGGAGGAAGGAAGCTGACCTAAATAACTGGAAATGAGTAGAGTCTGTTAGACCGAAGGTAAAAGGAACTGTACATAATCATTATATTCTAGTTGTTAGAGCTGTGTCCGTGAGGATTTAGGTTAACAATTCTGATACCACTCCATGTGGAAAGTGGAAATGAACAATTCAGTAAATGAATGACAGATGGTGCTATTTAGGTTTCTCATAGTTTGAGTGGAAGTTTACAGATCCATAGGAAAAGAGGCCAAAATAACCCATGTAGTAATGACCTGTAGTTAGTTATATTTGTATTAACTAATGTAGAAGCAGATATATTTACTTATTTAATAATAGACATGTTTACTTATTTAAATATTTATAGATGTAATAAATAAATTAAATAAATATTTATAGTTGTATACACACAGTTTAGTATTCACACATAGAGTTACTTCTTTCAGTTGAGAGGGTGTAGAAGCAACATTCCAATAGCGGTGAGTACACTTAGAAATGAGACCTTGATTTCTAATACCCTTCTCTAGTAAAAGAAGCCAGACTCCTTGGAAAAATTGCCTGATTCTAAGATTGAGGCAGAAGATATACAAAGTAAGCCTGGAGTATCTTGTAGTGCCAGAAACTAATAAAATGCTTTAAAAAATACACACTTAGGGGCGCCTGGGTGGTACAGCGGTTAAGTGTCTGCCTTCGGCTCAGGGCGTGATCCCGGTGTTCTGGGATCGAGCCCCACATCAGGCTCCTCCGCTATGAGCCTGCTTCTTCCTCTCCCACTCCCCCTGCTTGTGTTCCCTCTCTCGCTGGCTGTCTCTATCTCTGTCAAGTAAATAAATAAATAAATCTTTTTTAAAAAAAATACACACTTAATGATAGATGCATGTCAAAGAGACACAGGAGCCAATAGAAAGACTTCTATGGTGAAATCTGTAACAATTCAAGCAGAAATAAACTATGTAGTATTGGATATAGCCCAAAGTAAAAGATAAATGTGGCTGATTCCATACAGAAATAAATAAATGACTGAATAGGAAGGAAAGGAAGAAAGGGAGGAAGGAAGAGAGAGAGAGAAAGAAAGAAAGAAAGAAAGAAAGAAAGAAAGAAAGAAAGAAAGAAAAAGAAAAAGAGAAAGGAAGAAAAAGAGAAAGGAAGAGAAAGAAAGAAAGAAAGAAAGAAAAGAAAGAGAGGGAAGGAAGGAAGGAAGGAAGGAAGGAAGGAAGGAAGGAAGGGAGGAAGGAAGGAAGGAAGGAAGGAAGGAAGGAAGGAAGGAAGGAAGGAAGGAAGGAAGGAAGGAAGGGAGGAAGGAAAGAAGGAAGGAAGAGAAGGCAAATGTCTGGTGAGTAAGAATTTCAAATAATTAAAATAGATACTCTGCCCTTGAGAAGGGGGAGCATAAATTCTACCCCTTATGTGTGGGCTGCACACATGACTTTCTTTTGAAGAGTACATCACAGAAAGCAGTGGAAGAAAAAGTACTTTTCTAGCAGAGAAACTGAAAAACAGTCCTTCAGCCAGGTGGTCAAGGATCCTATCAGCAATAACGGTTTAGGTTGATGATATGTACCCTTGATATGATATCATGAAATGGCACCTTTCCTTTATCATCTTCCTACTAAAAACACCTAACCTTGGACTACTCATGAGAAAAACATAAGAAAATTCCCAATCGAGGGGCATTCTACAAAGTAAACAAACATTGCTCTTCAAAACTCTCAAGGTCATCACAAACAAGGAGAAATTGTCACAGCCAACAGGAGCTTGAAGAACATGGTGATTCACAGCCAACAGGAGCTTGAAGAACATAGTGATTCACTGTAATGTGGCATCCTGAATGGGATTCTAGAACAGCAAAATGGAATTAAGTAATAACTAAGGAAATCTGAATACAGTAGGGACTTTAGTTAATAATGCACCTATAGCAGTTCACTAATTGTAATAATGTATCTTGCTGATATAAGATGTCCTAAAATTTTGAGAAGTCTTTCTGAATCACTGAGATTTTGTGGGGAAAGTGAGAAGTTTGTTTATTAAAAATCTTAAAGGAGGATTGACACATTTCAAGCAGGCAGAGAAGATACTTCCTTTTTCTCACATTTTTATAAGTCACTATCACAAAGCTTTAAATTATTTAACTGATTCAATGCCTGCTGAAAGAGGGTTCTTTTTAATAGTACATCAGTTAAATAAAGACAGATGTTGCCCTGAAGGTGTTATTTCCATAATAATATTATATTATATTGGTGTGATGCTTGTAATACCAGAAGTGCCTTTGCATTCATTCCTCCATTTAATTACACAAAGAGTATTTCAAGAAGTCAGCAGTTTTCAGACATATTCCCATTTATATGTGGCCTTTGGAATTATCCCTATTTACAGAAATGTTCCTTCTAACATGGGTGCTGTGCTGTGGTTCTCGTTTGCTTCCTCCTGGATAGACCGTCTATTCCCAGCCCCGGGGAGTGTTTTGTGCTGACGGCACACAGGGAAATGCAATCTCCACAAGGGAGCTACCACCCTCACACTACCCTCCCTCATGGGGGAAGTCTACAGCCTTTCAGAAATCCATTTATAATTAAAAATCGCAGGTCCATTTGCCCAATAGGGAACATTCTGAAGCCATATTACAATTTTAATTATTTCTGTAGGATTATCTAGATCCTCTTTTTCACTGCACCTTAGTTCAACATTTCTGTTCTTTCAGTTCTACTTCTCTGACCCCCCCCAACACTAGTTATTAAGAGAACTCTGCAATAAACCCCCTTCATCCCTGATTCATAGTCTGATATCTGGGAACATCCTCCCAAAGACCGGAGATTCAGGCAGCACACCTGATTATCTAATTTGTGTAGAAATACAAGTGGCCCAAGAGAAGTATAAATAAACCTGTGGATAGTGAGAAATAACTTACATGATTGGGGAAGAACTTGAATGGAAATATTTGGAATGTTAGGTGTTTAGATTTGTGGAAGTAACACGTGGAGGATCTACGTGAGTCACAACAACTTATGAAGATCTTCGTATTGCATTTTAACTCAACCAATGAACACCTACCATAGAAAGATTAGTCACTAAACAACCACACAGAAACAATGACTTGGCAAGTTATGTTTAGCCATGCTGCCATTGGCTACCCCATAGCCCAAGGTACGTACATGGAGTAGATAAAGTATCAAAATAGGGGCTATCCATAGTTCGAAAAGCATAACCTTCTATACATGCAAGCTAATTTAGCTAATGCTGCTACTGGAATAACAAATCTCCAAGAAACGGAGACTAATAGTACCTTTAATATGGCACCATTTTTCAAGGAGAACTCCGAGCGATATTCAATGAAAATTTGATTACATTGGATACTTCCAACCTGGAAGCAGCACTGATTTTTCTTTATTATAATATGGTTTTGCCTCTCCTCTGTGCAAGGCCTTGGCCCCTACCACTAAAAAAATAATTTACTGAAAATTTGGTGATCCTGCAAAACCATTCTTTAGACCAAAAGGATTGTTTCACAGCAAAGGAAATGTAACAGTAGGGATATGACCATGGGATCCATAAATCCTATTATATATTGCACTGGCAGAGATCAACAGGCAAGGGAAAGAGCCAACATATTGTCAAGAGTAATTGACCCTGATCATCAGGGGGAGGCAGGTTGCCATTATTCTACTGACCCAAGGTTCTTAATTTAAGAAATTATGCTGTACCTACATTTCTACTTTACTATAAATTAGTGCCATTTACATCTATGTCTTTTCCTAGAGATGCTCTTCTCTTCTATTATTTTATTTGTCTTGCCTTTGTGCCAATACCACAGTTCTTTATTTACTGTAGATTACAATGAACTTTGTTAGCTAGTAGACTATGTCCTCTACTTTGTTCTTCTTAAAATGGGTTTCGGTTTTTCGTGATCCCTTTTAATTTCTTAGAAATTTTATAATTTATTTGCAATAAATTCTGGTGGAATTTTGGTGTGATTGCATTGAAGCTATGACTCTGTTCAAAATAATTGATGTCTTCAAAATGTTCCTAACCCATTAGTATGATACTGCTTCATTCATTTATGTATCGAATTTATGTCATTTACATTTTTCTAAACAGACATCTTACCCATTTTTTAGATTCATTTCTAAACCTTTCACACATTTGAGAATGGAATCTTTCTTCTAAAATTTTATTGTCCAAATAAAATAAGTTTACAGAAATAAACTTGACTTATATATCAAATTAAACTTGAGCTTATATCCAAATTATAAATTCACCTTTTAATTCTAAAAATTCTATAAATTACAAATGTCTTTGGATTTTTTTATACAAACAATCTGTTTGTTCCCTCTTCAGGGGAAAATATATTCCATGGTTCTGGAGAGCCCAGGAGTAGAAGCCCCTAACCCACCATCAGTCAGTTCAGGATCTTCCAACATTGTAGAGACCCTTCTTGCCCAAAGTCATATCCTTCCAGGGTATGACCTATCTGGGAATATAAAGGCCAGTTTGGCTTCATGGGGGATAATTGTCAAATGCAAATCTCAATCCATGCACTGTGCTGATGGTTTGTGCATTTTTCACAGCGCTGATTCCCCCTTAACCAATCCTGCTTTTTCACAGGTGTTGATCCTAATAAATATCTTGAGCCCCAAATCTGGTTTGTCTCCTTTTAGAGTACCCACCATGAGGCATTTGTTGTCAAAAGAATGAAGGAAATCAGCCTTTTCTAAGAGCAACTGCTATTTCAACAAAGCAATATGGGCTATCAATTTTTTTTTTTTTTTTGAGTTTCCTAGGCAGAGAGGTTCCCAAGAAAGCATCAGATATATTGACTTTCTAAAGGTAAACCCACAACTTACACATTTTGGGAATAAATAGACTACAGATGCACATTTGCTTGTTAACAAAATGTAGCATGCACTTCTAACATAGCTCAGAAAAATAAAGTGCTTGGGAAGAAAATTTGAACATATCTGATGCATTCAACAGCTTAAATCTGTATGTGATACATTTAGCACCAAATATCAACACTAACACTTATCTGAAAAAGCATAAATACAATTTTTGAAAATCCTCCCCCTTCATTATGATTCATTTACAGAGGAACAAGAAAGTCTTGGGTTATAGAAGTAAAATTCAAATGCTAAATTTAACACATTTAAATTCTTCAATGATTTCAGTACAATTTATTATATTTTTGTGTAGTTATGTAAGAAAACATGTTACTTCATGAAAGTGATGTTGTACTTATTAAGTGTTCCTTCACCCTTTTTCACACTGCTGCTTACTCATGAAGCAAAAATTTGATCTTTGATCTTTGATGATACTACACTTCCTTCTAAATATATAGGTCCACCACGTGTATTTATTCTCCCTTAATTGAGCAAGCAGTAAAAGTGGCACCAAAGTGTCACATCTGATACAAATGGTACATTGAAGATGCGAAAGACTAGAATGCAACAGTTTTCAACATTGCATTTTCCTTTTATGTTTAGTTATGGATTCATTATAGTTTCTTTCAGTGTTTCCTAAAGTATTTTTTATTAACGCATTCCAAATTTTCAAAAATATAGTACAAATAGAATTTTCATTTATTTTGGGTCAGGGAATGATGTTATTTGAATTACATTTTCCCCTGGTTTCCTTGTCATTTTTATATATTTAAATATATATTTAGTACCAAAGTAAAGTGAGTATTATTTTCATTTTATACAGCTCACATACACTCTAAAAGTGAACATACACAGAACATTCACAGAATTTCAGTTCCTAGTTATAAAACTCAGATTGATTTGTTCAGATATGTATAAGACAACAAGATGTTCAAAACAACAGGTTTTGTAATTTCAAAAAAAATAACAAAATCTCAATGTATATCAATGATAGAATGGTCATTAGATTGAAATATATTTATAGAATGGATTCTATGCAATGACAAAAAAGAACAGAGTACAAACACATATGTTGGGATGAATATATTATATTGTTAGGGAAGAAGCCAAGTTGTAGGCAAATCTACAAAATATGTTCCATTCATAGGGAGTCCACAAAAAGGGAAAAATTAAGCAAACAAACAAGCAAAAACTACAAAGAGAAACAAGAGAGTAATTAACAACATATTGAGAGTAGAAAGTTGATCCCAGCTGGAAGAAAATTAGGATGATGTGGTTTGAAAGGATCATGCAAGAGACTTAAAAGGTCATAGTGCTATTTTCTTAAGTGTAGTCATGTTTACTCAGATATTTATTTATCACTTTCAATTGTACATACATGCTTTTAATATGTGATATCAAACAAAAATAAGAGTAATGGAATTTTATTGGAAAAATTCCGAAAACTTTTAATTTATTTAATAAATATTTAATGACTATTTCTAGATGGCAGGCATTGTACTGGGTGTTGGGGACAATAGTGAATAAGGGAAGCAGGAAACTTGTTTTAAAAAAAAAAAACAAACCTCATTTTTAATTGGAGCATGAGTCATTTAACAAGTTAATGAAATTACACTTATGGTGTCTGTGCTGGGTGCTAAGTAGTCTAGAGGCAGGCAAGTGAGACAGTGTAAATGGGGAAATCACTTTAGCGATGGTAGCAGAGGAAGCTTCTCTTACCTGAGATCTTAAGAATGATAGTGACCTAGCCCTGTAAAAAGATACTGGAAAATTTCCAGGCAAATGGAATATCTGAACTAATCTCCTTAACATTTAAAGTGGAATATCAACAGATAGTGCACAATATTGATAAAAGAGGAAACATCACTGTATATTAGGAATGATGCTGTTAATAAATGGCAAAAAGGAATTTTAGGGAATGAGGTGAAATGTTAGTTTTGGGCATAGGAGCCAGGTTTAGGCAGTGACGATGGACTTTAATTTATTTGAAATATCTATAAATGGTTAGATTTTTGTTTTGTTTTGGTATTATTCATAAAAAAGTAATAATCAAAAAGATGAAAAATATCCCACTGTTTTTAAATGAATAGTGGTGAGCCAATTGACATGCTTCATGTTACATTTTCAACATTTGAATTGCTTGACGACAGTAGACCCATCCAAAAAGTTCTCATTTAAAATGGAGAAATACTGTTGCCTAAAGCATATTTAATTTCCTACACTGGTTTCAGCTGGGATTTGTCAAGCTTTTTCACTGACTCCAATATCTCTGATGTTCAATTATGACCAATGTTTTGATATTCTCTTAATGTCTGAAAACTATAAATCACAATCAAGCAAATAAATTAAGCAGACTTGAATGAACCCTAAATTTTGAAAGAATATATTTATAAAACATCTGTGAATAGAATAACAGGTTGCCCATCCAGTGTAATACATGCATGGTTAGTCAAATAACTGTTTTAAAGATACTAGTAACACAAATGGATTTAGTGATTTTATCGAAATTTGAAATGTTATGATTAATTTTTGGTTTATCAAGTTTAGAATATAAGCAATTGTTTTTTTTTTTTCCTTTATAACTTGAGATTTGACAATCAAAGCCTGGTTCTAAAAGTCACATATTTCTGTCTTTGTATGTGTGTCATAAAAAGAGTTAGATTGATATTCAATGCCCTAAATTAGTGATCTCTTGTCCTTGGGAATCTTTTGTGACTTAGACGTAATTGTCCAGAAAAAAAATAACTTAACCTTCTATAGACATGGCCACCTTGGTTAAAGAGATAATTGACTTCTATATTTTGTAATGATCTTTGATCCTATTCAGGCATGTGCCTTGCAACCTTCAGATATAGATGATAGATAGATAGATAGATAGATAGATAGATAGATAGATAGATAGATGATAGATAGATGATAGATAGATGATAGATAGACATAACTTGTACATATATATATATATATATATTTGAAACAGAATTTCCAGAAATTCAAGTCCTAAATAAAGTCTTCTAACTAATTAATTGTAAAAAGAAGGAAAAAATAACCTAAAAAACTTATTGCCACTATTGAAAAAGTTAATTCAACTAGCTATTTAGAAACAATTACTCAAATACGTCAAGTTGAGAAGCTATGAACTGGTGTTTGTATTGCAATAATTGTAACTCTATTCCAATAATACAAAGGCTTTATATCACCCCAGGAGCAAATTGCTTCTTTTTTTTTTCCTTTCTTCTCCCTCTCCTTCTTTTTCTCCTTCTTCCTGTCATCCCTTTTTGCTTTCCCTTCCTCCTCCTCCAACTTCCGTTATGTTTTGATTCAGAGAAATAATATTCTATGCTAATTTCCCATTTGGAAATTTCCCCTCTCCATTTGGCAGTAGTGGAGTATCTGACTTATGAATGCCAAAACAATAATATTTAGGAAGATTATGAAAACTTTTTAAAATTTACTTTGAAGTATGAAAAGATCATCTTCCAAGAAAACAGCACTTAGATATAAAAACTCAAATCCATCTGGTTTATTCTCTTCAGTATGGAGATCTTCAATTTTTCTTCTGAATTTCCTAGAATTTATGTATGGTTCTTCTGTAGGATATCTGATATCTTGGTGACCCACATTGCTACTAGCGTGTTTTATTTTTTTTAACAGAAAGAATAAAATATATAGTCTTTGAGTATAACACAGGACTAGAGAGCATATTCAAATCACTTAATAGTTACACATTTCCCCAGCCATGCCTCTCCAAAGATGACTTTTCTCCTTCCCTCTCCTGAGGTTTTTGAAGAAACATCTGAGCCAAAGGAGTTGATCATTTTAACTTGGAAATTAGCACAGAATATTACTTCTCTGAATCAAAGTATAAATTTTTCCGGCTTTCCAAATCCTTGGAACCCCAAGTGTGACTTTCAGTCTAAGTTATTGGGATAATTATCTCAATCCTTCATTTCTCCTGGTTATGAAAATTCAGCCTGGGTGTTTTATATGAATGAGAATATGTAATTGAGCTGTTAAATGAATATAGCTCAGACCATTTAAAAACTTTAATAGAATTATTTGGTGTGCGCTCTTAGTACTACCAGATCCTTCTATCAATTTATATAAATGCAACTACTAATCACTTATATTAGAATGAACTGATATGTCAATAGTATCATCTTTAAACTCTTGGGACTTCCATCTTCTATATGAGGTACTTAATTTCATGCTCTAATAAAATTGCTGATTTATATTCTCTACTAACTGATCCTTCTAACTTTGTTTAATAATAATTAAATTGTATGGTGTTTTCCAAAAAGACAATTTTATGCTATTATTGAAAAGAGAAAAGATTTGCTTGCATAAATATAAATTGGCTTTGTTGTTTATTAATATAGCTAACATTTCTCACTAAATTGAAATATACCAGTGTATAGCATAAGAATATAGGAGCTTAGAGACTTTTCAGAGTTGGTTTATGCTCTATACTTCCATTATGATTCAAGGGCAGAATTTAAATAAATCAACTTAGAACTTCCATTATTTTCTCTGGCAAAGCAAATCACACTATTTGTAGCTGATGATGCATTTATGTAATTTTTTGCATAACTCCAACCAAACAAAACTGCCTTATGTGTAATTCATGCCCCAAGTTTGATCTCTTTTGAATTTTAATCCCATAGTAATATTGTGATTGTTATTTAATTCCTTAATGTTTTTCATTTTTGAGTTTATAGAGTTCTAGCTCCATAATAATCTCTTAATACAACCAAAATGTATTATTTTAAGAACATAATTTCAAATATGTGTTGGGTGATATAACAAAGAATAGTGAGTGCATTACTTTTCTAGAATTTATTCATTAAAAAGTTTTAGGTATATTGTGCATTTGCTTCTACTTGTAAACTTAAAAAATTGTACTGAGTCATGGGGGAACCTAGTAATGTCTATATTTTGGGGAAAATATCATTTTAAATATCTGTTTTGAAATAATTCAAACATCATATCTACCATTTTCACCTATATCAATTGTGTGTGTGTGTGTGTGTGTGTGTGTGTGTGTGTTTTCCCTTATGTCATACTGCTCCAAAGGCATGGATCTGAAGATACTTTTTATTTTACTTCCTTCTTTTTCTTTGTACTATCTGCTATAATTCACTTGTGATTTAGCTTAACTTTATTTTCTTTTATAACTTATATTTTCTTCCAATTTCTGGTGATCTTAACTACCAGTTCATGATAAAGAGTAAGAAACTGAACAAGACCACTGTATACTTCCACTTGCACAGTAAAACTTACTACAGGGTCTTTAATCTAAGGGTAATATTACTGGGTTTTCCTTTGGGGAACAATCAAATGTCATTATTTAGATGTCTTTTCTTGGTCCTGTAGTTTTCTTTATAGAGGAATCTATCATTCTTCTTCTTTTTTTTTTAAGATTTTATTTATTTATTTGACACAGAGAGAGACAGCCAGCGAGAGAGGGAACACAAGCAGGGGGAGTGGGAGAGAAAGAAGCAGGCTCCCAGTGGAGGAGCCCGACATGGGGCTCGATCCCAGGATCCCGGGATCATGCCCTGAGCCGAAGGTAGACGCTTAATGACTGAGCCACCCAGGTGTCCCTCTTCATTCTTCTTAATAAAGGGTGACAGTTTGAATGTAAGAGTGCTAGGGGCATGGCAGGAGAGTAGGAATGGGAGGATAGACACATTATTCAATTAATACATTTCTTCTAGTCCTTCTGTTTTCCATGTAGGTGCTCCGTCAACTGTCCCTGACTTCCTTAAGACCATATTTCCTCTGGTGGAGAATTCTCTAGAAGTCAATCTGTATCTTTCAAATCTTCCTCCTCTTCTAAATCCTGCAGCCATGTTGAGGGATGCCTAGTGTCAGGAGAATCTGGGCCTATCCTAAGTTGTACAGGATGCCCCGAAGACAGCTAAGCTTTCTGTTGTTGTTGTTGCTTATCTTTGGATTCTAGTCCAAGTTAGTTATCACTGATATGTTTGCTTGTCTACTTCTAAGAAAAGTCAGCCTGCCATTTTTCTCCTATTTCCTTTGTCCTTGTGAGATGCATACTGCCCCCTTTTCAGAAATTTTTAATTCTTTTTTGTTGGGAATTGAGAAGGCATTAAAGAAAATACCTGTGATAAATTTACCATCTTTAACTGAAAGTCTTTATTTTAAACTACTTAAAGAAAAAATATTTAAGCAAAATATTTTTAGAAGGTAAAATATGGCAAATATATTCCTTTGATTAGAAGGCTTTAATGCATACTTTCTGAAAAAAAAATTTATATACTAATTTGACCAAGTTGTGCCTTTTCGTAAAGAAGCTACCTTCTTGCTTGTCCTTTTCAAGACATTTTCATTGTTAATTACTAATATCCTCAAATTTTGAAGTTCTAAGAATCTCAAAGTTATGTTATGTTTCTCTCCTAATGAGGTATACAGTAAGAAATATAACTCTCTTTAGAAGCTTCTTTTGGGGGCGCCTGAGTGGTTCAGTCATTAAGTGTCTGCCTTTGGCTCAGGGCATGATCCTGGAGTCCTGGGATCGAGCCCCACATCGGGCTCCCTGCTCCGCTGGGAGCCTGCTTCTTCCTCTCCCACTCCCCCTGCTTGTGTTCCCTCTCTCTCTGTCAAATAAATAAATAAATTCTTTAAAAAAAAAAAAGCTTCTTTTGATCTTAATTTGGGGAAATGCTTAAAAATCACCTGGTGTTTTTTTAAATTATCAGTTTAGTGCTAAAATTTGATTGAAAATTCAACTACTTTTCAAAGTTGTAAGTAAAATTTTTAACACTGATTTTCTCTTGAAATTTAAAAATATGTATATAGGTTGATGAAGGTTTTTTTCTGCCCCCAGAAGTTTCTCAAGCTCTCTGAGGAAGGAAGGAGACTTGTAGACAGTCACATCTGCTAGATAAAATGGAGCTGAACAAAATGACAAATATTGTAGACATTGGTCCTTTCAGGGTTCACATCTAATTCTCCATTATCTCAACATACTCAGGAATAGCTTTTGAAATTGTATGTTAGCTGAATATTAGATGGTCTCCTAAATTAATGGAAAATACTACTCGGTATCATTAGGTCATTTAAAAAACTTCAGTGAGATCTTAGCAGCATTGTTGCCATAATGGATTAAAATGTCCTTGCTTGTTTGCTTTGCTTTGTTTAATAAATAATATTCTTTTTTAAAAAAGATTTTATTTATTTATTTGACAGAGAAAGAAAGAACATAAGTAAGCAGAGTGGTAGACAAAGGGAGAAGCAGGCTCCCTGCTGAGCAGAGAGCCTGATGCAAGGCTCGATCTCAGGACCCCAGGATCGTGACCTGAGGTGAAAGCAGATGCTTAACCAACTGAGCCATCCAGGTGCCCCTGTAAGTAATATTCTCTCAGATTTACTGTATGTCACATGATATTTTAAAAATTGTATTTGGTTGACTTCTATTTTTTTTTAATTTTAGTAAGAAATGTATTTTTCAAAAATACATATTGAAGAAAAAAATGAGATAAAGTAGATCTGCAAAAGAAATATTAACGTTCCCAGGAAGCCAAGAATAATTATATATGTAGTAAACTCTCCTTTAGTATCTCTTTTTTATAGTGATTTCATGGTTAAACCACTTTTGTAAAACCACCCTATTCTTTGTCCTTCCTTTGCTTAATCTTCCTTTTAAAAGGTTATCAAAATAAACCATTGCCTGTAACCATGGTGCGCTCAGGTGGCTCTAATGTACAATATTGCAACCTTGTCTCCTGTGGTTTTATTGGTCAACTGTGACCCATCCATTAAACCAAGAATAAAGAATGGTAGGCTTCCTTGTGGTGATGTGGAAGAGGTCACTTCACATGAAAATGAGACTGGAATGGTTTGCTTAAGAGAGCAGGTGGCTCTGCTTTCTGTTATTGACATGGAATTTTAAAATTCAAATATTACTCGGACATCATGTTCACCACCATGCTTACTCAGGAAATGTGAAAACAAAATGAAGAAACATTTCTGTCCAAGATCACAAAGCTTGTCATTAACATGGCCGGATCATGAATCCAGAAATTCTGATGTGCAAGTCTGTTGCTCTTAAGGTTTTTAGTGATTTACAGATAATACTTATGCTAAACAAAAATAATGTCATACAGACACTTCAGGATACAGACGTTATAACAATGGCAAGTAATAGGCCTTATTTAAAAAGAGTTTTAAGCATATATTTATAAAACCATTAAATAGCTAGAAGAAACACTTAGAGATTATACAGACCTTTCTTATATCACTAGCCCTTAAGATATATTTATATCTTTAAAATATGTTTTAAACATATGTGGCATAGGACTGTTCCATGTGTGTCAAAGGACAACCAGAATTTTTATATTATTATTATAAAAATCCATTTTTTTCTTGATTCTCCCAAAAAATTACCAAGGATTTAAAATTATAGAGACTAACAACTATTTATTGATTTTCTTTCATGTTTTCTCTTCAAACATACAAGCATTTTTTCCTAGGATGCACTACCCATTAGTACTCAGAAATTGAGGTCTGAGATCTTGAGTCATTGAGTGCAATATTAGTTAAACTTCTTAGTATTATAAATGAAAAGGATTGAACAGATGGCCAAAAAGTAGAGTAAGAAAGGAAAAGAGAGGGATAGGTAAAGAAAGCACCCTTCCCACATCATTTTGTATAGTACTATTATAAAATGAGACAATCAGGAGACAATGCTTCATAGTTCTCTCTTATTTTTCTATTTCTTTTCAGTGGAGTCACTGACAACTTTTGTTCTGGACTATGATTTCATGGACGAATGTATAGGAAATGCTGTGGAAAATAGAGATACTCTCTGTTCAGGATAAGAAAATTAAGATTTCCTTGTGTAGCAAAGGTTGGACAGGTTTTCTTGCATCTCCCTTATGGTACATGGCATTTCCTAAGCTTGGGCTTCCTTGGCTGAGGCCCAGAGCCACTGGATGGCAGCACACCATCGGTCCAAGCACTGCATGACCCCAGCGGAATATGTGAGGCAAGTTGAATTTGATGCAAACACAAAGCTTGTTATTTCCTGCTCTGTCCTGAGCATACATTTCTTTTCTCTGAACCAGCAAGCTCTTTTCTTCTCCTGGCATCCACAAAAATGTGGCAAGCTAAATTGTTTGCCTGAAAGTAGAGCAAAATCACAATCCTATCACAGCTCTTTAGACAATATTCTCTTTGAAGATCTTCTCATTTCTATGATGAATTATAAAGTCCAAAATTATTTATTGGATTTGATTACTTGCATTTTTTTTCTTTTTCTCTTTTCCTTCCTTTTCTTTTTTTAAAGTTGTTTTTGTTCTTGTTTTTAGTGGAAATCACAGAAATCATCTCAGTTATTCTTCTGGATTCAGATGACTCAGAAGGACAATGCTTGGATCAGAGTGATATGGTAAGATACATAACTATCAAAGATTCTGCAAAGGAATATTATAAGGTACAAAATGAACATGAAAGTATAAGCCTCACAGGATTCGTAGAAATATTGAGAGGTGTGGAATATTCTCCCAAGCCAATAAAGAGCCCAAATCTATCTGATATAGATGTTAAAGGGTAAATTCATACAGCTGACCTCTGTGTTTCAATCTTTTAGCACAAACGATGAGACAATATGTGAACATGTATTCTTTAATAATAAATGTGAATTCAATTCACAGCAGATTTAGAACATGCCACAGAACAATATATATATATATATATATATATATATATATATATATATATATATATATCTACTAACATAATATATATATATATATCTACTAACATAAATTTTCACATTTTCTGGGGCTTTCACTATAATCTAGCTTCAGTTGTTTTCACCAAGGAAAACAGTTAACACTGCAGATTTAGCCTACTTTACTTTAATAATTTTTATCCCCCAAAATGTATCTTTAACTTATGAATTGATCTGAATTAGAGGACAGAGAATGAATTGTCTTTCCTTTGTAACAACTCCCAAGAGAAACTACAACACTAAGTAAAAATCAGATCAATTACTCTATAGGGCCAATGCTGGTCTTCCCGATCATTCCAGTCTACTAATAATCATTTTCAGAAAAAGATATACAAGCAGCTAGATGCAAAATTATGAAAACACACATTTTAGAACTGCTCAAATTCATTGATTTATTTGCTATGATTTCTTGGCAAGTTTTGGAGTATTAAAGCAATAGAAAAATACAAAAAAGAGACATTTATAATGACCTACAAGAAGTCCGATCAAATGGGAAATAGTAACTGAAGACTTTGAACAGTAATGAAAAAAATTGTTTTATAATTTCACCGTGATATTTTCCCCTTCCTTTTTTGTCATTAATGTCTTCTGGGATTGCTTTAATATAATATTATTCATTTAAACTATTCAATGTAACTTGAAATAATATTCATTAGAACAAACCCTTGACTTATTTTTAAATTGTTTTCCATTAATATTACAAAGTTTGTAACTAGAGTAGACCCAAGAGAAGATCTTGTCCAAATTTCTTATTGTACAGATAATGAGATAAAGGAATTGAAAGATGAAGGCATACTCCCTAAACCATTTCTCCACTACTGAGAATACTACAAGTTGTCATTAGCATTCAATACATTGTTCTTTTTACCATATCATCCTACCCACCCTGTGAATTCAGGAAAACAATGCCTGGTGTGTTCCCTGAAGTACTTCTTACTCTCAGGAATTTTCATGTATGTTTTATTCTAATTTTTCTCTGAAATTTTACAATCCAGCCAAAAACATATTATAAAACTATATCCTCCAATTTTAAGATTATATTCACTATATTGAATAAAAATTGTGATGATTATTTATTTTGCAGTAAAAAGTATGCCATAATATAACAGAGTTACCAAAGTCACACACAGAGACACAGAGGTTAGATCACAAAACCATTAAATAGATTATAAACATTTATTAGAATAAATGAAGCATCAAGGGAAATATGAGGAATTTAAAAATACATAATCACAGAGTAGTTATAAAGACTCAAATTAAATGAAAAGTATCCTGGCACCAAATTAGATCTTAATATAGTATTATAGTATCATTGTAATTGCCCCTACTATTATTTGGGTAGAAAAATAGAAATTTAAACAAAATGAATTCTTACCCTTGGGAAATTATTAACTTCCGAAGCACATGTAAACAAAATACATATTTTATTAAAATGAATTCATACAAATCATATGCTCTATCTATATACCAAAATTATACCTGGTGAATTTTTTATTTAAAACATGTGATAAAAATATTGTCCAGAAAGAGATGTTTTATAATATGAATAATCTGGAAGTTAGAGCCTGAATTGAAGCTTAACTAATAATATTTAATTGTAGGCTGCAATCTTGTGGCACTCACTTTTGAAATCCAGGTCTTGACTGACAAAAAGATGCCCTCCTATCTCCTGCAAGCAGGGGAATTGTCTGAACTTTCTTTTCTTTTTCTTTCTTTCTTTTTTCTTTTTTTAAATTCAGTTGACCAGCATATCATTAGTTTCAGATGTAGTGTTCAATAATTCATCAGCTGCATATAACACCCAGTGCTCATCATATCACGTGCCCTCCTTAATTCCCATCACCCAGTTACCCCATCCCCCCCACCTACGTCCCCTTCAGCAACCCTCAGTTTGTGGATACGTTTTTTGGAGAGATAAAGACGGTCTGTAGTGCAGTCAGAGCTCTCTACTGAGCATGTTGCCAAAGCCCAGGGGCCTAGTGAGACCTCCCCAGTTTGGACCAAATGGATAGCAGGTGCCAGGGTCACTAAAATTAGATCTGATACAATGTTCTTAGTTTGGTATTTGTTTTGTTTTGTTTTTACATTCATCCTAATAGTGTTCAGATATAACCCAAATTTACCGGATATTTCTAACCATGGTATCTACTTTATTATTATTTTTTTAGTCTCTAAATTATATCCAAAGCTGTGCAAAGTTTTATAAGCTTAACCTTATTGGCGAGCAACAGGACTGGAGTTCCTTCACTGGAATACAAACCGACTGTGTGTCCCACAGATAAGTGAAACACTGTCTTGGCTCTCCAGGGTGTGATGAGAAAATGGAGTAATTTCTGCTTATCCTTGTTCCACACTAAGTGATACATATTTTATTCTGGGTTGTGGTACACAAAAGGGGGATACCTACAAAGACACCCACCTTGAATGGCAGAGGTAGATATATAGTATCTACACATATAAAATTACTTTACAAAAATGCATTGATCCAAAGGGTATCCCCATACATAAGAAACAATGTAGATACCATTGAAATAACTATGTTAAAAATATGGCCCCTAGAATTTAAAACTCAAGTACATAAAAGTTGCTTTATTCTGTATTGTTACAAAAAGATACATATAAAAAATACATTTTCTTAGAAAATGTCTATCAATTTCTTGTCATATTTAGGCTATATTAACAAAATATAATGAAGCGATTATACTATGTGTGAAGTAAATAATATTATTTTTTAGCTTCGATTATTTGAATAGTTGATAAAACCAACAATTCTGTTTTAATCTAAATTAATCTATTTAGATTATTTATTTCAAAACATGAAATAGTTTATTTTTGATATAAATAATCTAAGCAGATCAGTTTTACTTTTTATTACTCAAGTAAGCTTGGCATTGATCTGCTTTATAAGAAAGAATTATAACTTTGTTAATTAATATTACAGTCAAGCATATAATTTTTATTAAAATAATTTTGATTTAAGATAATTGTGTTACAAGAAATTGATAGACATGTTTCCAAAATATAGTGAATATATTGCAAGAATACACAGCCACAAATTTAATTTATTTATATAAAGTTCTGTAGGCTACCAAACCTCAGTTTTTAAAATAAGTGAATGACAGAGGAATTATCTTATTCTAGGATAAGAAATACTAAAGTTAAATATTAAAATGAATTTAAATAGGGGTGCCTGGGTGGCTCAGTCCTTAAGCGTCTGCCTTTGGCTCAGGTCATGATCCCAGGGTCCTGGGATGGAGCCCCTCATTGGTCTTCCTGCTCAGTGGGAAGATTGCTTCTCCCTCTCCCGCTCCCCCTGCTTGTGTTCCTTCTCTCGCTGTCTCTCTCTTTGTGAAATAAATAAATAAAATCTTAAAAATAAAATAAATATAAATATAAATGTGTATATATACCTATTCCATTATTAAAGCCATAATTTTCAAAGAATATTTTAGAATACATTAGTGATTGATGCTAGTTGACATAGAAATAGGTCATAGAAATATGACATAGAAATATTATCTCTGATCATATCTGAGCTGTAGTATCTCTCTGATAATGTCTCAGCCCTCACAATGAGCTGGCATTTTCAATGGCCTCCTTGGATAAAATTAAAGAAAAAAAATTGAAAACGTACATGATCTACAAAGATCTTACAATTTTTTGTTTCAGTAAGATCCTGAGAGGCCTTTCACACAATAGCCAAATTTTTTTCAATGATTTCAGTACTAACCATTTCATTATTATAAGAAAATCCAAATTACAAAGGTCAAAACTGAAAAAAAAATAAACATTGATCATTCTTCTTTTCCCTTCAATTTGTAAACACATCTCTATCACCTTTGGACCTGACCTTACTCTATTTTTGTTGCAACCCAGTTTATAGCTTCTAAAAAAACAAAAAGAACAACAAGGTTAATGATGGGGCTGTGAACTCCTTTGGCGTTTTTGACTCACAAGGTATAGTTTCCTTTTGTTAGGCATTAAAACCAATAGCAGTTTGAAATGTATAATTTGTGATATCTAATTAATCAATCATTCACATTCAATTCTAAAAATTCGTGCTGTAGAATAAAGGGCTGTATCATGCATACAAGTGGAACGGAATAAGTTGCTTTCAGTATCAGCCCAACTTGTGGGCTAGGAAATCATGAATTCCCCGAAGTGTCCAAAATAACCTGTAACGAAGGTTAAAATGCCTCTTAAGGAGGCCAGGCTATGGGGGACAAGCATTCTCTTCCACACTTGGACTGTAACAATCACAAATGTCCCTGGCGCTTCATAAACCAGAGGCAGTCAATGGTTTCTCACTTCTCTGCTCTTAGAATTCTCATCCTTCATTTTCCTCTTTGCTACTACAGTACTATACAGGTATCATTGCATTTATTATGATGTGTTATAATTTATTTCCTTATTTGTTTATCTTCTCAACTAGATGATGAATTATTTAAGGAAAGGAAATCAGTCCTATACTGGTCTATTCACAGTATCTTTCATTTGGGCCATTCCTGGTAAAGTGAGGTGACGTGGGACAACTCAACCCATTTGAGCTTGCCCAAGTTAATTGAATTTGAAAACAAAACAAACAAAATAAAACAAAAAATAGGTACTGCTGGCATTTTCAATGGGCCTCTTGGATAAAATTAAACAATTTGAAGTCAGAATCAAAGCCGTGTAGCCCACTCTCCCAAGCTTTGGGTTCAAAACATTCCAATTGAAGTATCCAAAAACCCTAGCAGTGTCTTTAAAAACATATTTCCACATCCGTAATTTCTGTGAAGTTGTAATATAAAAATTGGTAATTGTTATTCAAATAGCTGCACCTACTCTTTCCTTCTTATGAAAGTGATTATCAATAATGATTTTAATTTTTCTATACAATTGGCCAGTCTCCTCTTCTGAAACTCAAAAGACAATAGTTGATACATTGAAATGTTGAACCTAAAATTATTTTCTTTCTATAAGAGTGATATAAAAAAAAATCATACCTGACGGCAAAGTGGAAAATTGTCAAGTAAATTGTCAATTAAAAAGCCAATTTTAATATGGCTGTACCAGTTTGCTAGGTCTGCTTTAAGAAAGTATTACATTCTGGGTGACTTAACAGAAATGGATTTTTCTAGAGTACTAGTGGGAGGCAGAAGTCCAACATCAAGGTAACTACAGGCCTTTTTTTGTCTTTTCTTTTCTTTTCTTTTCTTTTCTTTTCTTTTCTTTTCTTTTCTTTTCTTTTTTTCTTTCTTTTCCCTGAAGGAAGGATTTGTTCTAGGCCTCTGTCCTCAGTTTGCAGATGATCAATTTCTGTCTTCACATCATCTCTGCTTTACATATCTGTGTCCAAACTTCCTCTTACAAGGCATCGGTCATATGTGATTAAGACCCATGCCCAAAGACCTTATTTTGACTTAATTACCTCTATGATGACCTTAACTTGAAAAACACTCATATCTGAAGAAATGGATATTAGGACTTCAACATATGAATTTTGGGAGTGACAAAATAAAGCTTGTAACAATGGCTAAATCCATTCTGTAAATGCGTTAAATGGTATATAGATTTTACTGAATTACTGAGATTTGCAGTGGATTTTCTCTTCTTTGACAAAAGAGCCTCAGTTTTGCAAATTGAATGCTAAAGAAAATAATGTGATTTCTTTCTAGAAAGATCACACCTATGCAAATATATTTCAAATATATATTTCAAATATATTTCAAAATGTTTATTTTGGACAGCTGCATTAGGAATGCAAAGCTGCCATCACCTTGCAACATCGCATTTTCACTTACTCATGCTGAATGCCATACGCAACATTTTAGAAACACACTCACTTCAGGTGGTAAAAATTCATAGTAAGATTGCCAGGTCTGCTGCCTTAAGAGAACATCTATGCAGCTCATCTTCATTCCTCTGGATATTTTATTTTGCACATTAACAACTGATAATTTGACAAGTACTGACAACTGCTTTTTGTAGAATCACCTATGCCAGGTAATATATATGCCACTAAAATTTCACAATAACATCTGGCTAGAGGAATGTGATATAAATGTCTAGACACATCATTCTGTGATTTTACTTGTATTTCACCTTTATTTGCTAGTGGCAATAAAATGAAATGATAATATACTTATTCCTTCCGTCTGGGTAAAAAGTACTTAAATGTCTTAGAATATTAGTTATTTATGTCTAAAGAAATGCAATTATTTGACTAATAAAACAAACTGCTAAATAAACCAGGCAATCATATAAACTATAAACCTATGTAAAGCTTTCAGCCCTCACAATGAGAAATCTTTCCTTATAAAATGATTGTGAATGATTACTCTGTGCCAGACCAAGGTTGAGACTCTTGAAATATATATTATCTACTAACATATGTCATTTTACAACTACCTTATCAATGAAGTCTTATTATCTTGATTTTTACATATGCAGAAACTGAGGCACAGAGGGATTAAGTAATTTACCCAACACCATACTACTGATTACAAAATTGTGTGACCAAAATTCAAACCAAGGCAATGTGATTCCAGAATTAAGACTATTAGCTACTTCACACACTCCCATCTCTGAGCACCATTTGAAAATGTACTGAAGATTTAAACACATTGACTTTGTTTGCCTGTTTGTTTGTTTAAGTAGGCTCCATGCAAAGCCGTGGGACTTGAATTCATGACCTTGAGCTCAAGACATGAGCTGAGATCAAGAGTCAGAAGCTTAACCAACTCAGCCACCCAGGCACCCCAAACCCATTGGCTTTTGATCATGAAACTTGAATTCTAATACTATCACTCATTATCTGCGTAACCTCCCAGAGTCTCAAAATATTACTACCCAGTCTTAACCAAGTCAACCATATCTAGCCAATATAGATCTTCTCTGGGGTTGCCAGTCTCCTTGAAGTTTATTCCAGATGCATCCCTTCAAGGTATTATAACTCCTCCTTCTATGATAAGGTATCTTATGTATTGCTCTTGGATTAAAAGTGATAATAAACTGAAAAAGCTTATGATGGTCCCAGTCACAGAGTAACCACTTAGTTCTTAGCTGTTACTATCATTAATACTTTTATCAGTATTGTTACCAGTGTACTATTATTAATATTACTACCAGTACTGATTATACTGCTACTAAAATTGAACCACAGACTTAAAATAGGTAATTAAAATTTTAATATTTTCTAATGTAAATCTTCTTCTGTAATATAAAGTTCAATAGGAAAAATACATTTTATACATATAGCCGTGATGCTCAGAAGATAGAAGATAGAAGAACATGTAAGATAGAAGATAGAAGAACATGTAAGTCAAAACTTCAAAAGAAATGCTGCTGTGGTTTACAGATAAGAGGAAGGATTTCCTTGAACTGCCTTTCACAACCACTAATGGTTCCTATGTTGTTTTGCTGGGTGAGAGTTTCTTTCTAGACTAGGAAAAAATAAGAATTTGATTTTGACTGGATCCCCAATATGTTATATATAAATACATTTATTTTGTTAATAAATACACATACTTACACTTTACTGATTCATGGTCTATCAAAATAGTAGTGTTAAAAATTTTGTCAACTTCAGGAAATCATCAACTACTCCTATTTTTCTACGTTTTAATAATTTGTATTATTTTATTTTTCATAGCTAGTATTATAACTTGGTTCATGATGACAGTAAGGAAATGTAGGGATTTAGATTATTCTTTATTTTAAATTTTAAAAACATAAAAATTATGTACAGCTGAAGATTTTTTAAAAAGCCTGTCAATTAGAAAAATGACTGTGATTATTGAGGATAATCATACAAAAAATATGACATAGAAGAATTAGAAAACAAATATGCTTTCCCACGTCAGGGATAGAATTTGCAATTGAAAAAAGTAAATAAAACAAGTAAATTATTAATGTTATAGTTACTAATAATGAAATTTATTTTGTAGTAGGACTATCTGGAAATTTTCATTCTATGCTAAACAATGATGATGATTAAAATCATAAAAAGTATTATTTATTGATATCTTACCAAATAAAACGTGTTATTGTTTCTGAAAAATAGTTTATATATTAACCTGTATATTTTTATTTAGTTTTTAATTAGCAGTAATCGTGCCTCAGAAAAATCTCATTGGCTATGATACTGTCAATGTGCAAAGCTATATATATATATATTTTTAATGTTTTTTATTATATTATGTTAGTCACCGTACAGTACATCCCTGGTTTCTGATGTAAAGTTCGATGATTCATTAGTTGCATATAACACCCAATGCACCATGCAATACGTGCCCTCCTTACTACCCATCACCAGTCTATCCCATTCCTCCACCCCCTTCCCCTCTGAAGCTCTCAGTTTGTTTCTCAGAGTCCATAGTCTCTCATGCTTCATTCCCCCTTCTGGTTACCCCCCCTTTCTTTATCCCTTTCTTCCCCTACCAATCTTCCTAGTTCTTATGTTCCATAGATGAGAGAAATCATATGATATTTGTCTTTCTCTGCTTGACTTATTTCACTTAGCATTATCTCCTCCAGTGCCGTCCATGTTGCAGCAAGTGTTGAGAACTCGCTTTCTGATAGCTGAGTAATATTCCATTGTATATATGGACCACAACTCCTTAATCCAGTCATCTGTTGAAGGGCATCTCAGTTCCTTCCACAATTTAGCTATTGTGGACAATGCTGCTATGAACATTGGGGTGCATATGGCCCTTCTCTTCACTACGTCTGTATCTTTGGGGTAAACACCCAGTAGTGCAATGGCTGGGTCATAGGGTAGCTCAATTTTTAACTTTTAAGGGACCTCCACACTGTTTTCCAGAGTGGCTGTACCAACTTGCATTCCCACCAACAACGTAGGAGGGATCCCCTTTCTCCACATCCTCTCCAACAATTGTTGTTTCTTGCCTTGTCTATTTTTGCCATTCTAACTAGTGTAAGGTGCATCTTAGTGTGGTTTGATTTGAATTTCCGATGGCTAATGATTTTGAACATTTTTTTCATGTGTCTGTTAGCATTTGTATGTCATCATTGAGAAAAGTGTCTGTTCCATATCTTCTGCCCATTTTATGATTTCTTTATTTGTTTCTCATGTATTGAGTTTGAGAAGTTCTTTGTAATCTTGGATACCAGTCTTTTATCTGTAGCATCATTTTTTGCAATATATTTCTCCATTCCATGGGCTGCCTCTTAGTTTTTTTGACTGTTCCCTTGTGTGCAGAAGCTTTATCTTGATGAAGTCCCACTAAAGTTCATTTTATCTTTTGTTTCTCTTGCCTTTGCAGGTGTGTCTATGAATTGCTTTTGGCTGATGTCGGAGGTTGCTTGCCTATGTTCTCTCTCTAGATTTGAGGATTCCTGTCTCACATCGAGTCTTAACCATTTTTGGGCTTGGTCTCTTTTGTAAAAAGTGGTGTGAGAGAGGGTCAAGTTTTCATTCTTTTTTTTTTTTTTTTTTTTTTAGATTTTTTTATTTATTTATTTTGACAGAGGTAGAGACAGCCAGCGAGAGAGGGAACACAAGAAGGGGAGTGGGACGAAGCATGCTCATAGTGGAGGAGCCTCGATGTGGGGCTCAATCCCATAACACCAGGACGCCCCCGGTTTCCGAAAGCAGATGCTTAACTGCTGTGCCACCAGGCGCCCAAAGCATGGGAAGGTCCAATTTTCCCAGAGCACCATTTATTGAAGAGATCAACACTGGATGCTTTTTCCTGCTTTATCAAAAGATATTAGCTGCCCAAAGAGCCATGGTCCATTTGCCTCTATTCTCGTTCCATTGGCTTGTGTCTGTTTTTTGTGCCAGTACTATGCTGTCTTTGTGATCACAGCTTCTTGTAGTACAGCCGAAACTGGCATTGTGACCTAGCTTTGTTTTTCCTCTTCAACAGTTCCCTTTGGAGATTCGGGGCCTCTTTCTGTTTCATACAAATTTCTATGACCATTTGTTCCATTTCTCTTTCTTTTTGGAAATTGTCCTTGGTATTTTTGATCGGGATAGCATTGAAAGTGTAGATTGCTTCCAAGTATGGACATTTTAATATGTTAATTCTTCCCATCCATGAGCATGGAATATCTTTCCATCTTTTTGTGTCTTTCCCCTCAATACCTTCAAGAGTGATTTATAGTTTCTAGAATATAGGTCCTTTTTGGCCCTGGCTGCCAATCTGCAATGTATGGTTTTTTTGGTGTTATTGTAAATGGGATGTGGATTCCCAATTTCTCTTTCTTCAGTCTCATTATTCGTATGAAAATGCTACTGATTGAGTACATTGATTTTGGTATCCCGTCACACATTACTGAATTGCTCTATAACTTCAATAGTTTGGGAGTGGATTCTTTTGGCCTTTCCGATAGAGTATCATGTCATCTGGCGAAGAGAGACATTTTGACTTCTTTCTCGCCGATTTGGATATCTTTGATCCCTTTTTGCTTGTTCGATGTTGCAAGTACGAAGTTCATGTTGAATAATAGTGGTGATAGTGGGCATCCTTTGTCATGTTCCTGGATCTTAAGCAAGCCTCATTGAGAATGATATGCTTGCAGTAGGCTTCATAGATGGTTTTTATGAGATTGAGGAATGTACACCCTATCCCTACACTCTGATGGGTTTGACCAGAAAGGATGCTGGACAAATGCTTTTCTTTACCTGGGGCTTGAGAGAATCATATGATTTCTTGAATTTTCTTCTCCGGATGGAATCTAAGACCCCGAATGATTTGGTGAATGTAGAACCACCCCTTGTAATTCCAGGGATGAATCCCACTTGGTCATGATGGATAACCCTTTCTTTAATGTACTGTTGATTCTATTAGCCAGCCTTGCTGAGGACGGGCATCCATATATTAGGGAAATCGGTCTGTAATTCTCCTTTTTGATGGGGTCTTTGCCTCGTTTGGGGTTCAAGGTAATGGCCTCATAGAATGAGTTTGGTAGATTTCCTTCGTTTCTAGCTTTTGAAATAGCTTCTTTTTAAGAGAATAGGTATTATTTCTTCTTGAATGTTTGGTAGAATTCCCCAGGAAAACTGTCTGGGCCGAAGTTTTGCTTGAAGGTTACATCACTTGACTCAATTCCTTCATAATTAATTGGCCTTTAAAAATCAATTTCTTCTTTGTTTTCAGTCTTGTAGTTTATAGGCTTCAGGAAGCGCCTCCAGTTGCTTAATTTATTGGCATAAAGCTGTTGATAAAAAGCTTCTACTGGATCCTTCTCAATTTCTGGTGCTTGGTTGTGACCTCCTTTTTTTATTCACTTTATTATTTACTTGGGTCCTTTCTCTATTCTTTTTTGGATGTCTGCCAGTGGTCTGGGTCGTTGATTCTTTTTCAAAGAACCAGCTTCTAGTTCTGCTGATCTGCTCTACTGTGTACTCCCGGCTTCTAATTCATTGATTGCTCTACTCTGCTACTGCTTCCCTCGTGGCGTGATTAGTCTAAGTTCCGTTGCTGTTCCAGCTCTTGAGGTGAGAATATAAAAACTGCATTTTTAGATTTTCTTATTATTTTGAGTGAGGCTTGATGGCTATGTATTTCCCCTTAGGACTGCCTTTGCACTATCCCATAGGCTTTGGACCATTGTGTTACTTAGTTGGCTCCATAAGTTGCTTAAATTGATTTCCTGGTTTATCGAATCATTTCTGAGCAGGAAGCTGCTCTTTTTTTTTTTTTTAAAGATTTTATTTATTTATTTATTTGACAGAGATAGACAGCCAGCGTGAGAGAGGGAACAAAGGGGAGGGGAGAGGAAGCAATGGGATGTGGCTCGATCCCAATGCTGGGATCACTTCTGAGCCGAAGGCAGATGCTGAACTGCTGTGCCACCCAGGCACCCCAGAGCAGGAAGGTTCTTAGTCTCCAAGTGCTTGAGTTTCTCTTCCAAATTTTCCTTGTGGCTTGGCTGAGTTCCAATTTCTGCCGCTTGTGGTTCCAGGAATACCAGACTTTTGGTATCAGTTGAGACTCCAGCCGTGCCAGAACATGGTCTATTCTTGTGAATGTTCCATGGGCATTAGAATAGAATGAGTGTTCTCTTTTTACTCCAAGTTCTTATATATATCTATGAGGTCCAACTTCTTGTCGGGTATGGCATTCAAAGTCTCAAGTTTCTCCTCTTTCATGCTTCGATTTTTTTATTGCTCCATTGATAGTGTGGAGTCAGTTGAACCCCTACTATTAACGTGTATTTTTATCTATATGTCTCTTTATTCTTGGTTGGTTTTTGTGTATCTTGTTGCTCCTCCCTGTTGGGGGCATATATATTTATAATTGTCATATCCACTTGTTGGATACGTCCTTTAAGAATAATATAGTGCCCTTCTGTGTCTCTAACTATAGTCTTTAGTTTAAAATCCAATCTGTCTGATATGAGAATTGTTACCCCAGCTTTCTTTTGAGGTCCTTTGGCGTGAAAGATGGTATTCCATCCCTTTACTTTCAGTCTGAATGTATCTTTAGGTTCAAAATGACTCTCTTGTAGACAGCAAATGGTAGGGTCATGTCTTTTTATCCAATCTGCAACTCTGTGGTGTATTATGGGAGCATTTAGGCCATTTACATTGAGACTGACTATTGAGAGATATGATTTTAATGATGCCATGTTGCCAGTAAAGTCTTTGTTTCTATAGATTGTGACTTTCTGTTCTGTATCACTCTTGGGGCCTTTTTATTTTTATAGAACCCCCCCTTAATATCTCCTGTAGGGCTGCTTTCGTGGTTACGAAATTGGTTAATGACCGGCGATTCTGGAAGGTCTTTATTTCTCCATCAATTCTGAATGACAGCCTTGCTGGATAAAGGATCCTTGGCTGCATGTTTTTCTCTGAAAGAGCTTTAAAAATGCCCCTCCGACCCTTTCTCTCATTCCAGGTCTGTGTAGACAGGTCTAACGTAATTCTGATATCTTTGCCTTGGTATGTGAGAAATTTCTTTGCCCTGGCCACTTTTTTTTTTTTTTT
>NW_024426552.1:21328933-21345005 GCF_017311325.1 Ursus maritimus
TGCGCCCTTGTTTTATAGGGATCTTAGGGATGTGGGCTTCTTGATTTTTCAGCCTGCCTTCTGGGGGAGGGGCCTGCCAAGGCGATACTCAGGCACCCTGTTTGGGTAGAGTCTCTGTGTTCCCTGCGAGCGGGGTTGGGGATGGGCACACTGTGAGCCGGTCTTTCCAGGCTTTTGTTCTCTGGCGGCTTTCCCTGGCGGTTTGCTGTGCCTCTTCTGAGAGTCAGAGCAGCAGTGGCCAAATCTCAGCCTCTGTCTCAGAACAGAGGGATCACGGACCGTTCTCCACTGATGTTCTGGCCACTTTAACTCTGTTTCTGTTGGTGCTGCTCAACCCTGCAGCATCCCGGGATGTGCGTCCCAACCCTCACTTCCAGGGCCAGCACGTCTCTGTCCTTTGTGTTTCTAACACCACCAGCCGCCAGCTGCCCCCGCTCGCTCCCAGAGCTCCCAGTCTCAGTCTGGATCCAGTGAGCGCACCAGAGCTCTGTTTCAGTCTGGTGGCGCACGTTCCCCAGCTCACAGTCTCAGTCTCCTCTCTCGCAGGTGCCGGTCCGCGAGTCCACCCGCTCCCCAGTGCAGGTGGCTACTGCTTCCCGGCGCCCGAACATGGCGGCTCCCTCCCCCTTCCATTTATCTTCCAATATCTGTGCGCGGATTCACAGCTCCCCGCTTCATACCTCAATACTCAGCGCTGGAGATGTTCATTTGTAGAGATCCAGATGTATCTTCCTGCGTCTCAGGCTGATTCCGTGGATGTTCAGGCTGGTCTGGTACCTATCCAACTCGACTCAGGGGACCCGCTGAAAAAGGGGTCCCCTACTCCTCTGCCATCTTAACCAAAAAAGCAAAGCTATATATTTTTATTTAGATTATCTTTTTACATTACTGAGAAAATCAAAAAGAAAATAAATGTAAATTCTTCTTTAGATTGTTTCACTAATGTATGTGGTCATAAATATTTTACTTGCATAAGATCCCTAATTCCAGCACTGTATCTGGCAAATATTTTTGAATAAATAAATGGCTAGTATTATGAAAACATATATCTTGTTTTATTGACCATCTAAGTGATTAATGAAGAAATCTCTAATAAACAAGATAACAACATTTTTTAATTAAATTACAATTAATTAATTATTTTTTTGAGAGAGACAGAGAGGGGTGGAGGGAGAGGGAGAGAGAGAATCTTAAGCAGTCCCCACGCCCAGTGTGTGAGCCTGACATGGGTCTCGATCTTGCAACCCTGAGATCATGACCTGAGCTGAAATTAAGTTGGACACAGCCAATTGAGTCACCCAGGAGCCCCTGTTGTTTTTTATTTTTTTAAAGTGGTTCTATATTAGAGAATAATACAACACTTAAATAGTAAGGAATATTGTTATTACCTATAATTTAAAAGTAAGCACTCTGTAAATTACTAGTTAACAGAGGAGACCCCAGTGGTGACATATTTGGAAACTATTCTAGATTGCCTTGGTAGCACCTAAATAAAATATGCCTTCCTTTGTTCTGAGTGTATGTTTATGAGCAAACTAACTGCATTTTAAGTGTGGAATTAAGAATGGGATCAATGCCATCAGTGTTAGTTCTGTAACATTAAAATATATAGACCAAATAATTTCACTTGTGGATCGTATATCCTCATGAAGTAGGTAGAGGACCAAGAAAGAGAAATATTTAGAATCTATACACATAAGCTTCATTTCAAGTATATTCTCATACAGGCCTACATCAGAGGTAATGAGAGACTCTCACTAAGCTTGAGACAAACATGAAATCCATCAGGGGACAAGGTGAAAAACTGAAGTTAAAGAATAAATCAATTGATTAAACCAGCAGGCCTGACTTTTAAGCAACCTGTACCCTTTCCTAGATATACCACCTATCTGCTGACAGGTTGGTGTCATGATAAATTTGAGGTCTTGACCTAATCTGTCAACAGATTTTTTCAAGATAGTGGCCTAGACAAATGCTTCTCAAATTGTCTGGGGGGAAGAACTATACCTGTTAATTTCTAATTCTACATGTGTAACATACAACAAAAGTAAGTAACTAGGAAAACTCAACTAAAAACCATAAATAAAGAACACAGACTACACTTTTTTAAAAAATTATTGGATCCTGTGACCATAAATGACTGTTGTATTTAAAAATGTTCTAAATGTTTATTCTTACTATCTGTACTTCCATTATCACAAACAGATGACAGATTGAAAACTGACTCAGTTGACTGACCACACCATGAGTAGCAGAGGGCTAGATAATGTAGCTGGAATTGCACAAGAGCATTAGAGACTCTGATTAACAGAATATTATGGTTCATAGAACAGGTGATTGTATTGTTGGTGATAGTGTCAGTAGCTTGCTTGTTTTGATGGTTGTTTAGTTTTGTTTTGAGGTTTCTATTATCTAAACTTCTAGGGAACCAACTTAAAAACAAGTCACACTTTTATTCTGCTTCCTTACCAGTTCCCCTTCTCATTGTCAACTTAGTAACCAAAGACAAGCATTTGTGTGATAGTCGTTCAGAACCATGACATACAGCGTGTAGACAGCATTTTCCTCTGATGCGATGGCAGCAATCTTGCATGGGACTGGAGGCACACCTGACCTCATTAACTCCAGCATTTACCCAGTCAAGTTGGAAAAACGTTTTTCAAAGTTGCACAGATTTTTTTTCCTCTTTAATTAATGTGACACATTCATTGAAAAGCTATGGCAGCACTATAGAACAAGAAGTTTATACTTGGGAAATTATATTTTCCAAGAAAATGGGAACTTCATCTCATTCTATTAGATGCAAGTTCTATCTGCATTTTAACTGCAGTCAAGCACAGACTGATACCGTTAAGTTTGCTTGGCAAATATTTGCCAAATATGCAGCTTTGCAAATGCTTTAGAAAATTCATGAAAGTGCCCTGATGAAAAGTAATTTTAGTTTTGGCATACTTGTTTCTTCTGATGCAGCCCCTTTTTATTTCCTTCCTATACCTAGGCAGAATCTACGTGATGATACAACACTGAAAAAAAAAAAAAAGATGAAGTACAGCTCCCATAGAAACTTCATTCTCATATAGTTAACTTCTATTAATTTTTGGAACAATAATCTAAGTGAGATAGTATGTGGATAGGGACAGATTTGGGAAAGGTCAAACATTTCAAGACACCAAGAGGAACACCCACTGCGAGGGGGTTTTACTGACAAGTTGTCCTTTACTGCTTTGATTTAAGCACTTGTTATTTCAGTGGCATTTTTTTCCTCATTAATGGGATGAGCAACAATTTATGAAATTAGATAGATCACCTCATTCCACTAAATTACTGATGGCACTTAATTTAAATCATTTAGAATGTTCTCTGTTCCAGAAGCTGTGCTTGGAAAAATGTGAAAAGATGTAAATATTCATAAATTCAAGTGTTTTACATATGTAATATTTGAAATTAAATACATGAATAGTTTATTTTTATCCACAGTGATGTCAGAAAGCATATCAACCAAAATATTCACAACAATTAACTGGTTATCTTTGGTTTATGGATATTCACTTATTTTAACTTTGTCTTCATATTTTTGTATTGTTTTAATTTTTTTCTATTGAATGGTTACACAAATGTTAAATCAAGATAGATAATGCTATTTTAATTTTGTAAAACACAAACATGTTCCCAACATGTTGGGTAATTATGACTGATTAACATCAACAGTAATTTCACTCGGGGAAGATAGTAAAGGGAATACTTGTTAATCATACTCCATTATGTCTCTGGGCAATTACTGATGAGCGCCACTGGTAAATAACTATGGGGTCCAACACAGTGACTACTAGCCACAAGTAGTTAATGAGAGATTTAAACATTGCTAATCAGAATTGAAATATACTTTAAATATAAAATACATAATTGATTTTAAAGACATAGTGTGAAGTAAAGAACGTAAATTAACTTATTAATTTTATATTTATTGCCTGTTGAAATGATAATGTTTTGTACATATTGGTTAAATAAAACATAATTAAAATTAATTTTAGTTGCTGCTTTTTAATTTCTTAATTGAACATCTGGAACATTCAAAATTATATATGTGGTTTGCAGTATATTTCTATTGGAGAGCATTGATTTAGGGTGTATACTGAGAGTGTGCTCATTCTCAGTGCCGTACGCCTACCATGGCTATGCTGCTGAAATTTGACATTGATTCAGGGCTGTTCACTGTTCAATCTCCCTTCCTTTCTATAAAGAAGATGGATCTGAAGTACAAAATATATAATGTCCAAACATATATCTAACAATATCTGTAGAAAATGTGTACAGTGAAAATTGGAAACATTATTTTAAGAAGTTATATAAAACACAAATAAATGGCATCATTCATGGATTGAGATGTTGTATTTTAAAGATGTCAATTTGTTTTGAAACAGATCTCAAGATTCAGAGTAATTCTAGCCAAAATCTCAATAAGCAGTAATTCAATCTACTATGTGAATTTCTTTGACTATACATGGAAAGTGTATTTTATCTAAAAGACCATACTTATTTTAAAAGAATTGTATAACAATTTATGGGATCTGATTTTATGTTTGAAAAATGAACTTCACCTTTCTTTCAGCTCTATTTCATCTAAGCAGTTTCATGATGCTTGAATTTCTACAATTATTTTGTTTCACTAATTTAAAAGCTTCTGTTTTACCAACCATTTTTTACACCCATTCAAATCCAACAACCCCTGAGAACTATAGCTATTTGAGCTATAATGATAATTTACAACTAGTAAGGAAAATGATTTCAGAGAGGACTTTTCATAAGGAAATAGGAAATGTGGAGTATAAGAGAATAGGAAAGAGTCCAAATGCAGCTGATCCTGAACTGAAAACTTTCCTTTATAGCAAAGAAATTAAAATTCCGGTGCACTGAAGATAAACTTTGACTTTTTAACAATTTTATTCAGTGACAATGTTTTTTGACACCCATTAATTATAGTTGTGGAGTGTGTCATTAATGTATGCTATTAAATATATTGTTCTTCTTTCTTCTGGAAGGTTCAAAGCATAAAAAGGAAATAATTGATCATTTTTGTGGTAAAAGTCATTATTTTCACTGTCACAAAATTGTAGAATAAAACTCACGTGTATCTCACTTATAAAATAAGAAATCATTACCATTCATATTTGATGTTTGAATTTTGTCTCTTCTTAACATCAATTGCACACATTTTCCCATTCTCTTCTTTTGTAAATACTATTTATTGTTCTACATTAATAGCGTGTGCTATATCCTTGCATTAAACCCTAAACCATTATTTGAACTGAATATATATCATTGTAACAATAAATAAATATATAATATAAATATAAAAATAATTGTAATTTATTCATTAACTTATGCAATATTTATGGCATCAAGTAATTTTTAAGATGTATTTATTTATTTTAAAGAGATTGAGAGAGTGAGAGTGCACAAGCAAGGGGAGGGGCAGAGAAAGAGGGAAATGATCCTCAAGTAGTCTCCCCACTGAGCTTGGAGCCAACACTGGGCTCTATCCCAGGACCCTGAGATCATGACCTGAGCTGAATCCAAAAGCCTGACATTTAACTGACTGAGCCACCCAAACTCTCCAACATTAAGTTTTTTTAAATTCCAATAGAGGCATCACTCTATATAGATGAGAATATATGAGTGAGTGCTGGATTTCCCTCTATGTGTGGGATGACACAAAAGAAATACACTTCTTTCTCTCCTGATGCAGAAAACTGAGATTTGCTTCATGAGTGGAGGGTGGGAGGCAACTGGAAGAATAGCAGCCAAGACTCCTGGAGGGCTGGAGGACATCAAAGTGACATAGATCCTATTACCCATGTCACGAACCCTATCAGGAAGTCTGCCCGTGAGCTACTTGGGATGTCTCCTTTGCAGATTTCCAAATTAGCCCACAGGTACTGTCGATGCTCTACGGACCTCACCTGCACATACCTCACCCCCAGTCCAAGGCCAACTACTGGTGCATGCCTCCAGTGACACTGAAACTGAGCTTTTACAGATTGCTAATGACCATTCCCAGAAAGCCAGCCCAACTGCAGAATTGGAAGCATGCAAACAGATGAGTATTCAGCACTTCCCTAGGGAAAGCAAGCAAACAGGAGGCTGTCTGCATTTGGCCTGGCTTTGCTGGATTGAGAGAAAGCACACAATCTTAAGAGTTCCTTCCATGAGGGAAGAAGGAATGTGGAGCAGGCATATCCATATAAAAATGTTGGAAAATGCCTCAAAATCTCTAACAAGCCTGATGAAGCATATTTCTCTCCCAAACACTAGTCAGTAGAGACCAGAGAAGTTTACTGCTTCTTCAAATGTGAAGACATCAATGCAGGATTTCAAGTAACATGAAAGATTAAAGAAACATGAAAGGTGTCACCAAAGAAATATAATAATTTCCAGTAACTGACCACAAAGAAATGGAAATCTGTGATTCAAAATAATTGTTTTAAGGAAACTTAGTAAACCACAAGAAAAAAAGACAATTCAATAAAATCACGAACACAATACACAATTGAAATGAGTTTATTTTTTTATTGTTTTAAATATTTGTTCATTTATTTATATATTTTAGGGAGAAAGAGAGCATGCATGAGAGGGGAGGAGGGGTAGTGGGAGGGGAAAAGAATCTCAAGCAGACTCCCCACTGAGCATGGAGCCCCATGCAGATTTCAATCCCATGACCCTAAGATCCTGACCTGAGATGAAATTAAGAGTTGGATGTTTAACCCAATGAGCCACCCAGGTGTCCCAAATTGAGAAGTTTAAGAGTGATATGGAAATTATAAAAAATAAAGGAACCAAACACCAAGCTAACTGGAATTTAAATAAAAACTTAAAAAAATAGAAATTCTGGAGCAAAAAGCTTATATATAGAAATAATGGCTGAGAACTTCCCAAATCTGGGGAGAGAGCTGAGCATCAAGTTCATAAAGTATGCAAGTCTCCCCAAAATTCAAACCAAAAAATATTCTCTAAGACATATTATAGTAGAACTGTCTAAAATCAAAGACAAAGTTATAATTTTTAAAGCAGCAGGAGAAAAAATACCTCACATACAATGGAGCCTCCATAAAACTATCAGCAGATTTTTCAGCAATACCTTCTAGGTTGGAGACAGTGAGAGGATGTATTTAAAATACTGAAAGGAAAGAAAACTGCCAACCAAGTCTACTTTACTTGCTAAAGTTGTATTTCAAAATGAAAGAGAAATAAAGACTTCCCCAGAGAAACAAAAGTTAAGAAATTTCATCATCACTAGAACTCCTTACAAGAAATGATGAAAATGTTTCCAGCTGAAATGAAAGGACACGTTAGTAAAAATGAAAACATCAAAGTACAAAACACACTGGTAAAGGTATGTAAATAGTTAACTTTAGAATACTCTACTACTTTAATATGGTGAAGATCATTTAACTCTACTCTAAAGGTTAAAGGACAAAAATATTGAAATAAATCGAACTACAATAATTTGTTAATGGATGCACAACACAAAAAAGGCTAAATTGTGATGTCAAAAACATAAAATATGGGGGGTAGTAAAAGAATAGAGTTTTTGTATATAATTAAATTATCAGCTCAAAATAAGACTGTTAATATCTATAATATGTTTTAGATAAGCCTCAGAGTAGCCACAATGCAAAAACCTACAGTAGATACAAAAAAGACAAAGGGAATCAAAGCTCACCACTGAGGAAAATCACCAATTCAGAAAGGAAGAGAGAAATAGAAGATGAAAAAAACAAAGGAACCACAAAATGGCCAAAAATAAGTTAGTTTAAATTTTCCAATCAAAAGGCAGAGAGCGGACACGTGGATAAAATAACAAGACCCAACAATATGCTGCCTACAAGAGCCTCACTTCAGCATTAAGGACACACATGAGCTCAAGGTGAAGAGATGGAAAAGATATCCCATGTTAAAAGAAACCAAAGAGAGCAGGTCTAGCTATGCTTAAATGAGACAAAATAGACTTTAAATCAAAAAATACAGCAAGAACTGAAGAATGATAAAGGGGTTAATTTTTATGAGGATAAAGCAATTGTAAATATATTTACAACCAACATCAGAGCACCTAAATATATTAAGCAAATAAGACCAGATCTGAAGGGTGAAATAGATGATACAATAATAGGAGGGGACTTCAATACCTCACTCTTAACAATGAATAGATCAGCCAGACAGAAAATCAATAGGGGAACATTGGCTCCAACTATACTTTAGATCAAATGGATCAATACAGAACATTACAGACATAGAGAACATTCCTTCCAATAGCAGCAGAATACACCTTATTTTCAAGTGCTCATGGAATATTATTTAGGATGTTTTCTACATACAACTTTGATCGAATATTCCATATGTCTTTAGACTCCCAAGTCAATGGACTTAACATGTGGAGATTATCTGTGTGGGCTTAATCTAATCAAGTATCAGTTGAGCCAGTAAAATTAAGAAGAAAGTTTTCATTAGCTGGTAGCAGAGTAACTCTGAGATATTCAAAGAAAGGGAATTGATATGAGGCAGGTTTTCAATTGTTAAGATAGAGGGGTCACATCCACATGTGATGCTGAGATGAAATATTTGAGGGTATTGTTTAGAACATGAAAGTGGTCCCTGACTCACAATAAGAAAACCAGGACTTCAATCCTACAGTTAGAAGAATTTGGATTCTGCCAACAACTGAATGAACTTATAGATAGTTTTACCCCCCGAGTCTCTAGACGAAGCAAGGTTTCCCTAAACCTTGATGGTAGCCTTGTGAGAACCTAATCAGAGAACCCAGTGAAGCCTAGCCTTCTGTGTGTGGATCTGTGAGCTAGTAAATGTATTGTTTTAAGCTGTGAAGTTTGTGAACACTTGTTACACAGCCGTGGAAAACTAATACAATTTGCTAACTGAGAAGGGCTATTCCCTCTAAGTAGAATTTTGGTTTATTTATTCTCTCATTCCACGGCTTTCTAATATAAGCAAAACAGTAATGTTTGTAATTATCCACGTTTTCATTTTACTGCAGCAGCACTAGGGTCTACCACTACCAGCAACATTCCAACTGCTACCCAAATTTGCACTCTAAAACGTAAACAAATGGATAACAATAAAGAGAAATATAAGTAAAATCGGCTGGATGAAAGCGCCTTCTTATAAGAAACTAAGATAAGATTCTGGGGGAAAATGTTTTCAAAGAACTAAAAAAGAATAATAACAAATAAATAAAAAAATAGGACAAAAAAATAAAAATTTTTATTAGTAACCTTGGCATTATAATTATAAAAATATGTTGATTTTATTCATAATACTTTTTAAAAGTTTTATAAGTATGCATTCACTAATTTCTCACAAGAAACTTATCAGATAGGCAATGTTTTATCTGTTTTATTGATACAGAAATTAAAGCACAAACACTAGTCAAGTAAATAATTTGTGTAAATCGAAGCATATAGGTAAAATCAGAAATAGAACTTGAATTGAAAGTTTAAATCCAGATCTGTGAAGGACAATACACTCAAAATAAGGAATATTTAGAAAAACAAATATATACATGCATACGTATATGTATGTATTTATACAGAAATATTAGAAGTTACAAAATATTGAAATGTTTAGAATGGTATCTAGTATAAGAACCATAAACAAATATAAGAGATACAAAAACAATAGGGGCACCTGGGTGACTCAGTGGGTTGAGCGTCTGACTCTTGATCTCAGGTCAGGTCATGATCTCAGGCTCCTGGGATTGATCCCCTCATCAGAATCTGCAGGCTGAGTACGGAGTCCACTTGAGAGTCTCTCTTCCTTTGCCCCTGCCCCTACTCTCTCTCTAAATAAATAAATAAAATCTTTAAAAAAGAAAAAATCTGAAAACAATAGGGATATAAAGTGATCTAGATAATGAGTTCTATGAAATTGAAAATATAGAAATCATCAAAGAGTAATTGAAGAAACCTTCCCAGATTTGAAACTCATAGCAGTTGTCCAACAAACACTGAAATGGATAAATTTAGACCCATGCCTACACATACCTCATCAAAATTTTAGAACACTAAGTTAAAAAAAAAAACAGTTTAAGAAAGTACAAATAGGTTTCTGAAGAAAAAGAAAAAAGAAAAAAACGCCCAAAATGACATTAAAAAATAGTTCTTCAAAAATACTGAAATCTGACTGTCATTATTTGTCATGATAAGAACATTTTCTTTTGAACGGTTCATGTGTTGCAATAGTACACTAATGTTCCTTTAGCCGTGTAGTGAATTATATCTACACTGCTATGATAATGTAAGTGAATTTCATTTTTTTTTATTTTTTTGAATCAACTATAGCTAAGAACCAGAAAACAGTAATAGCTATAGAACAGAATATAACTATTTGTGAATATGAATACTCAGACAAAAAGAGAAGAGAATGGCAGCATGAGGGCATGGAAGCTAATATCTTTACTTTTCATAAGACAAATAATTATCTAAAACTTATAAATAAATATGTATTGCACAAAACTATGATATAAATCATAAAGGCATGCAGCTAAAAACTACATATAATGATGTAAATATCAAACTATGGGATGGGTATATGAGATAAACAATGGAAATTTAAGTTAGTTGCATCCTTATCTTTCATAGCAGAAAGTGAATAGGTATGTGCTAATCTGAAATATTAAGAAATAGGCAGTCAAGCTTATTGTTAAAATTACAGATGTATCAATCCTGGGGGTGGGTGAGGGCTATGGGGAGAAACAAAGGTTTCTGATTATAAGTACTTATGTATTCCTTTGATACAATAAATGTTATTTCTTACAGAAAAGTTTTTGAACAGCTTTCATCAAATCACACATCTCAACTCTTTTCTGGATTCAAGTGCACAATTATAATCATAGGTCATGTCTTCTTGATTAAATGTATATTAAGAATGTGGAGTAATAAGCTACTTGTTTTTTTACTGTGAAAAATTCACCGGTAGTGTTCCCACCCTATTTTAAATCCTATTAGAGCTGATACATCTAAAATTAAGACTTATTTCACAAAAACACGACTTTTAAGATCAGTAGATCAGTATGATTTTATGCCATATCCTTATAAAAGCGTTGAATCAGAATTATAGACTTAAATCTTCCACTTATTATTTTGATATTGTTATACAAGTACCCCAACTATTTGGTGTCTCAAGACCTACCTGTAACATAGAATAATAATGCCTTACCAACCTATCTAATAAAATTGATATTCAAACAAATTTATCATATCATTTGAAATATTACATATATTTAAAAACTATTTTTGAGTATTTTACTCATCCATTTAAAAGTGTTATGTAAATGACAAAACTCTGTATGATGTTAAGTAATTACTAATGCCAGTTTTATCCAAAGTTGAGATATTGATTCAAGAATGGCTAACATGCAAAAAATAAGATATGGAGAAATTTACTAGGTATGGATTGATAGCATTTCATTTAAAGTCCAATTAAACAAAATAAAGTTATTGTATGTATGTATGTATTTAAAGATTTATTTATTTATTTTAGAGAGAGAGAGTGAGCAGAGGGGAGGGACAGAAGGAGAGGGAAAGAGATTCCCAAGTACTCAAAGCTAAGCCTGGAGTCTGATGCAGGACTCAATCTTGTGACCCTGAGATCAGGACCTGAGCCAAAATCAAGAGTTTGTCGCTTAACTGACTGAGCCACCCAGGCACCCCTAAAATAGTTATTTTAATTGTGAAAATGTTGGGGATACAAACAATCCTCAATTTTGGAATCTAGAATACTGTTAGAAAACAATTTTCCACATAATTTAATTTACATGACAAAGAATAAAGGCCATATTTTTTAAAGTGTTGTAAATGTAGCCTAGAGAAAATGTTATAAATGTATTCTACAGACTTACATAGGCATGTCTCAAAGGTATTTTATATTTCAGCAAAAAGTGACCGTTTTCTGAATGTTAAGGATACTGTCAATGAGAAACAAGCAACTAACAACTTAAGAATTATGAATAGTGGTGTTTGCCCTCAAAAACTGGGAAAACAGGATATTAACTCAATATCAACATACCCTTAATTATAATCATATTATGGCTAAATAACCATTCATGTTTAAAAGACTTTTTGAATTAGATTACCGTGAGTTTCCAAAATACACAGTTCCATTGACTCTAGCATCTAGATACACACAAAGTAATCCAACTTCACGGTACAGTATGTGACAAGTGTTGAATATATCTAAGTATTTTCATATCTAAAACTGCAATTTATTATTACAACAACATCTTGAAGTAAATCGGATTATGGTCTGAACATAACAATTGAGCAGGTAGGAGATTGAGTCAACTATCACTGTAATTGGTATTGACACCAACCGGGCTGACTGTTTTCCAAAATGTGGAAGCTGTGACAATAATAAAAAGAGCATCTATGTCTGAGTGTTTTACATACATCATCTCATTTTACCCTAATTCAACAATCAGTTATGTTGCAGTTCATCAGCCCATCGAATACTTAACGCTCAGATCCACATTGTATAAAGGAGAAATAAGGTCAAAATAAAACCAGCAGTTACTCTAAATCCAAATAAGCCCCTTGCCAGTTTCTGTTTCCTGAACTATCACATACTTACTGAAAGATTATTTCTTTCAAAATATAAAGGGAGATGCTAGTTAAAATTCCTTTTCCACTGCAGAGGCCTGTCAGATGCTCTCACTCTGAGACAAAGATAGCACCCTGCATTAGCTCCAAGTAACATACAGATTACTTAAGAATTTTGCATGAAAAAGTTACCATATTCTAGGAAAAAAATATCCTTTATGAAAAAAATCAGTAAAAACGAACCATCCCAAAACCAATTAGATTAGTGTTTTGTGACTTATGATATATTGGCTTCTTTTAGAACAGATTTCATCCATTTCAACTCATTTGTTCAGCCTTGAAAATATAAGCATTTTGTGCCATTGTTTTCTAAAGGGCAGATCATGCCTTTTCTATTTGGTATACTATTTTCAAAATGTCACAAAATGGCAAACAGTAAAGAATCCTAGAGACCAAGAGAAACAAGTTTTGCATATTTAATTGCAAAAGAGTGAGCAGAAAAATATTCTCAAGGTTTTCAAGTAATTTTTACCTAAAATATGTGTGAATACTGCATTTATGGATATATCAAATAGAGAAATAATCATCTTGATTACCTGTACACAGATATCATGCTTAAATACATTTATGATTGAAAACATTCAGAAAAATTATTCTAAAGGAGAGCATGGATAGGATTATCATTGTTTTCAAGTCTTTGCATCTGTATCTTCCCACTTCCATGTCTGTTAAGATAGACGATGATAACTGGTGTAAAGTTATGATCAGACAGAATTTGGGGAAAACATTTTGCAACTTTCTCTCCTCTTATCTAAAAATATAATTTCTTCCTTTGATTCCAATTATTTTCATGCTGTCTAATAGTATGTCACCCTCCTGATGATACCCAAATTTTAAGGCCCTCTAACAATTCAAACATATATATTTAAACACTGTATACATTGTTAAATTATCACCACTCGTGTAACACAAGACAAACACGGCCCAAACTGAACTCTTGATTTATCCTGGTTGGATTCTGTTCTTTTCTTTAATTCACGACTCCATCTATGGCATAATCAGTTAGTTACATTCAAGCTGAAGCTTTTGAAGACGACATTGATTCCTTTGTTCCCATCACTTCTTTGTGCATTAGTCTTTAAATTCTGCTGATGCCATCTCAAATTGACCCCCCCTTTTTTTTTGATAGCTCTACGTTCACCTTTCACTGTTCCCTGAGTAGGATTATGCACTATCCTGTTAATATTAAATTTCTTTCTACAATCCTGATGATCTTATTATTTAGCCCTGCCCACATTATCCCCTTCTTCCCGACCACATCCATTATTTTCTGCAAATATACTATATCACAATAGTAATTACCTATCTTTTTTTTTTAAGATTTTATTTATTTATTTGACAGAGAGAGAGACAGCCAGGGGGAGAGGGAACACAAGCAGGGGGAGTAGGAGAGGAAGAAGCAGGCTCCCAGCGTAGGAGACTGATGTGGGGCTTGATCCCAGAATGCCGGGATCACGCCCTGAGCGACTGAGACACTCAGGCACCCCAGTAATTACCTATCTTAAAGAAGATAGGATTTTGCATTATAAATACCATAGCATGACGTAAAATGTTCATCACCATCTGGTTCCAACAATGCTCTCAGATTTTATTTTCTGTTTTGCCCATGTATCTCATGAAAAATACACCATAGGCATAATAAAATGCTCTCCTGTCATTAGTTATACAATTTATTTTATTATTGTCCCTTTACACATACGTTTTCCTTTGCCTGAAATTGCCATTCTGCATTCTTCACCCAACAAGCTTCTCTTTTTAAGTTATGTTTACTATGCCATCTTAACTTTCTATTGGCTTTCCTTAATATTTTTCAAACAATCAAAATTTATGGAAAATTTTTAAGTATACTAAAACTTATTTTCCTGAATCATTTGAACCACTAATGTACCATCCAGAGTACAACCAGGGGAGCAGAACCAGTAGAGGATAAAGATATTGGGAAATACACTATAAGGAATTTGCTTTGTGATTTTGTAGGTTCCCTAAAGTTGTCTGAGATCCACAAAGCAGGTAAGCAGGAAAGAAAGGTCATGAGCAGGCTATAATTCCATGGGCAGGTTTTAAGCTTTTGTCTACGGATAGAAAGGGATTATCTCCCTAGATTAAAGTCAACTAATTATGACTTCACGTTGCAAAATTATTTATCAATACCCTAACCTGTTGTTTGACTGAATGACTGGGAAAAGGTATGTGTTGGCTAAAAAGTGATTGCAACCCTCCCTTCCATTTTAGCAGTTTGGCTTAAACAAGTTGACTCAAAGAAACCATCACAACTAATGACCTATTACCCCAAATATTTAGTGAGTATTTCCAACATCAAGATTTAGAAGTTAACATTACTATATACTATCTTCTAATTCTCAGATCCTACTCCTATTAATGTTCTTAGTAATGATTTGCATAGCTACTTTGAAAGACATTTTGATACTTTCTTACAAGACTTAAAAACACTATTATTATGTGATCCAGGAATTACATTCTTGATATTTACCCAAAGAAGCTGACAACCTATATTCACACAAAAACCTGCAAGCATTTGTTTATAGCAGCTTTATTCATAATTACCCAAACTTGGAAGGTATCCTTGAGTAGCTTAATGGATAAATAAACTGCAGTTCATCCAAACAATGGAATATTATTTCAGGCTAAAAAGTGACCAAGCCATCAGTAACCAAGCCATGAAAAGACATGGACAAATATTAAACGTTTAGTGTTAAGTGAAAGAAACCAATTTGAAGAGACTAGATACTTTATAATTCTAACTATATGGCATTCTGGCAAAAACTAAAAGTACAGCAGTGGTTGGAAAGGATTGGAAGGAATGAATAAGTGGAGCTCAGTAGAGTTTAGGACAGTGAAAATATTCTGCATGATACCATAATGGTGGATATATATTTTCCCAGATCCATAGCATGGACAACACAATGAACCCTAAGGTAAACTATGGACTTCGAGTAATTATGATGTGACAATGTAGATCCATCATCTGTAATAAATGTGCCACTTTTGAGGGGAATGTTGATAATGAGGAAGGCTCTGCATGTGTGGAGGCAGGGAGTACAAGGGAAATCTCTATATCTATCTTTCAATTTTTCTACAAACCTAAAACTGCTCTAAAAAATAATGTCTTTATTCTAGTGTACCTGAGTGGCTCAGTCGATTAAGCATCTGCCTTTGACTCAGGTCACGATTTCAGGGTCCTGGGATCAAGCCCCACATGGGGCTCCCTGCTTAGCGGGGAGTCTGCTTCTCCCTCTCCCTCTGCCCCTCCCCTTGTTTGTTCTTTCTCAAATGAATAAATAATCTTTTTTTAAAATAATGTCTTTATTTAAAAAATATGTGTGCACCCACTTGTTGTGATCTTACTTCAGCTTACTAAGTGTTACCCACAGATTTTGGATGAA